>NC_056731.1:1161612502-1161725002 GCF_019279795.1 Protopterus annectens
TTTGCTGACATGGCTTTCATGTGTTGTGTGAGCATGCCCAGTATGGCCTTTCAGTATGTTGTTGACTGACATTGCCTACATTCCTCTAAGTGTGTGAGCATGCCCAGTATGGCCATCTATATTGCGTGTGTTGATCAAGTCCATGTAGTTTGTACTGCGGTGCCGACCTTTGTGTTGTACACCGAAAGGTAGCATACTGTGTCTGCAGGGTATACATCGGTCATTTGGCATGGACTCTTGCTACATTTCTGCATAGCGGGGGAGGGACACCTGACTGTTTCTACATTTCTGTACAGGGGTGGGGGGGCACACCTGACTGTTACTGTAAGTGTATATAGGATGGTGGGACGCACCTTACACTTTTACACAGTTGCTAGGACTGTACTGGTATGTCAGGTACACCATTTCAGTCTGTAGTCTTACCTATCGTGCTGGCTAGAGGCATAACAGTGTACTACAGATCATAGCTTTCACTACCTACATATTAGTTTCTGACTTCCTAGCCTTCACAACTTACATCCAACTTGCTGGCCTGCTGTAGTCTGCCTGTGTAGGGCTGGGGTAGGGGTTACCCATGGGCCTCATTCAGAGGCCATAGTACAGCATTTGTTTGTGTTTGTCAACACCTATCCTGCTGGCTGTGACTGTTGTTGGGTATGTATCCCCCTCAACTGGCATGTGTGAGTTACTTACCTTGTGGGTGTCCCAGTATTGAGGGTGGTGCTGCAGGGCTGCCTATGTTGGATGCACATAGTACACTCCCTATTCATGGTTGAACACAGGTAGTATCCTGTTTGGCATCCCTTTTACTGTATGTGCGAGTCGGCGAGAGGTGTCATTCCCTGGGTCCCTACTGTGTCAGTGCATGTGCTATGTGTTGCCTTTTTGCCAAGGCCAGGGCATATTGGGCACACCTCCTTCTGCCTACTGGGGCAGGCTCAGCTTGTTCCTCCTCTGAGTCACTCTGTGCTTGTGCAGGCCTTCACACTGGTGGGGGGCTGTGTGGCCCTGCCCCATGCTGTTCTTGCTACAGCTGTTTCCACAGGATCATATTGTGTAGCATGGCACAAACAAGGACAATTTGGGTACATGTAGTTGGTGATTACTGCAAGGCATCACCGGATGTGTCCAGGCACCTGAACCATGACTTGAGCATCCCAAACACATGCTCTATTATGATTCGTGTTTGTGCGTGTGCCTCATTATGGAGTTCTTGTTCGGGTGTGTATGCATTTCTGATGGGTGTCATCAGCCATGGCTCCAGTGCATATCCAGCATCCCCCAGTAGGTTACTGTGTCGGATGTCCCCACTGGCAAATGTCTGGTACAGCTGTGTCAGATGCCAGATATGGGAATCGTGGTAGCTTCCAGGGTAGCCAGCACACACATTCATTATTATGCCCTGAGCATCGCACATGACCTGGCAGTTGATGGAGGGGAAGCCCTTGTGGTTGATGTAGACCCTACCCTGCTCACCTGGTGGTGATTTAATGTGTATGTGCGTGCAGTCCATTGCACCCACTACCTCAGGGTATTCGTCTATTTGGTGGAAGAGACACATATTGCTGGCAAATGCCTCAGGGGTGATGGAGAAATATACGTGCTCACCGACATGTGCTGACATGTCATCAAGGAACTGGTGGGGTACGCCGGATGCTGATACCTGTGAGATCCCTATCATATCTCCAGTTGGTCTTTGGTAGGTACCTGTAGCTAGTATTTTTAGGCCTACATATACCTTGGTATCCACTGGGATAGGTTCCCCTCTGTTGGTTCTGTGTGTCAGGCATGGCCGGCACAGCTCAACAATATGCTGTAGGAGGTCACTGTCCAACCTATAGTGCTCCACTAACTCCAGTTCATGTAACCCTTGGTAGGTTACCCTGGGTCTGTACACTCTTCTCTGTCTCCTCACTGTGGGTTGCTCAGCAGCATTCGCATCCTCACCACCCTCAGCCTCTTGCACATGCTGATTTATAATAGCAAAAGCAGCTTCTAACATTTTTTCTCTTGCTTTTGTTTTGTAAAATTTCCCTATCTGTATACACCAGTGGTGCAGATTTTTTGGGAAAAACAAGGGGGAAAGGTGTTTGCATAGTTTATAGTGGTGTGCTGGGCTGGGCTGGTCTGCTGCCTGTGTAATTGGCTGATTCTGATACATTTCAGCTGTCAGCTAAGCTAGTTCTCCTTGATTACCTTCCTACTGCTGTTTTCCCTTCCCATTGCCTCCCTGTTTAGGCCCGTGTGTGCTCTGCGCAAACGGAGTGCACAAATGTGCACAGAGCTGCTTTTTCCTGTTTTAACTTCCTTTTTCTTCCTGTACAACTTGGTGTGCGGGTAGAGAGTGCTAGGCAGGTTTAGACACACCCCTACCTTAGTTGTGCTAAGCTAGAAGCAATCCTGAGCCACAGGTCTCCAATCCACATATAGTATGCCTGACACACACACCCATGATGTCACCTATATCCTAGTCTTGCACCCAGCTATTTATACTATTACACTCTTGGGATCTGCCTCAAACCCTGGGAAAATCTAGGATTCACTAACCTTTCCCTCCTTTGCATAGGATTGTCTGCTAATGCATAGTTACATATCCCACACTGAGCCTCCCCCCTTAGCAACCATTACTCACTGGCCAGGTTGTCTTCTGTCTGCCATTGACTTGCATGGCAGAATACTGATTTTAGTTAGAATACTTATTTTAAGTTTATTTTATTATTCCCCCCGAACCCATTTGCACGTCGTTGCCCTATGCTTAAACAGGCGAGATCGGCAGAAACAAATTAAAAGTTGTTTATTTTTTTTAAACAGTTTGCAATGCCAATGGCCTTCTGCTTGGATACTGGCATGCTTCCTTAATGATATGCAGCCTTTATTTGGAGCTGTCATAGCTCCATTTGTTTAGATTGCAAAAATGTACTCGGTTACTAACTAAGTACATTTCTGCAGACTGCACTCGTCCTGCACAGGCAGCTGCCAGCTTCCTGGATCACATATTACCCTCATTTGCATGGTTTTCACCTGCTAATGAGGATAATTTGCATACAGGAGCTCAGTCCATGCAGGATTAGCCTAAGAGCTCACGTGCACATCCCGGGAGCTTGTTGCTGGATCGCATGTCGGCCATATTGTCAAAAATACCTCTTAAACTAATCCTGCACGCTATAAAGGGCTTTGTAAATCCAGGGGAAAGTGTTTTGGCAGGTTTGCACAGAGATTGCTGGTGAATTTTGTGGTTTGAATCTCGAGTGTTTAAACTCATCCAGGGGCAACCTTGTAAATTATAGATGAGGGGTAGCAGAATTTCTTATTTATGAAGCATTTTGGCAGCTTTACAGAGAGCTTTCAGGTGAATTTTGTTGTTTGAGCCCCGACTGTTTAAACTCATCCAGATGGGTGCAGGGTCCTTTAGAGATGGGGGGGGGGGGTAGTAGAATTTCTTATTTATACTGCTTTGGTAGGTTTGCAGAGAGCTTGCAGGTGAATTTTGTTGCTTGAGTTCCGAGTGTTTAAAGTCATCCAGAAGATGACTTGTAGTTTAGAGATGACAGGCGGTAACAGAATTTCTTATGTATAAAGTGTTTTAGTAGGTTTGCAGAGAGCTTGCAGATGAATTGTGTTGTTTGACTCCTGAGTGGTTAAACTCATACAGGGTGGTGCCTTGTAGTTTATAGATTGGGGGTAGCAGAATTTCTTATTTATAAAGTGTTTTAGCAGGTTTGTTTATAGCTTGAAGATGAATTTTGTTGCTTGAGTCCCGAGTGTTTAAACTCATCTGGGGGCACCCTGTAGTTTAGAGATGGGGGTAGCAGAATTTCTTATTTATGTAGCATTTTGGCAGGTTTACACAGAACTTGCAGGTGAATTTTGTTGTTTGAGTCCCAAGTGTTTAAATTCATCCTGGGGGGGGGGGGTGTGCCTTGTAGTTTAGAGATAGGGGGAAGCAGAATATTTTTTTTATAAAATGTTTTGGCAGGTTTGCAGAGAGCTTGCAGGTGAATTTTTTTTTTTAGTCCAGAGTGTTTAAACTCATCTAGGGTGGTGCCTTGTAGTTTATAGATGGGGGGTAGCAGAATTTCTTATTTATAAAGTGTTTTGGCAGGATTGCAGAGAGCTTGAAGGTGAATTTTTTTGTTTGAGTCCCGAGTGTTTTACTCATCCAGGGGTCGCCTTCTCCTTTAGAGATGTGGGGGTAGTAAAATTTCTTATTTATAAAGTGTTTTGGCAGGTTTGCAGAGAGCTTGCTGTTAGATTTTGCTGATTGAGTCCCGAGTGTTTAAACTCATCCAGGGGAGTGCAGGGTAGTTTGAGATGGGTGTAGCAGAATTTCTTATTTATAAAGGATTTTGGCAGGTTTGCATTGACCTTGCAGGTAAATTTTGTTGTTTGAGTCCTGAGTGTTTAAACTAATCCAGGGGTTGTCTTGTAGTTTAGAGATGACAGGCGGTAGCAGAATTTCTTATTTATAGTGTTTTGGCAGGTTTGCAGAGAGCTTGCAGGTGAATTTTGTTGTTTGACTCTCGAGTATTTAAACTCATCCAGGGGGAGCCTTGTAGTTTAGAGATGGGGGCTGGCTGAATTTCTTATTTATAACGTACTATGGCAGGTTTGCACAGAGCTTGCAGGTGAATTTTGTTGTTTGACTCTCGAGTGTTTAAACTCATCCAGGGGGAGCCTTGTAGGTTAGAGATGGGGGCTGGCTGAATTTCTTATTTATAACGTGCTATGGCAGGTTTGCACAGAGCTTGCAGGTGAATTTTGTTGTTTGAGTCTTAAGTCTTTAAACTCATTCAGGGTGTTGCCTTGTAATTTGGCAATGGGTAGAGGTATCAGAATTTCTTATTTATAAACCGTTTTGGCAGGTTTACAGATAGCTTGCAGGTGTATTTTGTTGTTTGAATCTCAAGTGTTTAAACTCATCCAGGGACCTTTTTGTAATATAGAGATGAAGGGTAGCGGCATTTCTTATTTATGTAGCATTTTTACAGGTTTACAGAGCGCTTGCAGGTGAATTTTTTTGTTTGAGCTCCGGCTGTTTAAACTCATCCAGAGGGGTGCAGGAGATGGGGGGCAGGGGGTAGTAGAATTTCTTATTTATATTGTTTTGTTAGGTTTGCAGAGAGCTTGCAGGTGAATTTTATTGCTGGAGTCCTGAGTGTTTAAAGTCATCCAGAAGATGACTTGCAGTTTAGAGATGACAGGCACAAAATTTCTTATGTATAAACTGTTTTAGCAGGTTTGCAGAGAGCTTGCAGGTGAATTTTGTTGTTTGACTTCTGGGTGTTTAAACTCATCCAGGGTGGTACCTTGTACTTTATAGATGGGGGGGGGTAGCAGAATTTCTTATTTATAAAGTATTTTGGCAGGTTTGCAGAGAGCTTGCAGGTGAGTTTTGTTGTCTGACTCTCAAGTGTTTAAACTCATGCAGGGGGAGGCCTTGTAATTCTGAGATGGGGGTTAGCAGAATTTCTTATTTATAAACTGTTTTGGCATGTTTGCACAGAGCTTGCAGGTGAACTTTGTTATTTTAGTCTTAAGTGTTTAAACTCATCCAGGGTGTTGCCTTGTAATTTGGCAAGGGGTAGGGGTATCAGAATTTCTTATTTATGAACCATTTTGGCAGGTTTGCAGAGAGCTTGCAGGTGTATTTTCTTATCTGAATCTCAAGTGTTTAAACAAATCCAGGGGCCACCCTGTAATTTAGTGATGGGAGGGGTAGCAGAATTTCTTATTTATGTAGCATTTTGGAGGTTTACAGAGAGCTTCAAGGTGAATTTTGTTGTTTGATTCCCGATTGTTTAAATTCATCCTGGGGGGTGCCTTTTAGTTTAGAGGTTGGGGGAAGCAGAATATTTTTATAAAATGTTTTGGCAGGATTGCAGAGAGCTTGCAGGTGAATTTTGTTGTTTGAGTCCCGACTGTTTAAACTCATCCAGAGGGGTGCAAGGTACTTTAGAGATGGGGGGGGGGGGTAGCAGGATTTCTTATTTATACTGTTTTGGTATGTTTGCAGAGAGATTGTAGGTGAATTTGGTTGCCTGAGTCCGGAGCGTTTAAAGTCATCCCGTGGATGACTTGTAGTTTAGAGATGACAGGCGGTTACAGAATTCCTTATGTATAAAGTGTTTTGGCAGGTTTGCAGAGAGCTTGCAGGTGAATTTTGTTGTTTGACTCTCGAGTGTTTAAACTCATGCTCATCCAGGGTGTTGCCTTGTAATTTGGCGATGGGTAGGGGTATCAGAATTTCTTATTTATAAACCATTTGGGCAGGTTTGCAGAAAGCTTGCAGGTGAATGTTGTTTGAATCTCGAGTGTTTAAACTCATCCAGGGGCCACCCTGTAATTTAGTGATAGGGGGTAGCACAATTTCTTATTTATGTAGCATTTTGGGAGGTTTACAGAGAGCTTGCAGGTGAATTATGTTGTTTGAACCCAGACTGTTTAAACTCATCCAGAGGGGTGCAGGAGATGGGGGAGTAGTAGAATTTCTTATTTATACTGCTAGGTTTGCAGAGAGCTTGCAGGTGAATTTTATTGCTTTAGTCCCGAGTGTTTAAAGTCATCCAGAAGATGACTTGTAGTTTAGAGATGACAGGCGTTAACAGAATTTCTTATGTATAAAGTATTTTAGCAGGTTTGTAGAGAGCTTGCAGGTGAATTTTGTTGTTTGACTCCCGGGTGTTTAAACTCATCCAGGGTGGTGCCTTGTGCTTTATAGATGGGGGTAGCAGAATATCTTATTCATAACGTGCTTTGGCAGGTTTGCTTACAGCTTGAAGGTGAATATTTGTCCGAGTCCCGAGTGTTTAAACTCATTCAGAGGGCACCCTGTAGTTTAGAAATGTGGGGTAGCAGAATTTCTTATTTATGTAGCATTTTGGCAGGTGTACACAGAACTTGTAGATGAATTTTGTTGTTTGAGTCCCAAGTGTTTAAATTCATCCTGGGGGGTGCCTTGTAGTTTAGAGATAGGGGGAAGCAGAATATTTTTTATAAAATGTTTTGGCAAGTTTGAAGAGAGCTAGCTGGTGAATTTTTTTGTTTGAGTCCAGAGTGTTAAAACTTATCCAGGGGGGTGTAGGAAAGTTTAGAGATGAGGAGTTGCAGAATTTTGTATTTATAAAGTGTTTTGCTAGGTTTGCAGGATGCTTGTAGGTGAATTTTGTTGCTTGAGACCCGAATGTTTAAACTCATCCAGGGGAGCGTATTTTAGTTTAGAGATGGGGGGGGGGGGTAGCAGAATTTTTTTATTTATAAAGGGTTTTGGCAGGTTTGCAATGAGCTTGCAGGTGAATTTTGCTGTTTGAGTCCCCAGTGTTTAAACTCATCCAGGGGGTGTCTTATAGTTTAGAGATGACAGGCCATAGCAGAATATCTTATAAAGTGTTTTGGCAGTTTTGCAGAGAGCTTGCAGGTAAATTTTGTTGTTTGACTTCCAAGTGTTTAAACTCATCCAAGGTGGTGCCTTGTAATTTGGCGATGGGTTGTAGCAAATATTCTTTATAAAGCAATTTCTTATTTATAAACTGTTTTGGCAGGTTTGCAGAGAGCTTGCAGGTGTATTTTGTTGTTTGAGTCCCACGTGTTTAAATTCATCCTGGGAGATGCCTTGTAATTTAGAGATGGGGGTAGCAGAATTTCTTATTTATGTAGCATTTTGGCAGGTTTACAGAGAGCTTGCACGTGAATTTTTTTGTTTGAGTCCCACGTGTTTAAATTCATCCTGGGAGATACCTTGTAATTTAGAGATGGGGGGGGGGGTGGCAGAATTTCTTATTTATGTAGCATTTTGGCAGGTTTACAGAGAGCTTGCATGTGAATTTTTTTGTTTGAGTCCCACGTGTTTAAATTCATCCTGGGAGGTGCCTTGTAGTTTACAGATGAGGGGAAGCAGAATATTTTTTATAAAATGCTTTGAAAGGTTTGCAGAGAGCTTGTAGGTGAATTTTGTTGTTTGAGCCCCGACTGTTTAGACTTATCCAGAGGGGTGCAGGGTACTTTAGAGATGGGGGGGGGGTAGCAGAATTTCTTATTTATACTGTTTTGATAGGTTTGCAGAAAACTTACAGGTGAATTTTGTTGCTTGAGTCCCGAGTGTTTAAAGTCATCCAGAAAATGACTTGCAGTTTAGAGATGACAGGTGTTAACAGACTTTCTTATGTATAACGTGTTTTAGCAGGTTTGCAGTGAGCTTGCAGGTGAATTTTGTTGTTTGACTCCCGGGTGTTTAAACTCATCCAGGGTGGTGCCTTGTAATTTGGCAATGGGGGGTAGCAGATTTTGTTATTTATAAAGCATTTTGGCAGGTTTGCAGAGAGCTTGCAGGTGAATTTTGTTGTTTGAATCTTGAGTTTTTAAACTCATCCGGGGTCACCCTGTAGTTTAGAGATTGGGGGGGGGGGTAGCAGAATTTCTTATTTATAAAACATTTTGGCAGGTTTGCAGAGAGCTTGCAGATGAATTTTGTTGGCTTAATCCTGAGTCTTTAAACTCATCCAAGGGGGTGTATTTTAGTTTAGAGATGGGGTAGCAGAATTTCTTATTTATAAAGCATTTTGGCAGGTTTACAGAAAGCTTGCAGGTGAATTCTGTTGTTTCAATCCCGAGTGTTTAAACTCATCCGGGGGGCACCCTGTAGTTTAGATATGCGGGTAGCAGAATTTTTTATTTATAAAGCATTTTGGCAGGATTGCAGAGTGCTTGCAGGTGAATTTTATTTGCGTCCTGAGTGTTTTACTCATCCAGGGGTCGCCTTATACTTTAGAGATTGGGGGGGGGGGTAGCAGAATTTCTTATTTATAAAGTGTTTTGGCAGGTTTGCAGAGAGCTTGCTGTTAGATTTTGCTGTTTTGAGTCCCGAGTGTTTAAACTCATCCAGGGGAGTGCAGGGTAGTTTCAGATGGGTGTAGCAGAATTTCTTATTTACAAAAGTTTTTGGCAGGTTTGCATTGACCTTGCAGGTAAATTTTGATGTTTGAGTCCTGAGGGTTTAAACTCATCCAGGGGTTGTCTTGTAGTTTAACGAAGACAGGCGGTAGCAGAATATCTTATTTATAAAGTGTGTTGGCAGGTTTGCAGAGAGCTTGCAGGTGAATTTTGTTGTTTGACTCTCGAGTGTTTAAACTGATGCAGGGGGAGCCTTGCAGTTTAGAGATGGGGGTTGGCAGAATTTCTTATTTATAATGTGTTTTGGCAGGTTTGCACAGAGCTTGCAGGTGAATTTTGCTGTTTGAGTCTTAAGTCTTTAAATTCATCCAGGGTGTTGCCTTGTAATTTGGCGATAGGTAGAGGTCTCAAAATTTCTTATTTATAATCCATTTTAGCAGGTTTGCAGAGAGCTTGCAGGTGTATTTTGTTGTTTGAATCTCGAGTGTTTAAACTCATCCAGTGGCCTTCTTGCAATATAGAGATGAGGGGTAGCAGAATTTCTTATTTATGTAGCATTTTGGCAGGTTTACAGAGAGCTTGCAGGTGAATTTTGTTGTTTGAGTCCCGAGTGTTTAAATTCATCCTGGGGGGTGCAGGAAATGGGGGAAGGTAGTAGAATTTCTTATTTATACTGTTTTGGTAGGCTTGCAGAGAGCTTGCAGGTGAATTTTGTTGCTTGAGTCCCGAGTGTTTAAAGTCATCCAGAAGATGACTTGTAGTTTAGAGATGACAGGCGGTAATAGAATTTCTTATGTATAAAGTGTTTTAGCAGGTTTGCAGTGAGCTTGCAGGTGAATTTTGTTGTTTGACTCCCTAGTGTTTAAACTCTTCCGGGGGGCACCCTGTAGTTTAGAGATGGGGGGTAGCAGAATTTCTTATTTATGTAGCATTTTGGCAGGTTTACACAGAATTTGCAGGTGAATTTTGTTGTTTGTGTTCCGAGTGTTTAAATTCATCTTGGGGGGGGGGTGCCTTGTAGTTTAGAGATAGGGGGAATCAGAATATTTTTTATAAAATGTTTTGGCAGGTTTGCAGAGAGCTTGCAGGTGAATTTTTTTGTTTGAGTCTAGAATGTTAAAGCTCTTCCCGGGTGATGCCGTGTCATTTATAGATGTGGGGGGGGGGGGTAGCAGAATTTCTTATTTATAAAGTGTTTTGGCAGGATTACAGAAAGCTTGAAGGTGAATTTTGTAGTCCTGATTGTTTAAAATCTTCCAGGGTGGTGCCTTGTAATTTGGCGATTGGGTGGTAGCATAATTTCTTATTTATAAAGCATTTTGGCAGGTTTGCAGAGACATTGCAGATGAATTTTGTTGTTTGAATCTCGTGTTTTAACTCATCTGGGGGGCACCCTGTAGTTTAGATATGGAGGTAGCAGAATGTTTTATTTATAAAGCATTTTGGCAGGTATGCAGAGAGCTTGCAGGTGAATTTTGTTGTTCAATTCCCAAGTGTTTTACTCATCCAGTAGTCGCCTTATAGTTTAGAGATGGGGGGGCTAGCAGAATTCCTTATTTATAAAGTGTTTTGGCGGGTTTACAGAGAGCTTGAGGTGATTTTTCTTGTTTGAGTCCCAAGTATTTAAACTAATCCAGGGGTTGTCTTGTAGTTTAGAGATGACAGGTGGTAACAGAATTTATTATTTATAAAGTATTTTGGCAGGTTTGCAGAGAGTTTGCTGGCCGATTTTGCTGTTTGAGTCCCAAGTGGTTAAACTCATCCAGGGGAGTGCAGAGAAGATTGATATGGGGGCAGCAGAATTTCGTATTTATAAAGGTTTTTGGCATATTTGCATTGACCTTGCAGGTGAATATTGTTGTTTGAGTCCCTACTGTTTAAACTCATCCAGAGGGGTGCAGAGTACTTTAGAGATTGTGGGGGGGGGGGGGAGCAGAATTTCTTATTTATACTGTTTTGGTATGTTTGCAGAGAGCTTGCAGGTGAATTTGGTTGCTTGAGTCCAGAGTATTTAAAATAATCCAGTGGATGACTTGTAGTTTAGAGATGACAGGCAGTTACAGAATTTCTTATGTATAAAGTGTTTTGGCAGGTTTGCAGAGAGCTTGCAGGTGAATTTTGTTGTTTGAGTCCCGAGTGTTTAAACTCCTCCAGGGCTCACCTTATAGTTTAGAGATGGGGAGGGGCTAGCAGAATTAGTCCCAAATGTTTAAACTAATCCAGGGGTTGTCTTGTAGTTTAGAGATGACGGGCAGTAGCAGAATTTCTTATTTATAAAGTGTTTTGGCAGGTTTGCAGAGAGCATGCTGGCAGATTTTGTTGTTTGAGTCCCAAATGTTTAAACTCATCCAGGGGAATGCAGGGTAGTTTGAAATGGGGGCAGCAGAATTTCTTCTTTATAAAGGTTTTTGGCATGTTTGCATTGACCTTGCAGGTGAATATTGTTTGAGTCCTGAGTGTTTAAACTCATCCAGAGGTTGTCTTGTAGTTTAGAGATGACAGGCGGTAGCAGAATTTCTTATGTATAAAGTGTTTTGGCAGGTTTGCACAGAGCTTGCAGGTGAAATTTGTTGTTTGAGTCTTGTTTAATCTAATCCAGGGTGTTGCCTTGTAATTTAGCGATGAGTAGGGGTATCAGAATTTCTTATTTATAAACCATTTGGGCGGGTTTGCAGAGAGCTTGCAGGTGCATTTTCTTGTTTGAATCCCAGGTGTTTAAACAAATCCAGGGGCGCAACCCTGTAATTTAGTGATTCGGGGGGGGTAGCAGAATTTCTTATTTATGTAGCATGTTGGGAGGTTACAGAGAGCTTGCAGGTGAATTTTGTTGTTTGAGTGTCGACTGTTTAAACTCATTCAGAGGGGTGCAGGGTAATTTAGAGATGGGGGGGGGTAGCAGACTTTCTTATTTATACTGTTTTGGTATGTTTGCAGAGGGCTTGCAGGTGAATTTTGTTGCTTGTGTCCCGAGTATTTAAAGTCATTCAGTGGATGACTTGTAGTTTAGAGATGACAGGCGGTTACAGAATTTCTTATGTATAAAGTGTTTTGGCAGGTTTGCAGAGAGCTTGCAGGTGAATTTTGTTGTTTGACTCTCGAATGTTTAAACTCATGCAGGGGGAGCCTTGTAATTCAGGGATGGGGGTTAGCGGAATTTCTTATTTATGTAGCATTTTGGCAGGTTTACAGAGAACTTGCAGGTGAATTTTATTGTGTGAGTCCCGAGTGTTTAAATTCATCCTGGGGGGGTGCCTTGTAGTTTAGAGATAGGGGGAAGCAGAATATTTTTTATAAAATGTTTTGGCAGGTTTGCAGAGAGCTTGCAGGTGAATTTTGCTGTTTGAGTCCCCAGTGTTTAAACTCATCCTGGATGAGTTTTATAGTTTAGAGATGACAGGCTGTGGCTGAATATCTTATCTATAACATGTTTTGGCAGGTTTGCAGAGAGCTTGCAGGTGAATTTTGTTGTTTGTCTCCCAATCGTTTTAGCTCACTCAAGGTGGTGCCTTGTAATTTGGCGATGGGGGTGTGGTAAATTTTCTTCTTTATAAAGCATTTTGGCAAGTTTGCAGAGAGCTTGCAGGTGAATTTTGTTGTTTGAATCTCGACTGTTTAAACTCATCACGGGGGCACCCTGTAGTTCAGAGATGGGGGATAGCAGAATTTTTTGATTTATTTGTGCTTTGGCAGATTTGCGGAGAACTTGCAGGTCAGTTTTGTTGTTGAGTCCCTAGTGTTTAATCTCATCCAGTGGGGTGCCTTGTAGTTTAGAGATGGGAGATAGCAGAATATTTTTTATAAAGTGTTTTGGCAGGTTTGCAAAAAGCTTGCAGGTACATTTTGTTGTTTGAGTCCTGAGTGTTTAAACTCATCCAGGGGTTGCCTTAAAGTGTAGAGATGAGGGGTGGGCTAGCAGAATGTCTTATTTATAAAGTGTTTTGGCATGTTTGCAGAGAGCTTACAGGTGAAATTTGTTGTTTGACTCTCCAGTGTTTAAACTCATCCAGGGAGGATCCTTGTTGTTTAGAGATGGGGGTTAGCAGAATTTCTTATTTATAAAGTGTTTTGGCAGGTTTGCACAGAGCTTGAAGGTGTATTTTGTTGTTTGAGTCTTAAGTGTTTAAACTATTCCAGGATGGTGCCTTGTAATTTGGCGATGGGGAGGGGTATCAGAATTTCTTATTTATAAACCATTTTGCCAGGTTTGCACAGAGCTTGCAGGTGAATTTTGTTGTTTGAATCTCGAGTGTTTAAACTCATCCAGGGATCACTCTGTAATTTAGGGATGGGAGGTAGCAAAATTTCATATTTATGTAGCATTTTGACAGATTTATAGAGAGCTTGCAGGTGAATTTTGTTGTTTGAGTCCTAAGTGTTTAAACTAATCCATGGGGTTGCAAAAACAACCACAGAGGTTCCAAACACGGCAAATACGATCTTTGCTTTGTTTTGTTGATTCTTTTATTCTAAAAAGTACAAACAGGTAAGCACTTTCAGTAATAACAAACCCCGCTTCATCAGACCATGGGGTTGTCTTCTAGTTTAGAAATGACAGGCGGTAGCAGAATTTCTTATTTATAAAGTGTTTTGGCAGGTTTGTAGAGAGCTAGCCTGCTGGTAGATTTTGCTGTTTGAGTTCAGAGTGTTTAAACTCATCCAGGGAAGTGCAGGGTAGTTTCAGATTGGGCTAGTAGAAGTTCTTATTTATAAAGGTTTTTGGCAGGTTTGCATTGACTTTGCAGGTGTATTTTGTTTTTGGAGTTCTGAGTGTTTAAACAAATTCAGGGGTTGTCTTGTAGTTTAGAGATGACAGGCCTTAGCAAAATTTCTTATTTATAAAGTGTTTTGGCAGGTTTACAGAGAGCTTTTAGGTGAATTTTGTTGTTTGACTCTCGAGTGTTTAAACTCATCTGGGGGGCATCCTGTAGTTTAGACATGGGGGTAGCAGAATTTCTTATTTATAAAATGTTTTGGCAGGTTTGCAAAGAGCTTGCAGGTGAATTTTGTTGATTGAGTCCCAAGTGTTTAAACTCATCCGGGGGTCACCTTGTAGTTTAGAAATGTGGGGGGGGGTAGCAGAATATCTTATTTATGTAGTGTGTTGGCAGATTTGCAGAGAGCTTGCAGGTCAGTTTTGTTGTTTGAGTCCTGAGTGTTTAAACTCATCCAGCGTTCACCTTATAGTTTACAGTTGGGGGGGGGGTAGCAGATTTTCTCATTTATAAAGTGTTTTAGCAGGTTTGCACAGAGCTTGCAGGTACATTTTGTTGCTTGAGTTCCGAGTGTTTAAACTCATCCAGTGGGTTGCCTTGTAGTTTAGAGATTTGAGGAGGTAGCAGAATTTCTTATTTATAAAGTGTTTTGGCAGGTTTGCAGAGAGCTTGCAGGTGAACTTTGTTGTTTGAGTCCCAAGTGTTTAATCTCATCCATGGTGGTGTTTTGTAATTGGGCGCTGGGAGGTAGCAGATTTTCTTATTTATAAAGCATTTTGGCAAGTTGTAGAGATCTTGCATGTGAATTTTGTTATTTGAATCTCGAGTATTTAAACTCATCTGTTGGGGTACTTTGTAGTTTAGAGATTGAGGGGTGTAGCATAAATTTCTTACTTAAAGTGTTTTGGCAGGAGTGAAGAGATCATGCAGGTGAATTTTGTTGTTTGAGTCCTAAGTGTTTAAACTCATCCAGGGAGACACCTTGTAGTTTAGTGATAAGGTGAGGGCAGCAGAATTATTTAGTGTACACACTCCCAGGAAAAGATAAATAGGGGAGACCAGAGCTTATACAGACCAGAGTGAAAGGGAAAAAACAATGTTATATAAACCATTATATTCAGAAATTTGCCTAATGAGAGATGACTACATTGGAATGATTGAATCCTTGGATCTTGACACCATACCTTTAGACATAAGATGTGGAATGAAAAAGGATTTCTTTACAATAATAGGCATGTGGTGATAAAGATAGTCTATCATCTACATAAGTTCTCATATTTCCAACTACTAGATCAACTTTCAGGAGTGTGATGTCAGTATGATATTAACAAGGAGTGTCTTGCTTGCCAAAGGATAACATTATACATTTCTTGACATTCAGCTTTAGTCCATAGTTTTGACATCCAGTACAGGTTTGGGAAGCACTCTCTTGGAAGATAAAATAAACACACTCGATGAACTGTCCAGAGTTAAAAATGTATCTATTTTATTCCAATTTACATCCGTACAAGTTACAAAACATGAGTAAGCACTTTCACCATCCCTAGGCATCATCAGACTCTCCTGGAAGATCTTTGTTTCCTTTGGGAAGTTTATGGTAACACAATCTTTATAATCTTCTGCAGACTTAGCCATAGACCCTTAACAGTAGCTTTGACCTCTGAGAAGTAAATGCCAAAAATTAGTACTCAGGAACTGAACTTTGGGGTACACGACTAATGAAAAGTCTTTAGGAGGAAGTCAAGCAGCCCAGCCTAACTTCCTGGATTCTATTTGTGAGCCACTTTCCTATTCTATGAGTTGCATAGGGATTAATATTTAACTGAGGTGGTTTATCTACAATACTTTAGTGTTAGATGGTGTTAAATGCCTTTTTTGAGGTATAGATAAGCATGGTGTACTGATCTGACCTCAACAATTGCTTCAGTAACCATCTTGAAGATCTCAACAAGGTTAAGTAGGCAGGATCTGCCTTTAACAAGTATGAGCTAGCTTGCGTCAAGAGTTTATTGGTTGCCCCATCCTTATTTATTAATTCCGATTAGTGTTAACTGCAAGGAACTGCCTGGTGAGTAAAGAGGAACCTTGATGACCGCAGTCCTCTAGGTATAAAATCTAAGTGGTAGATTACTCACAAGTATGGGTTAGGCTAGGATGCCTTTTAGTGCCATTCTGTCTGGATCCTGGGCAAATTAAACTTAGGCCCCATGGTTCTTAGACATGGTTTGGATTAGTCTTTAAAAAGACTGTATATCCCTGGCTCTTATGCAGGCTAGAGCATTCCATTTAGTGGTGCCAGTTCTGGGTGTTCAAAGTAGATCTTTATAGCTGAAACCTGTGTGTTTCTGGAGTCTTGATAAAGGCTGCCCAGATAAAATACAGACAAAAATACAGATGAAAAACAGCCTGAGTTAGATGGCTGGAGTCCTATATTCAGTGGAAACCAAGTAAAAGAAAAAAAAAACAATTATCTTTATCCTCTTTTTCAAAAAGATTTAATGGCAAATCAGCACTGCTTAGATGACTGAGTTACATTCGGAGTTGACTTGGTTTTATACACAATATAAGAGGGTGTGTACTATTTATTAATTCCATAATGATCCTTTATATAACCTTATAGATAAGGCTAATCAAGCTTATGGGTCTATAATTACCCAGGTTGATTGATACACCAACTTTGTGCAAGGGAATAACTGTTGCTGTCCTCCATTCATTCAGTGCAACAACTAGTCTATTACTGGATAGTTTCTGTGTGTATGGTGGGATCTGACTAGTCCTGTTTCAGGTTGACCAGTAGACAAGTTTTGTATGTTATCTAGTCCCAAGGAAGTAAACTTTTTGATCTTGGGTAGTGCCTTGAGGACTTGTTATTGGGAGATGTCAGGGAGAGGTGTCCCATCTGGGAATATAGGAAGGGATAAGGGGTGAAGTTTGAGCTAAATTTGTCTGTTATTAGATTGGCTTTGTCTTCTGGATCAGACCATGTAACATAATTTAAAATTATCTCTGTGCAGTGCTGTGTATTGTTTCTGAAGTTTCTAACATAATTAAATAAGGCTTCATGGTTATCCTTCGCCTTGGTGGCTATTTTTACTTCCTGTCTGGTTTTGGTTGATTTGATCAGGGTCCAGAGTTCCCTACAAAGTTTAGCAAGACCAGTTTTAGCATCTTGAAAGTTTAATTTATTTTTGTGTGCAGTGATTTTTTTTTCTTTTATTATAGAGATCGTTTATATTTGGGTTCCACCACAGACATTGATTCTTAAATTTGGCATTGCATTTACTTCAGAGGGAGACAGATGTGTTTATGCAGCTGTTTACATGTGCACAGAATTTGGCAGTGAAGGATTCCACATAAACAGTGAGGCCATCAGGTTGTAAGAGGATTAGTCAAGTCATCACTCACCTATCAGGTTTGCCTTTGCATGATCTCTGATTTTGTTAAATAAACAGAAAAGGCACGATTCCATAATCCTTTCTTGTCAAAGCAGGGACTTAAACTCAATGAGCAGTCAAAGTTCACAGGTAGTCAGGGACCATTGTATAGCCTAACTCAAATTCCCAGTTGCCAGCAAGCACTGGTTAAGTGACTTACTCAAGGCCACACAGCTGGCAAATGAGAGTTGAGGGCATCAAACCATGTACCACAGGAACTACAGGTCCCAGCCTTAACCATTTATGCTAGCTGCCAGATTATCCTCTGTGCCAACTACCAAACAACCTTTTTAGACTAATACACCACAATCACTTTCCTCATTGAGAGTGTTGGTATGTACAGACTTACAGTATAAAGTAATATTCTGATTCAATATTTTGTCTATATTCCTTTTCCTTGCTTGTGTTTTTAATTTTCCTGCACATATCAGTTCACCTGAAAAGATAACTGATACCTTGATACGCCACGTTAAAATGTATTGCATCTAAATTTCGGACATAATTTTGTTTTTAGGATACTAAAATGTTCTAAATTTTACACGTTAACCATAAATGTGGTCTTTCCGATATTAATTAAAACACATTTTCCTCAAATTGAATATGCAATAAGGTTAGTATAACATACAATAATTTGCCCAAGCCACTCTGTAAAGCCATGACTATGGCCCAGCCAACCCCAGTTCAGTTACTCGCTTGGGAGACTCACAGATTTGCAGGGAAGTGATGAGCATGTCCATTCAAGGTAGAAGGGCACTAATTGATATGCTCCCTAAGGGGAGGCGTGGTCAAAGGACGGGAGTTCTTTTGGACATAACCAATGAGCGTGGAGGTGTGGGAAAGGAGAATGGGAAATAAAAAAAATAAAATAAAAACCCTCTAAAATGGAAGCAACGATGAGTCAAGCTCCCAGGACATCCTCAGGATCCATGATCGGCCACAGTAATAATGGGGGGGGGGGGGTTGGAGAATAGCTGATAGACCAAGCATGGGCACTGGGTACTGGAGTCTGGGCTGGTAAAAAAAAAAACATAAAAGAATCTGCCCTATGTAAGTAAATATTAATATTAATGACATTGTGATATCTTACAGTCTTCATAAATACATGCTTTATATCCGTGGCATGATTTCATGCCAAAATGGTACAACTGTATGGGATGCTAGTATCATACTGTTGCCAAGAATTGTACTGGTCACATTGTGGCTGACTAGTAATTCCTCATATCTGGCTGGGGCATTCACAGCATAGCCAACTCTGTGGGATGAAATGTACAATATTCAGGCCTATAAAGACCTATCATGCATATCAGTGACGTGCCTACAGCAAGCCTGTAAGATCAGGGTGTGAATGCAACTGGAATTCAAAAACTAAACAATCTCCTGCCAGAAGCAATTATACTTTACCATGACTACCTCAAGGAAGAAGCCCCAGGCCATGGTCTTTCAATGTGTCCATTAAGATCACTTGGTGGAGACATCTTCACTTCTCTGTTAAGCACCATCAGCTATATTCAACAGATCCACAACATATATAATATTTCTTGACTGTAAACACATGACACTTGTATGTTCTAGATAAAAATTGTGCAAAGTTATCTACATTTTTCATATATCATCTGCATTCTGCATCCAGCTGCACAGCTCACACAATTATGACAAAATATTCACACTGTACTTAGCTTTAGCCTTAAATGCAGTCATGACATACCTATACAGTATGTACCATATACAAATATGTAGTCTGCTTACAGTATTAGGTTCACAGTGTTCTCTGCTAAGTATTTTGTAGTTGTTACATCACACTATGGACTTTACGCCTCTTCTCTTCCAGCATGCTATACATATGTAATAAGGCTTACCCACATGATATGCTACCAGACTGCATATTCTTCATTGATGTAGTGCATTGACTATGAGGTGACCCTTTATTGTAAGTCATTCTGTTTGCTACGGGTAGCCAATAGATGTCATTCATACCACTGGATGTCTATTCTGTGCTGCTGATGCGACATCTTACTTCATCTATACTAATAGGTTTGCCATTGAACCAGACCTGTCTTTTTGTATTTATTTTAACTATTTAGAACTATGTAACTATGTCTGCATGTTTCTCATGGAGGTTTGCATGACTCTGTACTGACAGAGCACCTCTGTATTATATTTATTTTCATTATGTTCCAGTACTTGAGACTTTGGACCACTACCTTCATACACTTTCTTCCACGCTTGGCAGCTTTGAGCCACTTTCTACTATTTTCCTTCTTCTGCACATGTCCTTTCATCCTGTCCATGGTCTTTTCTGTCTCTTGTCCGGCATGCATTGCTTTCTTGGTTTAATATCTTTACGGTAGATGCTTATATTATCTGTCATTTCTCTACATGTTTGGTACTTCTTGGCTTACACAGCACAGGAAGGTCAGTTCAGCATTTATTTTTTAAAGTCCTGAGCTCAAAGCTCCAAATCAGGTCCATTATCCACTCAGATGACACCAAATGGTAGCAAATTTTCTAAGAAGGAAATAAAACAAATCTAAAGCAAATGAATTAGGATGTGTATGAAAGAAAAAAGCCAAACATTCTACACAAAAAAGACAAACAAATGCATTTATTTCTTTTTGAACACAAATTGGGAAATTTGCTGATTTCCTATAGAAGTTGCAATAGGTAAAGTTGAGAAATCCATTCTAGTTTAGCAGATTTACATTAAAAATAAATATAGTTCAAGGTTGTTCAAACAGAACAATGCACTTCACCTTCTACATATTCAAATCACCATAGGTAAAATCCCATACCATATTCCTGCAAGCTATAGGTCCTCCACTATGACCCAGGAAAACCATAACATGCATTTAAACTTATTGGAAACACTCACCATCTAACCCAACACCATATTCATGAAATCATACTGGATCTGTTCCTCACTAATATGGGAAACTACTGCACACTCCCTAGTGTAATGTCTTCTCTGGTAAGTTTAGACTACAAAATGGTCTTCTTTAAAGTAAAAATAAAACCTGGAACTCCAGTTAACCCTGGAATGTTCAGGAATTATTCTAAGGTTAACTTCCTACCATTAAGTGACAGCCTGGCAATATTTAAAGCGCTCATAGACACTGAAAACACTGCTGCCTATGCAGAACTGTTCTCAGAAACCCTATGCAATGATATTAATAGCTGCATAGAGGCAGCTGTACCCACTAGGAAGAAGTACTGAACTAACTCAAAAAACAAGCCCCCTGATGGAATAACAATATCAATAGGCTGTATAAGAGAAGGAAGAAAATCATGGCAAAAATTAAGAGTTGTAGTACCTAGCAGGATAAAAACACTCTAATCAAACTAAAAACAACACAGAGGACAAATAAAGTCTACCAAAACTCAATTTGAGGTAAATTTGGTCTCCTGGGCCAAGGACAACCACAAGGCATTCTTTAGCGATGTTTGCAACCTCTAAGGCAATACACAATTATTTTCTTGGAAATGATCAATAGTGACATAGGAAACCTCCCCTCACTGGATCCAAGTCAATTTGGTTTTGTCAAGGGCAGGTCATGTCTACTCAATCTAGTGAACTTCTTTGAGAAGGTTACTAAAGCAATGGATGAGGGCAAAAACTTTCACAGTGCCTACCTTGACCTGGCGAAGGCATTTGACACAACACCCTACTCGGGCATTGTTGACAAACTCAAGAGTTTTGTACAAGCTCTTATATGTCACCAGGTGACTAGTCAGCTGGCTCATAGACAGAACCCAAGAAGTTAGAATTAGGGAGTCCTCCTCCTCTACAAAGAGGCCTATCACAAGTGGAATCACTCAGGGATCCATCATAGAACTGCTGCTTTATGGTATTTACTTCTCTGAAGTCAAGATCAATGACATGGACCTCTGGCTGACTAAATTTGCAGATGATTGCAAATTTGGAGCAGTCATAGAATTACCACTGACATAAATATTCTCCAGGAAGGGCTGACAGACAAATAACTGATGTTAGAGGCATGGGCTAAAACTAAATGCTAAGAAATGCATAATAATATACTTCAAGATGCCATCCATCCTTGGTAACTATCATATTGACAACACACCCCTAAGAGCTGACCCAATAGTTAGAGACTTGGGGACACACATAGACAGAAATATAGCCTTTGACCATCATATACCTACAGTAGTGAGGAAATCATTTTATGTTGTGCAACTTACAAAGAAAGGTATGTCATCTAGGTTTAAAGAGGTCACTTTTCCACTGAATGTGGCATTCATAAGACCTGCCATTGAGTACAATGCCCCCTTTGGTATGTACCCCACCAGACACATCCAACAAATGGAACATCCACAGGGATTCTTCACTAAAAGAATACAGGGAGTAAGTAACATGCCCTATGCAGACCATCTCAAGGCCCTGTTCCTGTATTCTGTCTCCTACAGGCTGTTGAGAGGAGATCTATGCCTGAGATGCAAGCCATCATCCCTAATGGACCTCCTGCATACCCACAAAACAAACAGCACCAGAATTACCCATGGTAAAGACTTAAACTTTGCCTGTGATATAAATAGGACCTGCTGGATAGACAAATATGTATCCTAGAGACTAAACAGGCTCCCCATCCATGTGAAGCAGAGTTCCTCCCTAACCCAATTCAAGTGTAACTTGGATAACTGGATGGGGAACAGGAAATTCATCCCTGGTTTGGCATATACATCTCTAATGGACATGTAATGTGCATGGTTCATCTTCCAGGCCCCTGCTTATAAATGTTTCATCTCCCAAGCCCCTGCTTCACTTATCTAGTGTACCAGAAATTGTCAGAGATTTGGGATGCAAGGGTAGGCATAGGCCCTAATGTTTGTTAGACTAGTACACACCTATGAACCTATGAACTAAAAATGTGGCTAAATTTAACATGAACTTATGTTGCTAAACAACATGCATCTTTGTATATATTCCAAAGTTTTGATAAGGTTGCATAATTTGCAGCATCGATTGAAAAGAAATGAATACGGTTTTATTTTGCTTTGTAAAATCTTATCCATTTTTATAACTACCAATATAACAATTAATGTAGAGGTCTTTGTACTTTCAGATACATATCACATCATAAAAACAATTGATCAAAAAGTTATTCGGTCAAAAGCAAACTAATAATTACCCTTTCTGAGATGTCTTCCTTTTGAGAGATGAATCTACACAATTTGCTACACAGGGGGCTTCATCCCAAACTTAAAACAATCTTCAAATCATTGCAGTTCTGTGCAGGAGGCTAAATTAAACCAAAGGAATGTATGATGAATGCTTATTTTGAACAAGTGCCAGTAGCAGAATATATCACTGCCTTGCAACTCATAGGATACCATGCTTTCTATTTTTAAATTTACAATAAAATGAACCTCACAATATAAAAAACATGCTAAACCATAACTAAACTGTAGAAATAAAGATACCTGTTTTTACAACCATATATATATATTTTTTTTTACTTCTCCTTGGGTTATAAACTCTTTAACTTTAAAACTGATATGTTTAGACATTTTAGAATGCAGAACTGAACATAGCTTGATGAAGTATATTCAGTTTTCCATACTGTTTGAAACTTTCACATTTTTCTAATGTGAACTAACAAAAGACAACCCTAAAACAATAAGTTTAAGGTAAAGATCAAGAAAATAGTCATACTTTTCACAAAGTTAAAACCTGTTAATTTATTTCACAAAATACATTTGGATGACACAGATTTACCAAACAACATTAGTTAAAGCTAAAAGAGTCAGACTGTTTTAACAAGTCTATTTTAATAATGGTTAACTGTAATATTAAACCAGACTTATTTAGATAATACAGATCTCTGGGTCTTGGAAGCTATAATTGTTTTGATAATCTTTCGTATTTCCCTGAACACTTTGAAAAAGAAAATAAATGATGATCTTCATTTTTTTATTATTTTTCTGTGTAAAATTCCATCTGTATTTTCCTTCAGATGCTAGCCCATTAATGAATTTAATGCATACAAATCTAATATCAAAATACTACATATTTAAATAAATCAGTCAGGGAGATATGTATATACATCTATACAATTATAGCTTCCAAGACCCAGAGATTTGTATTATCTAAATAAGTCTGGTTTAATATTACAGTTAACCATATGTCTACACACACACACACACACACACACACACACACACGCACACACACACACACACACACACACACACACACACACACAGTTAAGTGTGATAAAATGGTAAAACCATGTATCTGGTACACTGTATACATACATATATACATATATATATTTTTTATTTTATTTTTATTTATTTTATTTTATTTTACATTTGTTGACCGGGCTAGTCTAGCTGGATACATGTCCTTTTTCAGTAGAGGCCCGGGGAGAAAAGCTCCAGAAATAATTAAAGGTACATCTCATATACAAAGAAGGTGCATATCATATACAGACAAAGGTAAATATTATACACATAAGATATATAAACAAATGGTTATGCATTCTGTTGCCTAGATGTGCATGCAAGTGAACATATTAGTAACATATAGACTTAAACACAAATTGACTTCAGTTCCATTAGGAAACCAGTAGTGGCTTCTGTAGTTAATCTAAGAAGTGTACAAAGTGCTTCCTTCTGGGACAGAGAAAGATTTTGGGATGGTAGGAGGCTAGGAGGTGTTGGACATTTGGTGCTAGTCTGGTTTATTACAGGAGCATAGCCAGTGGGACTTAAGGAATTCTTTAAGGTGATTTTTGAATTGATTTAGAGAGGTCGAGAGTCTTAGTTTGCTTGGAAGGGAGTTCCAGAGTTTTCCAATGGAATTAGCATAGAGAGCGTTGCCTCCCGAGTTGTTAGATTTAATGGTTTGCACTAGGAGGCTTTTAGATGATCGGAGGCAATTGAGGTTGGAGTAGGGGGTAAGTATTTTGCTCAATGAGGGGGGTTTGTCAGGTTGATTCATTATTTTGAATGCCTCAGCAAGTTGGTTGAGTTTGAGTATATTGGGCAGTTCAAGCCAGTGAAGTGATTTTAGGTTTAGGCAGTGATGGGTTTGATAAGGCATTCCCGTTATGAATCTGGCTATATGGTTATAGGCTGTGGAAAGTTTATTGAGCTCACTCTTCTTGAGAAATGTGAGTATTGGGGAGGCATATAGGAGGGTGGAAAGTAGGTGGGTGCGTGCGATTGTTAGTTTGGTGTGTGGGGTTAAGAAGTTCTTTATTCTATACATGGACCCGAGTTTCTTGTTTACAGACTTGATGGTCAGGCTGACATGTGTGTCGAATTTTAGTTTGTGGTCAATGGTCACACCTAGTAGTTTGGTGTTGGAGACTGGTTCTATAATGGTACCATTGGTAGAAGACACTTGGAAGGTTGGGTTATTGGCATTTAGTGGTTCTTTACCTTGAGCGGTAGTTGCAGTGGGGAAAAATAACAGTAGCTTAGTTTTAGAAGGATTAAGTAAGAGTTTTAATTCGGAGAACCATTTTTCTACAATAGTAAAGCATTTCTGGGTTGTGGCTTGGAGTTTTGTGAGAGAGACTTCAGAGCAGATTAGGGTGGAGTCGTCTGCATATTGAATGCAGATGGCTTTGGGTATGACTGAGTGAAGATCATTAATAAAGACCGAGAAGAGAAGGGGACCAAGTATAGAGCCCTGGGGAACACCTATGTTATTGGGGAGTAGGTCCGACAACTTGCTTTGCCACTGAACAGCTTGTTTTCTTCCAGAGAGGTAAGCTTTAAACCAACTTATGGTTGATTTGTTTAGCTGTAGGGTTTCCAGGGTATGGAGCAGCTGCTGGTGATTGACCATATCGAAGGCTTTCGATAGGTCAAGAAAGAGCGCAGAGGATATTAATTTATTGTTACGGTTGTTGTTGACTGAGTCAACAAAGGAGAGAAGAGCAGTGGTTGTGCTATGATGGGGGCGAAAACCGTGCTGGGTATTGGACAAGAGACTGTTCAGGGTAAGGTGATTTGTAAGTTGTTTGTGAACACATCGTTCCATAATTTTGGCTAGTGGAGACAGAATTGCAATGGGTCTGTAGTTAGATGTGTCCGTGGAGGTCCCGCCTTTGTGGAGAGGGATGATATAAGAGATTTTCCATATGGTGGGAATGATAGCTTCAGTTATGGTTCTGTTGATTAGGATTGATACGGGATATGCTATGACATCAGATGCAATTTGTAGGTATTCAGCTGGGAGTTGGTCAGCTGCTAGGGTTGTTGGTTTTAGTTTTTTCAAAAGCTTACGAATATAGGAGGTGGATGTTGGTTGAAGGTTAAAGGGGTGTGTAGGGTCTTTAGTTAATGTTACAGGTGAGGGAGCTGAGGTGAGCTGACTGGCTAGTGACTGAATTGTCTCAGTAAAAAAAGAGTTAAAGGCATTGGCTATTACTTCTGGATTTTGACCTATATATTTCTCAGGGGTGGGGATGGTAGATTTGCCTGGATGAAGGAGGTTATTAAATCCAGACCAAAATTTCTTAGGGTTATGCTGATGTTTATCCTGGAGGTGACAGAAATATTGTTTTTTGTCTGTAGTAATGGCTGCTTTTGTTGAGTTTCTAAGCTGTTGATACTTGGTACGGTCTAAGGGGGTTTTGGAAGCTCTCCATTTGTTCCAGGCTTGGCCTCGGAGTTTAATTTTAGTTTTGGTATCGCTTGTTAGCCAAGGTGCCTTGGTCCTGATTAGTCGCTTTGGAGCATGGGAGTCGAGTATCTTGAGGAATGTATCATTAAAGTATGACACACTCTCATCAAGGGGCAACTTGATACAATATATGTGTATGTCTCTCTCTCTCTCTCTCTCTCTATATATATATATATATATATATATATATGTGTGTGTGTGTATGCATAAATACACACACAGATAGATAGATAGATAGATAGATAGATAGATAGATAGATAGATAGATAGATGGAGATATATAGCTAGTTAGATAGCTAGATAGATTGATAGATATAGGTAACCATTTCAAATGTAGGGACTTGCAATTCCAAGTCCAAAATTTCATATACTAAGTATGAGACTCCCATTTCTCAGAATATTCCATTTTTTCCAAGGCATGGGTATCTTGGAGTTAATATGTATCAGTTTGGAAGGTTGGTGGAGTTTATCAACCACATCAGGGAGTACAGGGAGCTTGACCTCTTGCAAGAAACTGGTTTAAAGAAAAAGACCGCCACACTAAGTGCTGTTCAATACTCGCCCTTTTATATGTATTTTCAGGCTTTTTTCCTATGTTTTGGAGTTAATCAGTCAGGGAGATATGTATATATATCTATATCATCCATAAATTACACAGAGTTTGCTTAAAGTTACCTTTGTTGACACAATTTGTTTGACAGAACAGATGGTCAACAATTGTGTGAGATAGCTCCAATGCCTTATTTTGGAATTTGCCCTTTCCCCAGTATTGTGCAATGTCAGAGTTAGGATATAGAACTTGTAGGGTGTATGGGGGGTTGTCTCCCTGCAAAAAAATTTGTTTTATTGTTGCATGCCCTATGTTATTTCTCAGAGCATGCACAGTGTGGTGTCAACATTTTTGAAATTTCCTAAACTTGTATATCTCCGCCAAAGATATCAACATACTATAGGATGCCAAAAAATAGTGCTATTCTACAGCAAGAGGAAATATTTGTTATATTAATTTGGTTTTGCTCCATGTACCTGTGGAGTGTAGGCTCTGTGCAATTCTCTTGTGGCTGTGTGTGTGTGTGTGTGTGTGTGTGTGTGTGTGTGTGTGTGTGTGTGTGTGTGTGTGTGTGTGTGTGTGTGTGTGTGTGTGTGTGTGTGTGTGTGTATGTGTGTGTGTGTGTGTGTGTGTAGATATATATATATATATATATATATATATATATGTGTGTGTGTGTGTGTGTGTGTATGTATGCATACATACACATATATGCGCTTGCATGCACACACACAAACACACACACAATATGGGCACATCACTAGATGTTTATTTGCACTCTTGACAAAAATCTACATCATTGTCTATCCTTGGTATGATGTTAACTATAATAAATTTAATACATTTTGCTAAACTTACCATAATTACCTTGCCCACTAAAATACTAAAGCAAAAGTTTGCACAGTGCACATGCTAAACACAGATGCACAGATACACACACACAAATCTCCAAATTATCCTGCCCACATAAAGCAAAGTGTTAAACCCAAATCTATACTAATATTTACTTGGAAAAGTTAAAACAATTGACGTATGAACCACACCTACCATTCCCTTCAATAATAAAAATATACATTGCACTCTACACACACTAAAAACCCACACACCCCCTGCACCAAAAAAGTACCATCTAACTAAGCAATTCCTATAAATGACAGCCATTCATTTACAATAAAAATGCTTTTGTGTAGTTTTTAGTTCTTCACTATGAGTTGTTAATTTTTAAATCAATGAAGTCTGATGTTGCTTGAGTCTATCTGGTTAGAACTCGACCTGGTGAAAAAAAATTAAAAGACCACGACTCTGTATCCCTCATATTGACTCTAACCCCCCCCCCCCCACCTGTTATTCCTAAACTGATACATAACATCTCCACTGTCAAACAATAATACAAATAAAAGAAATCATAGAAAAAGAGAAAATTCTGTTGGCACACACAACCTGCTCTAGCATTCTATTTGTACACACAAACCGCTCCAGCATTCTGTTGGTACACACAAACTGCTCAAGCATTCTGTTGGTACACACTTACAAACTGCTCCAGCATTCTGTTGGTACATACTTACAAACTGCTCCAGCATCTGTTGGTACACAATTGCAAACTGCTCCAGCAATTATTTTTTTATGGAAAATAGCAGTTAGGGGGCTCACAATCAAGCAGAAGAACTCAGCAAGTTGAAATCTCCGAGTTTGAATTTGATGAGGTGAAAGGAAAACATTTTTTGTTAAGGAATTGTTTTACACAATATGTAAGCACAAAATGTGAGCACAACACAACATACTTCACTATATAGTGATAAATGTTGTAAAAATCATCTTCATATAATTGAGCTCTGAAGGCCTTCAGCAAGTGCTTCTGTGTATATTAATGTGCTTATACTAACATAGCCATTTAAGAGTACAGACTAGAAACATTAAAAATGTCCATAGTACTTCCAGCAGTTAACTAGATCTAAACCATTTGTGGGATATTTTAAATTATTTCTCTCTTCCATTTGACTTTTTTTTTACTCTTCTTCTTCCCCTTAAAATACATAACTAAATTGTCCATCTAAATAGTTTATTTTTATGTTGTCTCATACTGTTGAGCAGATTCACTGCATTACTTTTCTATTCCCTGACAATACTGATGTGGACGTGAAACCTAAAACAAATCTTGTATTTAGTTCCTCTTCAGTTCATTCCTCAGCTTCATAGGCAGGCTTCTAAAGTAAATCATACTTTCATGTTCATAGGTAGGTACTAGGCTATTGGCCCAAGGGCCTACATAAGACTAGCCAACAAGGTTCCCTGGCTTATGCCACCCAAGAAAGTTATTTTCCTGTGCCACTGTCGAGCAGTGACTCAGAAGTGATCACCAGGGTGTGTTTCCTATTTCCCATCCACTCATCAAGATTTTTCTTGAAGAGTGCTAATGAAGACCTTTGCTTGACATAGATGGGTAGCCTGTTCTAGAGTATGGGAAGTCTCTGGGACAGGAATCTATCCCTCCAGCATGTCCTGTTTATTGTGGTGACAAGGTTTAGGTCCCTAGAGCGTGTAGCTCGGAGGGATTGGGATTTCTTTAGGTGTAGCATGTCCAACAGCTCTGGGTTTGACATAGCTTTATATGTTAGGCAGAGATAACCTCAGAGTAGGCGATATGCTATGGAGTAAAGCTGGAGTTTTTTGAGGCGGTCAGTGTAGGGCATTTGTTTGAGGCCAGTAATCATCTTTGTGAGTTACTTCTGTGGCCTTTCCAGCTGCTGAAGATGTCTTGTGAGGTGCATTCCAAAAGGGGCATTGTACTCTATAATGGGTCTAATGAGTGACGAGTAGAGGGGAATAATGACCTCTTTTTTTCTAGATGAGAACCCTTTTATGATGAGGTGTGCCACGTAGAAGGACTTCCTGATTACTGTGGTGATGTAACTATCAAAGGAGAGACTACTGTCCACCTGGGTCCCAAGGTCTCTTATCATACATTCGGCGTTAAGTAGATTGCTGCCTATGTGGTAGTTCATGGGTACAGACTTTTTACCAAAGGGGATGACACTGCACATTTTGGAATTGAGCTTGAGGCCATGGCTCTGACACCAGGCATCTGTCTCAGCGAGGCCCTTCTGTAGGATGTCCAAATAATTTGGGTACTTGACTATGGCTCCTAGTTTGCAGTCATCTGTGAACTTCATTAGACAGAGGCCTTCTGTGTTAGCCTGTACTGCAGAGAAGTAGATACCAAACAGGAGAGGTCCCAGGATGGAACCCTGTGGTACTCTACTTGCCACTGCTTTGAGGTCAGATTTGGAGTCTGCAACTTTTACAGTGTGGGTTCTGTCAGTGAGCCAGTTGGCAACTCATCTTGTGACATAGGGATTTATACCTAGTTTAGTGAGTTTAGTTATAATTCCAGAATGGGGAATGGTGTTGAAAGCCTTGGCGAGATCAAGATAGGCTGTGTGAACCACCTTACCCTCATCTACGGCTTTGGTGACTGCCTCAGGAGGCATGATCTGCCTTTCATAAACCCGAACTGGGTGGGATCCAGAGTTTGGAGGTTACCAATGTCTTTGATTATGAGTTCCATGATGATACTTTCCATGGCCTTGCAGACCAGGCTCATCAGGCTAATAGGTTGATAGTTCCCGGGATCAGTGGTGGCTCCCCCTTTGTGAAGTGGGATAACTGTTGCTGTGCACCATTCAGTGGGCACAAAGGCTGATGCGAGGCTATTATTGAACATGGTGCTTAAGTGGGGAGCCAGTTCGTTCTGAAGTTCATGAAAACGCAGCCTGGGATGCTATCCAGTCCCATGGATGCTGTGTTTTTGGCTTTAGAGAGTGCAGCTTTTACCTACATAGCTGCGATTACAGGGACTCTGCATTCTTCCTGTATAGACAGAGGGGGGTAAAGTTAGCACTGAACCTATCTGCCAGGAGGTTGGCAATATCAGTTGGTTCTGTAATTTTTGTGCCTTTGTGCTGTAACTCAGAGCAGATCTGGGTGTTGCCATTGAGATTCTTGACATAGCTATAGAATGCTTTGTGGTTGTCCTTGGAATTAGTGGTGATTTTGTTTTCATAGCTAGCTTTGGAGGATCTTATAAGAGATCTCAGCTTCTTACTGAGACTGACCAGGGAGCTCCTCCACTCATGGGAATTTACTCTCTTTTGCAACAGTTTCTTCCTTCTGTTGTACAGTTTGTTTATGGCAGGGGAACCACCAGATTGGCTTCCTTTTTTTGGAGGATAGCATCTTGGTTCTGTTTGGGATAGCACTATCCATGCACTCGTGTAAGTGCTTATAGAGTGCATTTGTGTAGGATTCAGCAGTTGTAACTGTATTGTCCATCTGCATGGGTGCCATGAAGTTCACCACTTCTGTCTTAAGAAGCATGAAGTTGGCTTTGGAGAAATGTTTTACTGTAGTTCCCTTAATGGGGGGGGGGTGCAGGATGTGGATATCAAGGGTGATTAGCTTATGGTCGGATTGGACCAACAAGGAGTTGACTTCAGGTGTGGAACACCGGTCACTCATGTTGGTAATGACTAGGTCTAGGATATTGTTGCCCCCGGTGGGGGTGTGGATAAGTTGATCCAGGGCATTGGAGTTTATGAATTCTAGAAAGCGTTGAGCTAAGGAGTTGGTACATGAGTCGTTTTCCCAGTTAATGGTGGAGTAGTTGAAGTCGCCCATTATTAGGGTGTTTGGTTGAACCCTAATATTTTCCAGTACATCAAGAAAAGAGGAGTGGGAATCCTGGGGCATGGTGGGGGATCTGTAGCAAGCTACAATTTGGATTGCAGTTTTGCCCAGAGTTAATTGCACTTGGATAACCTTGGATGCATTATGCCAAGCAACTAGCCTGGAGGTGTGGATATCCTTAATGAATATGGACACACCTCCACCTTTGGTGTTTCGGTCCAGGTTACATGGCTGAAAAGTGTGGTATGAGTTATAGCCTGGTAGTGCAGGGGTGCTCTCTGGAGCCTTGAACCAGGTCTCAATCACTGCACAGATATCAATGTTCTCCATTTTAAGGAGTGCCTCGAGTGAGTGCATTTTGAGATTTAGACTTCTAGCATTGAGTAGCATTACCCTCAGTTCCTGTTATGGTGATGAATTTGTTATTTGAACCTTGCCTAAAAAAGGCACTATAGGGGCAACAAGAGCCTTAGCCAGTATCCAGAATCCCAGGGGCGACAGGTGCAGGCCATCTCTGGCAAAGCATTGTGGTCTGTTGACCATGTCATCCCAAGCAGACAGATACTGGATCCCCTTAGAATGATACCAGAGGCTTAGCCAATTGTTGAAGTCAATCATTTTGTCCTTGTACTGCGGTATCATTCTGGGCGATGGCAGCATGCTGCTCAGGGCTAGGGTCATACCTGCCTGGGCTACAAGATCGAAGAGCTCTTCCATGTCTTTTTTCATGTAGTCCAGGGAGGTATGTCTCAGGTCATTCACGCCAACAAGGACAATGACAGAATCATATTTTTACTTACTAAGAAAAACAAAAAAGAACCAAAGCTAACACAGCTGAAGGTAAAACAATAAACTTTAATGCACACAAAAGAGAGAATGCTTTTTATGTAGGCATGAGTAACAGACAACTCAAAGACAGGGTGCTGGAGCATCAGAGAGACATTAGAAACAAGAAAGACACCAATGCCCTTGCTAAGCATATTATGTGCCATGGACAGGAACATAGTTTTAAATTCCTTGTGCTAGAGATCATTCCTGAGAGTTTAAGAGGGGGAGATCTTAGGAATCGCACAGAATCTGTAGAGCAAAAATGGATTCTGTCTCTTAATGCTGATAAAATTCCAGGTCTTAATGAAGTTGTCTCTCTTAAGCCTTTTTTAAAAGCTAGACCTTTCAAACACTGAGTATAGGATTGTTTTCTATACATATTATATATATATATATATATATATATATATATATATATATATATATACATATATATATATATATATATATATATTTATCTTTTTTATATGTTTCATTTGCTTGCTTTCTTGTTGTGACATTTTTCTCTTAGAAAATTAATGCTTTTATCATTGCTTCAATTGACTAACTTATGGTATTTAACTGCATTTGTTACTAGTTTAGAACAGTCTGATGAAGCAGTGAGAGCACACCGTGAAAGCGCTTATTCTCTTTTGTGTGCATTAAAGTTTATTGTTTTACCTTCAGCTGTGTTAGCTTTGGTGGTACTTTGTTTTTCTTCGTAGTTACTTGTTACTGTACTGATCTATTTTTATTCTCAGCATACTTTCTACACTTTTGGATCTCTTGGTTGAGAATAAAGCAGGGCAGAAGGCAATGATGTTGAATTGACTTTTAATCCTGCCAGGAAAGCTTCTTCTGTCAACAAAGTGGCTACTGATCGCCTTAACAACATTATGGAAATTGTATCTAACCCCCTCCTTGTTACTGACCTTACCTTGACTTGTACAGATGATTTGGATATAGACAAGACTTACCCACTTTTCATGAACAAATTTAAAGAACTGGAAAATAAGCTTTATAAATTTAAACGGCTGCAATGGCAGCAATTTCATCTGGAAGCATCTTTAAAGCATAAGGTTGTACCCAGGGGCCTAAGAATTCTCAATATGCCTAGCTATGGTAATGTATATCCAGACCTGCTGATGAAATGGCAGTCATTTAACTTGCAAGCAAGCTCTGGCTACTTGGAACTTCTTATAGAATTCTTTCTTCCAGAACAGAAAGAATTGCAATGTCAGATCTCATTTCTGCAGGATGAAATTTATAGTTCCTTTCCTGCTGATATTATGGGGGACAAACTTGATAACCTCTATGACAACATCCTGGCTTACGAGAAGAGGTTACAGTCCACTAAAATAAAGAAATTGCAACGCGACATCAAGGATTTTACTACTAGAGTGTTTTTTGGTAGAAGTAACCCCCCACCAGCCGTGAACTCGGAAGATGCACCACAAACATCGGATCCTTTGTGTGAAACTACCAGTGAATCTCTGAATCAGCCTGTATCTTTAATGGGAGGAGCCACAAATGCCAACTCCACAGAACTGGCTCAGTCGACCGGAAGCGGAGCTGAGCCATCACACCACCATAGTACCGCTGGGGTAGCACCCCTGATACATCTTCATAAAAAAAGGAAGTCCCATTCTGACGATAATGGTGACTCCACTACTAATGTTAACACTGGAGCCAGACATAGGGCTATCACTTCTTTTCAACTGCAGAGCCCTTTTCCTATCGAGGACAGTTCACAGAATTGAGGGAGGAAGGGCAGACTTTATCGCCTCCCAAGTACAGAAATGAATGTGAACCTAACAGGCCAACGGAAAAAGAGGTAAACAGTTTAGTTTTTAATATTTCCTCTGTACAGCTTACTGCTGCACAGTTAGCATTGCTGAACAAAGGTTTATCATTCGTCCCTGCCAGAAAAGCCGAGCTAACTAGTGTCTTAACTGATCTTAGATTGTTTGGTAGGACTCTTACATTGAAAGCGATGTTACCTGACACTGTTCACACTGACACTGCTTCCTTTAGAAAACCCAGCACTTTTATCCCACCACCCAATGCCAAGATAGAGACCTTTATTCAGACTTGTGAGAAGCAAATAAAAAGAGAATTCAAATCTAATAGAAAGCAGAGATACTTTAATCTTAATAATGATGAATATGCAGCCCTCAATGAACTCAAGAACTTGAAATCCTTAGAGATTAGACCAGCAGATATGGGTGGTGGAATTGTTGTGTTAGACAAGGGCTTATAGCAAACACAAATGCATAAATTGTTGTGTGATGACACCACTTATGTCTGTATTTCTAAAACTGCTGTTTGTGGTATGACCAAGAAGGTTTCCTTCCTTATTTTCGATCTGCTTATGACAGGTATGATCGATAATAAGTTGTTTAAATATTTTGAGGTACAGCAACCACTTATATCGATCATTTATGGCTTACCCAAAGTGCATAAAAATCTAACACTGCCACCCATGCGCCCGACAGTGTCTGGGAAAGGATGGGTAACCGAGCCACTTTCTATCTATATCGAAAATAATTTGCATTCTCTGTTGAACACTTGTGACACCATCCTAAAAGATACTAGGACCTTCTTACAAAGATTATATATGGCTACTTCTGATTTGAGTGCTGACTATCTTTTAGTGACAATGGATATAGAGTCACTCTTTACTGTGATCCCCAATACTTGGGGTATAGAAAATGTCAGGAAATTTATGCATGTCAACCATTGTTTTATTGAGGACAAGATCAATTTAATGTGTGCCCTTTTAGAATTGGTTTTAGAAAACAATGTCTTTTTGTTTGAAGATCAATTTTATGCACAAAAGGTTGGTGTGGCAATGGGCACAGCTTGTGCCAACAGCTACGCCAACCTTGTGTTTGTATAACAGGAGAGAGACATATTATTTCAAGCTGAGGGCTTCTCTGAACATATCTTATGGTATGTAAGATTTGTAGACAATATATTTTTGTTGTGGAGGGGGGTCAGTTGAGAGTCTCACACAGTTTATAGAGTTCCTACATCAGTCTACAGATACTTTTAAGATTTACTTTTAAATATTCTTTTGATGAAATTGAATTTTTTGATGTTAAGGTGAACAAAACTGATTTGACTAGCATAATAACTAGTATTTATAGGAAACCCACAAGAAAGAATAATCTGCTCCATAGAGATAGCATGCATCCTAGGCATGTTACGCAAAATGTTGTTAAGGGGCAGGTGTACAGAGTCATGAGACTCCATAATAATGAAGAACAGCTTGCCGAGGCCCTGGAGACCTTGAAAATGGATTTTCTAGATAGAGGCTACAAGGAAAAGGATATTGACAGTTGTATTACTGATGCGTATAAGGAGATAGGGGGCAAATGCAGGCCTTATTACACTGCTGCATCTAACACTGAACCCATAGCTACAGAACAAAGGACAGGATTAATTAGGTTTCCTCTCACATATTCTTCTGATGTTAGTAGTATATGTGATATTGTCAAAAGGAACTGGGGCATTTTGGATACTGTAGATGAATTAAGAAATGCCATAGATACTGTTCCACACTTTTCTTTTAAAAATAACAGATCCTTGAAAAGGCATCTGTGCTACAATACCTCTACTTTTAACAAGGTTTTACAGTCAGAGAGGCATGGTACTTTTAAATGCAGGAATTGCACAGCCTGCAAGTTTATACACTCTAGTCCTACTTACATGCACCCTAATATGCACTTTAAAATAGACACAAACTTTTATGCTGATTGCAGGACTAATAACATTGTTTATTTTAGTTACTGCACTTTCTGCCATGCTTTTTATGTAGGCATGAGTAACAGACAACTCAAAGACAGGGTGCTGGCACATCAGAGGGACATTAGAAACAAGAAAGACACCAATGCCTTTGCTAAGCAATTATGTGCCATGGACAGGAACATAATTTTAAATTCCTTGTGCTAGAGATCATTCCTGAGAGTTTAAGATGGGAAGATCTTGGGAATCACACAGAATCTGCAGAGCAAAAATGGATTATGTCTCTTAATGCTGATAAATTAATGAAGTTGTCTCTCTTTAGCCTTTTTTAAAAGCTAGACCTCTCAAACACTGAGTACAGGATTGTTTTCTATACATATTATATATATATATTTTTTATCTTTTTATATGTTTTGTTTGCCTGCTTTCTTGTTGTGACATTTTTCTCTTAGATAATTGATGCTTTTATCACTGCTTTAATTGACTGATTAACTTATGGTATTTAATTGTCTTTGTTACTAGTTTAGAACAGTCTGATGAAGCGGTGAGAGCACACCATGAAAGCGCTTACTCTCTTTTGTGTGCATTAAAGTTTATTGTTTTACCTTCAGCTGTGTTAGCTTCGGTACTTTTTTGTTTTTCTTAGTAGTTACTTGTTACTGTACCGATCTATTTTTATTCTCAGCATACTTTCTGCACTCATATTTGTACTTGTTGTAGAGTGACCTGAGTGAGTGGGTTATGTGGCAGATCCTGGCACCTGACAAGCAGCTGACAGTAACCTTCTCCTTGTTTAACCTGGTGAGTGGGACATCAATGTGCCTGACTATAGAGTCACTTATGACTAGTGTGTTGGGTACATTGTTTTGCCTTATTGACTGTGGTTGAGTGGCACACTAAGTCTATGGGCTATGTGGCATTTGAGTTGTGTTGGGGAATGGAGGTTGCTTGTGTTTCTGCTTTGCAGGTCTCTGTTGCTTAGACAGATTATTATTGAGAACCTCCACAAATGATTTTGTGTTACTAAGTGTGGATTCTTTCACCCTCTGCCTTGATCCCAGTCTACTTTTTTGGTCCTTTGACATTCTCAGCACATATGCATCTTGTCTGCATTCCCTTCTTTATACAACCACCATCTAATATTACTTGTCCTTCCTTCATTCCTTTACTAATCTAACTGGAGTTAAGTATAACCTGTGTAGAAAAAACATTAATTTATCCTAAACATTCTGCTATCAACTGATTCTATGCATTTTATTCCAGGTAGTACCTGTTCCACATTTTTAATTTGTACTCATTTCATTTTAATCATAATGGGCACCCTTCCCCCTTCTTGTAGCATTTCTGAAGATATCATGCTCAGTCTCCTTTTTTGGAGTTTCTCCATGTATGCATTGCTGACCCATCAGCATTGCTGACCCATCAGTCTCTTTAGATTTCCTGTTGTATATTGGGACAAGTATGTTTTTAACTTTATGATAAAGTCAATCTACCTTGAAGTACTTGGAAGAGTAGTAATTCCTAAACATTGTGTGAATTTGTGTTCCACTGGAAGCATTATAAGGTACACTACATCAATATGTAAGCATTTCGTTAAATATTTCTCTATCCTTCATATTCTGTCTACTTGCTATCGAGGCATTATCCCATGACCACTGATTGACTGCCTGGTCCAACTTCCTGTGTCCTCTCTTTAATAATCCTTCTGACATTCCTGCTGATCACACAATTTCCTTCCGTGTTGCTCTCCATCCCTACATTAACCCATTACTTCCTGTGTGCACAGCCACTGGACAATATTGAAGGATATAGAAGGAGTAAGACAATGAAGATGACCGCGTGTAACTTATCTATAAGTGGTATGCAATGTAACTAGTAATTCTAATTTATTGTTTACCTTTCCACTGAATTGTGGGTATCTGCTTGCTCTGGATTTTCATGCTGAAGTTATGTATATTTTGGTATATGGCAAACTACGGGATCAACCATAACTCGTATAACATTAATCTTTCCATCAAGCGTATTAGTTATGTTTCCACTATAATAAGAATCAGCTTAATCTAACCTTTTAACACCCTGTATATCTTTTTATGGTGTTCTCCAAAGTTTGGCCTACATTTATCCCAAAGTAAGGTGAAAATTTCAATTCTACTGTAATTCCACAGTTGTCTTTCCTTTGTCCATTGTTTACAATCACTAACAATGTTTTTGCCATGTTACAGCAAAGACCTAAGTCCACATCAAACTCCTAAGAAACTTTTAAAATTTCCTCTTAAACTAAGTCTGTACATCCTACCAATAGTATGCAGTCATCAGCAAATATTCTCACTCTTTTTTTTTCTTCTTGTCTTCTTTTCTTAGTTTGGCAATTTGCCAGCATTCTCCATGCTAATTTTTCAATGACTAATACAAAAAGATACTGTGACAATGGTAAACTCTGCCTCTGTATTAGGACTTCCATAGATGTCTCTTCATTAATTAGTGCATCAGAGACAAGTTTAAACATGTTTTCCAAATTCCACATTTTCCCAATATCATAAACAGAAAAGGTCACACTACTGAATCAAATGTTTTCCTAACATGAAGGCAAATAATCCCTGTTTCCCTTGTGTCCTGTTCCATCCATTTTAAAATGCTTGCAAGCATCCACAATATTTACATTTTTGGCATCCCTTAACAAATCTTCCTTGCCCTAGCAAAATTAACTTAGACACAAGTTTATATTAAGTACGTAGCCTAGATGTTGTTAACAATTCTATAATCATAATAATGAAAAACGATCTATAATTAATAGTATTTCTACTATTCCTTTTGATTTTAAGAAGAAACACAGTGCTTGCTTTAGATAGTGATGAATCTATACCTATTTCCAAGAATTCTTCCAATGTTTAAGCCTGTTTCAATCAAGCACCCCCAATTTGGTCTCTGAGTTCCTCTCCCCAAGTTCTCCATAACTCACTTGCACCCAGCTCTATCTGTTCTTCTATTTATTTATTTATGTATCTATGCATGTATGCACTCCTGTATCACTTAACTGTGTTAAGTGAACTGGCAATCATTTTAAGACATAACTTCCAACCTTAAGGCAGAATCAAGAATCACACAATCTGTAATAACATAATAAAATATATAACACATTTAACAGAGAAAAGCAAAATGATAGCATGTTACAGTATGCAAACCGTGCAAGAAGTGTAACAGAAAAGGCAGTAGATATTCTATAAAATTATATTTGGTTATAAGGTAATAGCAAAACATGCATGCTGACCTCATTCTTCAAGCTAATACACATGTAGCAGTAGTATGTCAAAATAAGCTAGCCCAGATTTCCAAGAACTAAATAAATTGTGAAAATGTTATAGAAATTGATGTATATGCTTACAAATATATGAACACTATCCAACATGTAATATAAGGTAATCTAAATTCCCAATACAAAAATAATTATTTGCACCATATAGTTTTGGCATTCATATGTACACTCATTATATTTTACATTGACACCATCCATCACACATCCACATTTTGTGCATTTATTAACAACATTTACAGTAATCTGACTTTAACACCAATATTTACTTTATATTTTCAGCATATCTTGTGTTTCTTGGAATGCCTCACATGTCTGTATAGATATGTTATCTGTATTCGGATACCTTTAGATATGCTGTTAAGTAATACTTATCTAATCACTATCAGCAAAGCACTTGCATTTGTTTTCTTCTGCCAGTCTCACATGCAGTTCTTCATTATTGTCTGTTTCCTTATATTCTGACATAGGCCAATCTTACAAGAATATCCCTATTACTTTTATCCTGAGAGAGTACTCACTCATCAAAAGTATTTGAATCTTTTACTACATAATCTTGCAGAAAGCTTTCTTAACTATTCCGTTATTTCCTCGAGTTATTTTTAATTTCACCATTTTGCTTTCCAGTTCTCATTATTTCTTTTTTTTAATGCAAGTAAATCTCCATGCCATAATATTTCAACAACCTGTCCCCATGGATCCACAAAAAATCTTCACAATTTGTGCATTCCACTTGGCATTGAATTTAATTCTAACCACCCTGATTTGATCCGGATTTTTATCTCATCAGTCCTTCCAACAGTGTTTGCAGTTGCTTGCTATATAAATCTTTCTGCAGTGTTTCTGGTTTACCCTTAAATTCTGTGTAAGATCTGCTTTTCCTTTTATTTATTTATTGACATTTGATTACTGGGTTGCCATGGTGGTGCAGCAGTTAGTGTTGCCGCCTCACAGCAAGAGTTTCACTTGTTCGATCCTCGGCTGGGGTGCCTTCTGTGCAGAGTCTGCATGTCCTCCCTGTAGTTGCGTGGGTTTCCTCCAGGTGCTCTGGTTTCCTCCCACATCCTAAAGACATGCTGTAGGTGGATTGGACACTCTAAATTGGCCCTAGGTGTGAGTGCGTGCATGTGTGTGCCTTCTGTGGAAGGTTGGGTGCTGGGCTGGCAACTCAACATCGTAAAAACTCCACTGTCAATCATGAGCGGACAGGTGATCCACTGTGGTGACCCCTAACTGGGAAAAGCCAAAATAAGAAGATTGACATTTGATTACTGGGAATAGTCTGACTGGGTAGGAGCACACTAGGGAGAAAAGCTCCAAAGTATTATAAAACATTTTTAACAATAATAATTTTACATTCTTTAAAAATAACACAAAAAAAACCTACAGTTTAAATAATTGCACAAACTTAGACATAATATGAAAACATTGGTTAAGAACAGATACAAGTTATATGACAATGATTTTATAGTTAGAGAAATTTTAGCCAGTTTATAGAGAAATTAAGGTCAGCTAGTATAATTAGACAGGATCATTTAGTATAATTAGACAGGAACTGGAATATGAAGTAAGAGAAAAATAAACTTGTATATTTAAACATAAAGCCAGGAGAAAGAAAGTGATAGAAGTAAGGAAGTGAGTGAACAGGGGAGAGTAAAAAAATGTATGTATGAATAGGTATTTGTACACAAAGATATAGTTTATCCTAGTGTTGAGCAAGAACAGAGCCAGGTTTTAGATAGGAAATCATTTGTAATAGTTTTAAGGGATGGAATAGAGGGTATTGACCTGATGAACAGAGATGAGGAGTTCCAGGGCTCAACAACATGGTACAAGTACAGACAATGCCCAGAAGATTTGATAGGTTTGTAGACAGACATGAGTTTTTGGTCTTTGGCTCATAAAGACCAACCAGGAATATAGCTGTGTAGAATGGAATTTAGTGCTGGACAAGAGGTTGGATTAATTTTATGAATGGTCAGAAGCTATGTATGTGTTAGTTGGGGTAGTTCTAACCAATTTAGGCTTTTTAGTGCTATAATCCAAGAAAAGCCAGGTAGAAGGCAGGCAGGCAGGAAAAACCTAACCACAAACACTTCTCCTTAGGGCAACCAAATCCTTTATTGTTAAAACAGCAAGATAAGCGCTTTCATTTTAATTTTAGACAATCAAAGATACTTCATCAGATAAAGCTTTTTCAGTTCTTTCAGGACCTGTTCATCTACACCCTCATCTACAGACAGGTCATGCATTCTTTCAATTACATTGTCAGTAACAGACTGATAAAGTTTAGGATTTTTAATCCCTCAAGTAATTTTTAACTCTTACCACTGGATTGCCGCTGGAAGAATGTGCCATTTTATGTTTATTTTTGCAAGGCTTTACCAATAATTTTATTCAATAACTATGATGAAAACGCAATGTAACAACCACTCAAGTCACGTTTCAGTCAAAAGTGAAGAAAGTGAAACGTGACTTGAGTGGTTGTTACATTGCGTTTTCAACATAGTGATTGAATAAAATTATTGGTAAAGCCTTGCAAAAATAAACATAAAATGGCACATTCTTCAAGCAGAAATCCAGTGGTAAGAGTTAAAAATTACTTACTACCCTCCTGCACTCTCCACCCCCTGCAAATTATATATACCAAATCTAAGATCACACTACAGTCAGGAAAAGGATACATTTCCCAATCTGCACTGTACTACGATCACCATTAAAAGCTTTGGGTTTTCAAAAACTCTATCATAAGGTTTTGACCATAAGAATTTCAAGTTTCTGAAAATGTGATCAACTGATATATATATATATATATATATATATATATATATATATATATATATATATATATATATATATATATAGTTTAGTTATAGTTATATAAATAGATAGCTGCATTCATATAGATAAAGAAAAAAAACAAGCTTGTTATGGTGTGGTTCATATAAGGTAACCATGTCATTAATAAGGCTTGTATTGCCTATGGATGGCAACCACCACAAAATTGTAGTATAAAACCTCTGACAGCTTTGATAGCTGTAATTCACTTTCTTCTACTACACAACCAATAAAAGTGAGACAAAGCAACATGTACTACAACTTTTATAGCTGTAGACTGTGCACTTTCCTTCTGACTGCTGTTTGTAAATTGTCATAATATGTGACAGATTTTAAAGCTGTCAAATACTTTTCTTGGCTATTAGGGCAGCTAAAACTTGTCAAGTATAACAAGGATCAGATCTCGATTCAAAGCCATTTTTCAATGTATTTTTGAACTGAAGTTAAGAAATTCAACTCTTGAACTTCATTGTCAAGACCAGTTTCTTGAATCCAGTTGTCAAACACATCAGCAACTTGGTTACAGTTATCCATTCTGTTCACTAACAAAAAGTTGGTAAAGATTCATTTGATTGAAGAGATATTTCTTCAAGTCATAGGCTAGTAAAAATCTATAAAGAGGAAAGTACCATAAGAAATAGTTTTTGAAGGGGACTCTTTACCTTCAACACCTTCCTACTTAAATGTACTGACCCTATGATCATTCAATCACTGAGAAAGGAAAAACAACAACAAATACAGAATCACTGCTGATACTGAAATAGAAACCTCATTAGCAGAATTAGTCTGCATGTAACACCATTCACCATGCTGATAATCAGCAAGATTAACATCTTCTTATATTATAGGTTCATACGTGTGTACTAGGCTAATGGTCCTAGAGCCTTTACAAGCCTAGCCCATAAGAGTACCCTGGCATTGTGCCACCTGACCTTAGTTCCCAGTGCTTCTGTCAAATAAAGCCACAGGAGTGATCCCTGGGGTGAATTTTCTATTTCCCATCCACTCATCAAAATTTTTCTTGAAGAGGGCCAGTGAGGCACTCCACTTGACATGTATGAGAATTCTATTCCATAGCATGGGCAGTCTCTGAGTTATGAACCTGTCCTTCCAGCTTGTTCTGTTGATTGTGGTAATGAGGTTGAGGTCTCTGGAGCATGTAGTGCAGAGGGATTGGGATTTCTTTAGATGTAGCATTTCTAACAGAGCTGGTTCAGACATAGCTCTGTAAGTCAAGCAGAGATTGCCTCTAAGTAGGCGATATGAGACAGAGAATAGTTGGAGATTTTTGAGTCTGTCCATATAGGACAAGTGTTTAAGCCCTAGGATCCTCTTTGTGAGGTTCTTTTGTGGCCTCTCCAGTTGTTGCCGGTGTCTAGTGAGGTACATGCCAAATGGGACATTGTACTCGATGATTGGCCTAATGAGGGAAGGGTAGAGGGAGACAATGACCTCTTTCTTCCTGGATGCAAAACCCTTAGTAATGGGATGTGCCACATAGAAGGACTTTCTGACCACAGTGGCAATGTGGTAGTCAAAAGAGAGGTTGCTGTCAACCTGTGTCCCCAGATCTCTTATGATGCCTTCTGTGTTCAGTGGACTACCATCGATGTGGTAATTCATGGGAACTGGGTTTTTCCCAAAGGGGATGAGGATACATTTTTTTGGCATTAAGCTTAAGGCCATGCTTCTGACACAAGTCGTTGGTCTCAGTGAAGCCTTTCTGTAGGATGTCAACATCACTTGGGGAGTTAATTATGGCTCCCAACTTGCAATCATCTGCGAACTTTGTCAGCCAGAGTCCCTTCATGTTGGCCTGGACTTCAGAGAAGTATATACCAAACAGAAGAGGACCCAGGATTGAACCCTGTGGGACTCCACTCGTGACTGGTCAGCAGTCTGACTTGGAGTCAGCTACTATCACACTGTGGGTTCTATCTGTGAGCCAGTTTGCAACCCACCTAGTGATATAAGGGTTGATGCCTAGCTTGATGACCAGATCAAGGTAGGCTGTATGAACCACCTTGCCTTCATCCACAGCTCTGGTGACTGACTCAAAAAAGTCGACCAGGTGAGCAGGCATGATCTACCCTTCACAAAACCAAATTGTGTGGGATCCAGAGTTTGGAGATACCCTATATCCTTGTTTATTAGGTCCATGATGATGCATTCCATAGCTTTGCATATCAGACTCAGGCTAATGGGGCGATAGTTCCCAGGGTCTGTAGTCACTCCTCCTTTGTGAGAGGGATAACTGTAGCAGTGGGCCATTCGGTAGGGACAAAGCCTGAGCTGAGGCTGTGATTGAATAGGGCGCACAGGTGAGGTGCCAGTTCACTCTGTAGTTCATGAAGAACACAGCCAGGGATGTTGTCAGGTCCCATATAAGCTGTATTCTTGGCCTTGGACAGTGCTGTTTTAAATTGTGCAGCAGTAATACTGGGTGCCTGGCAATCTACTGGTATTGTGACTGGTCCACTGGTGGGGGAGAGAGGGGTAAAGTTGGCACTGAAACTGTCGGCCATTATATTGGCTCAGTATAGGAGGTGCCATTGTGCAATAGCTCTGAGCAAATCTAGGTATTGCCATGGAGATTCTTTACATAACTATAGAAGGCCTTGTGATTGTCTTTACAACTGCTGCAGTCTTGATGAGTGGATGGGAAATAGGAAATACACCCCGAGGATCACTTCTGTGTCTCTGCTTGACAGTGGCACAGGAAAATAACTTTCTTGGGTGGCGTAAACCAGGAAACCTTGTTGGATAGGCTTACGTAGGCCCTTGGGCCGATAGCCTAGTACCTACCTATGAACCTATGAATTCTGTTTTCACAGCTAGTTTTAGAGGATTTGATGAGGGATCTCAACTTTTTGTTGAGGCTGATTTATATATATATATATATATATATATATATATATATATATATATATATATATATATATATATATATATATATATATATTTCTGCTTCTACCAAATTCTAAGGAATGAGATTTCATCTAAATGAGCATTTACTAAATTAATTTTTCAGTTATGATTCAGCTAAATGCTATTCTGCCAAAAGGGGATAAGGCAGAGATGACTTAACCGACAACTGCATTTCAACAACCTCTCTAAACACCAACTGTAAACTCCAGGTAAGTACCCACTTGGCCACGCTACAAAATAAATTAAAACTGAAGCAAATTAAACCTACTCATGTGGGGAGCTATGCCCCCCACACCCCCATCTCAGTATACTAACTCTGAGATCAAACTGCAGTGAGGTAAGGGGCAAAGTTCAACATGGTGGCCAAGTGGTTACTTACCTGGAGTTTCCAGTCAGTGTTCCAAGAGGTTGTTGAAATACAGATGTCGTTTAAGTCATCTTGACATTATGAAAGTCGGGTAAGTGGTATTTCGATTACCTAAAGTAGTGCCATATATATATATATGTGTATATATAATATATATATATATATATATCTATATATACACACACACACACACACACACACACACACATGAACCACCAATTAAAATCTCCAGCACTCAGCTAAAAAGAAATAGACAGCTGCTGTTTAGAGAAGTTTCTTGCAGCACAGTCTGCATCCACATCCACAGACCGGTGACCAGTTTCGCCAAAGGCGTCATCAGTGTGTGACATAATAGACAAAAGCCTGGATTTAAATACAAAACTTCAAAAACAATAGACAGAAAATTTTAAAGTTGTAAACACCTAAATTCAAACACAAAAATAAAAATAAAATTACAATAATTAATTAATATCAATAGTTTAAAATAGGTGCTTTCTATTGCCACCACCAAAACCAAATATATGTATGAACCTTATACCTAATTTAAATATAAATACATATATTCCTAATTAGTCAGTATCCAAAATCAAATTTTTATACTTAATACTGATACTTGTACACACATATACACATACCAATATTATGTTATGTACAAATATAACTATATGCATACATCCATATATATACTCATATGTATATGCTACTAAATGCATAACTACTTGTGCTTGCCTACATATGTCAATATCTTATTTATCTAGTACATAAGTATAATCCTAACCACATGCACTAGGGTGTATACTAGAATAAATGTAAACTCCCACATATTCCTTTCTGTGCGAAAAACCATATGTGTGCCTCTTTTTTAACACCAAAAAACACCCATCCAAATATGCTTAATATACCTATTATAGAAGATACTATTAAAGAGCGAATAATACCAAAATTGATAAAATACCTGAACCCTAACTACATCATCCCTGCTAACTACCATTGATCATTAAGGCCTGGTTTGAAAAGGCACCTAAGTTTGCTATCCAACGACGTTCTTTTTCAGTCAATATTTTGTGTTTAAGCGTGATATTATTTTCTGATAATATTACCATATCTAGGCCTACAAACACAAAATGAGCCGTGGTATGGATTAACTTGTGTTTGTATAAGGCACTACAAACACGCTAACACTTGATATCGCTAATATGGAGGGCTATCCTCTGTTTCAAAGCACATGAGGTCTGGCCTATATAAAATACCCCAAACTGGCATATAGCCATATAGACCACCCATGTGCTAGTACACTATTAAAAATTTGATATCAAACACCCTCCTAGTATTGACAGATGTAAAAGACTTAGTCTTGGACATTAGTTTACGATACTTACAAAAACCGCAATATGTGCTCCCCACTGTATTCCCAGGCTCTTTGGAAAATACATGGTTACCTTTTTTGAAAGTAGAAAAATGTTGCCCTAAAGATTTCCCTTTTCGATATCCAAAACTACACTCATCATGAACAACTTGTGTGAAAAAAGGGTCAGAGTGTAAAACATGCCAAAACTTAGAGACGCTATTTCTGATGTGGAAAGTATTTGTACCATAAGTAATAATAAATCTGACTTTGCCATTACCAAACCTCTCAGGTAACTCACGATCCAGCAACATATGTGTCCTGTCACCACTTTTTGATTGCCTGTATGCTCTTTCGCTGTTCTATTATAACCTCTGTTTATAAATCTCATTTTCAAATATGAAGCTTGTGTTTCAAATATAGGTTCAGTGGAGCAAATTCTCCTAACATGTTGAAATTGCGACCCTGGTATATTGTGGATTGTGTGGTGGGGGTGACAGCTACTGGCATGTAAAAAGGCATTCTTGGAGAACTATATGCACAATTTGTGGCTGACACTGACAAATATGATAATGATTTGCGTAAGAGGAAAATGAACAAATATCAGAGGGATGTTAACGATTTTAAATCAGCAATGGTTTATTCTTGGAAAAAACAAAAATGAGGGGTATGTTTCTCTGAAAATAGAGGGACTGTCAGATCCAAAAGAAAGCGGGTGGAGTTTATTCTAAGGAGAACAGAAAATGAAGGCCATGTCTGCAAACACCAGTGGACCAGACATATTTGACAGCCACAGATGTTAGTGCAGACACTCCTCAGTAAACACATGAAGGCCATGTCTGCAAACACCAGTGGACCAGACATATCTGACAGCCACAGATGTTAGCACAGACACTCCTCAGTATGCACCACTTATGCTTTACACACACAGTGGATAGGAATACAGGCACATATGTAAGGACAACACACTATAATAAGCCAAAGGTAGACATACAAAGATGTGTAGAAGAGGGTGACTGTGACAAGGAGCCATCCAAGACTGTCCTACTCAGCACACAGCCAAAGGGCCACAACCACATGAGGGTCAGATGTTACTCACTGCAGATACTAGCCACCAGTATCTGACAGCATTACAGAGTATATGGTGCACGTGCCAGCTGTGCAACATGACTGTTCAAGGAAGTAGTCATCTAGCAGCTGTATACACATACCTGTGAAATATGACCCAGGTTGTGCCCACATGTGGCGTGTCAACCCCTAGATGAATGGGTTATGACCCTCCCCATAGCCCCACTATGACAAGCATGCTGAGGTCATCCACTGTGAAATGCACCTTTGGGGGAGTTTTAGCCCAGTAATCTCTGTGGTGCATCCCATAACTGCATACTGCTGTAGTGTAATAAACTAGATAGGTAGGAGTTCTAACCCCAGCCTTGGCAACTGTGTTTGTGTGTGTGTCTGTCCATCTCTGTCTGTGTAGAGAGTAATGCTCTTTAGGGTGGTCACACTCCATAAAATTTAAATGCTCTACTTTGGTAAGGCTGCTGATGTCATCCACCTAGAAATACATCTCTGGGAAGGTTGTATCCCAGTAATCTCCATAGCTCATGCTATAACTGTTTACTGCTGTAGTACGATAAAATAGTTAGGTAGGAGTTCTAATCCCAGCCTTGGCAAGTGTGTGTGTGTGTGTGTGTGTGTGTGTGTGTGTGTGTGTGTGTGTGTGTGTGTGTGTGAATCTGTCCCTGTCTGTATAGAAAGCAATTATTTTTAGGGTAGTCACACACCCTACAATTTAAATGCTCTACTTTGGTAAGGCTGCTGATGTCATACACCTAGAAATACACCTCTTGGGAGGTTTTAGCCCAGTAATCTCTGTAGCATGTCCTATAACTGTGTACTGCTGTAGTATGATAAATTAGTTAGGTAAGTGTTCTAATCCCAGGCTTGGCAAGTGTGTTTGTATGTATGTCTCTCTGACCCTGTGTAGAGAGCAATGCTTTTTAGGGTAGTCACAATCCATATGCTCTACTTTGACAAGTCTGCTGATGTCATCCACCTAGAAATACACCTCTTGGAAGGATGTAGCCTAGTTATTTCCATACCAAGTGCCATAACTGCTGTAGTGTGATATAGACCTCTGTTAGTGGTTCTATACCCACACATGTCGGTTGTGGATGTTTTGTGTGTGTTTCAATCTCTGTATAGGGAGCAATGCATTTTAGGCTACTCACACTCAGTACATGTCAAATGCCCTACTTTGGCAATTCTGCTGATGTCATTCATTGTGAAATACACCTTTGAGGAAGGAGTTCTCCAGCAATCCTCATGACACGTACTATAACTGCATAGTGCTGTAGTGTAATAAACTAATTAGGTAGTGTGTGTGTGTGTGTGTGTGTGTGTGTGTGTGTGTGTGTGTGTGTGTGTGTGTGTCTGTGTGTTTGTAACTCATATCCTGTGTGGAGGTGGGTGTGAGTGTGTGACACCTAGGCCCAATATGGAGCGGGTTTTGCAAATTTCTTATATGGTGGCCCTAGTATATATCACAATGTCCACTGTACAGGGATAACAGATGTGAAATAGCCAAGAGGCGGGGGTGCAAATTCATACCCATACATGTGCCATCAAGGCCAGGCAATCACAGTTAGCAATCCCGGTATTACCCAGAGCACACTCTCAACCCATGTCTCATACACACACACACATGCCAAGGCAACAGCCAATATGTATGTAGTACACTGCATATTGGCAACCGATAGTAACTATGGAGTGATTTGAGTAGCCTACAGAGGGCATGGCACCCTGTCCAGTAGGCACATACATGCAGGCAGTGCACCTTCCCCGTGTTCCCCATTGGACACCTGCAACACGTGTGGTGCCATCACATGTGACCCACAAAGGACATACCATGCATGAAAGCATGCCCTGTATGGACAGATGCCACTGACACCAGGGAATGCCATCAGCATGCTATCAATGTAGATGCAGGGTTAACCTGCTGTCCATTACCAGTTCCTGCAACAGGTGGCCAAAATTGGCACATCTGATGATAATCTGTGTACACAACATGGTCCCGACACTCCAGGTACAGTTCCACATGTCACTGTACATGCATGTGGGAGGTGTGCACATTCCGGACACCATCCATGTTATGGACTAAGGAACACATACATGGCAAGCAATGCACAGCATTGGCCACATGCAGTAGTCACCCAGGTGACTGGATGGTGGATAAAATACCTACCTGTGTGGGCAAATGCAGGAACCACAGCCCTGAGCTACAATACAGACCATTGTCATGTGGCCTGATGCCAAGGCAAACCCATCATCTAGCCTTGTATAGCTGTCTGGCACAGTCGACCATCACATACCCGTGCAGAAATGCACCCATGTATGTCAGTACCGGCACCCCGTGTATTTTGTGTGTGGTGTATGATGCTTATGATCACATCCACACTCACTACAACCCCCAGTGGCATACCAAAGCATGCTGTCTGATGTCAAACACCTCCGCATACCATTTGCCCACATAACCTCCATATGACCCATGTGGTGCATGTGATACCCGCACAGTAATGTGTTGTGTCAATCTCACTAGTTATGAGCTGTATCCCTGGCCCTGCGAAGTGTGTCAATGTGTGTGCTTCCCTGTGAGAGTGTGGCTGTGTTGATGCTGGCACCTCTTCGTGTGGACAGGCACATGTACTTCACCTACCGTATAGCTACCATATCCCTGTTACAGATGTCACTCACCATCACATATATGTTTTGAGGACTCCACAACAGGTAACCTATGTGGCGCATCACATAACTGCATAGGACTGTGATAGCACTACATAGTCATCAGGGGTTTGATACCCTGTGTGGGTAGGTGTGTGACACAAACATACTTATGTTTTACTCTCCCACCCCTCCCTGACTTGTCATTGCCTCTGTCTGCTTCTCTTACTCCCTCACTGGTGGATCTGGAGATCTACCTACACCTGCTTTGCTTAGGCAGCAGCATGTGCATTTTAAGTGATGTTCATGATCAGCTGATGGCCTCTGCATGAATTGCAGCCCTCCCCTAGCTGATTGCATGTGGAACAGATGTGGTAACATTCTCATAGCCAATTGCATGGAAACACACTCCAATATCTACTAGGAACATCATGTTGGTGTTGGGCCTTTCCATTCACCGTGAACAGAAACTCGATCTGTTGTTTGGCAAACAGCATCTCAGATGGACTGAGGATTTACCTCTGACAGCATACACTGTGGAAACAGGCCAACACACAGGAAGGGGATGTGCCTGACCTGACTATAGAGTGTAAGTGCTGCTATACTGCATTTGGAGTAATGTTGGTTTAACAGGGTTTGTGCAGATATGGCTGTCCTACAGGTATTAATACCTGTCATGTCAGTTCTATTTTATGAGGACTCCCCATCTGTAGGGTCATCTGCAGACTGTACAGTGTGTGGTGCCTTTGGTTTCATGTGTTACCCACAAAGCATGCATCTGTGAACTGCAGAAGGTAGTGTGAGGATTGTAGTCTGCAGATGTTGAAAGCAGGGACAGTTACTGACTTCATATCCCTCATAGGACATATGTTGCGACAAACCCTGTTACAACAGTAAATGTAAGATGTTATCACAGCAACGTGTCAATATTGGCCCTGTGTATTTGCTTCCAGACACACTTCTGTCAACCTTTGTACATATGCCATGCATTAAGAGGTGTATATGTGCTGTACACCATAATTAGTGTCATCATATCTGGTAACACGCCATTGTGATATCAGACTGCTACACATGTTATGTACAGTGGGGGTTATGTATGATGACATAACCTCGACATTCTGTAGTTGTTTGTACAGTACTAAGATCTGTGTACTTATGGTGAATGTTGACAGTGTGTATTGTCAATATGTACCTTGGCCTGTGTACAGACTGTGGTAGATGTCATCATTCTAGGTCCCGTCCTATCTGATGTTACATGCTGCTCTACTGTATGTTACCGTATTGGCTTACATGTTTGTAGGTCCATACACACACATGTCCCATACCACAGACAGGCATCAGGCCACACTGTGTAGTGGCCCAGTATATGTAGGGTTAGTGTGTGAGTGGCACATATGAAGATGGTGTTGAACAGATAGTCTATATAGTGTAATATTATGCTAGCTTACCATATGTGGCTGTGTTCACATTTGTTGTGGTTGTGTATCTTACCCTGTGCTGTGACATGCCTGTAGAGCCTGCTATATATGCAGGTACATGTGCATTCCCCCATAAGAGATGTAGGCCAGTGTTGAGCCAGTCTGCCTGTAGCCTGCACAGTGCTTTGTTACATGCCTAGCAGCTTAGTGTATTTACCCAGTGAGATGTCATGTGCAGATACTTGCCAGGTGTACTGCTGCTGAGCCACCCTTAACAGTCATGTATGTTAGAGCGGTGGGATGCTGTACAGATGTATGTCAATATCTAGTGAGTAGTATGTGGCCATAGCACCTCTGTACCAGCAGTTATTATGTGTCAGGACAGATGGGGTGTGTGAATGCATAACCTATGGGGGTGAATGTATACCAGTTGTTATGTGTTATACCCATCTACATGGCTATTAACATCCATATTGTCAGGCTTGGTTCACATGTTCTGCAATAAGGACCTCTGTGTAGACCTCTGGACTGCAGAGAGTGTGTCAGAATGTCCACATCTATTGGCCAATATCTCTGCTGTAGTCCACAGGAGCATTACGTGCTTGCAGCGGTACTTTACTATGATGTCCTTAGGGTGTCTGTCAGTAGCCAATGGTGCATATATGAAAATCAGATGTGACTTCCCACACACACCATGTCTGTGAAGAAAATCCCTATTACAGTAGCAATAGTCTACTAATATAACTGCTATACATACCAACATCCCCTTGCACTATGGAGTTGGGACTACAGGGGCTGAGGTAGGGCTACACCCCATGTTCAGGATATATGGTGAATATATATGTACATATGATTATCCAGATATATATATAGATAATTACACATGTAGATAATGGCATATATAGATGGATGTGTATATGTACATAGATATGCATATACACACCCAGATATATACATATACAGAGCATTATATGTCTACACATATACAGATAGTGATACATATGCACATATACATATACCACACTGCCATTCCTGCCAGCAGTCCACTGCTGTTGTATCCACCACACATACGATGGGGCTGGGGCCATATATTTGTGGGCTTCACCTACACACTACATGTGTGCCCATATGCACTCCAGAGGCCAGTGTATGTAACAGTGGTATATGGCCCTGTAGAATTGAGTCTAGGGGGGGATGAACCATACATAACCTAGGCTGTTAAAAAATGTGGGGTTTCAGGGGTGAGCTGCCATAAGGTATCTGGATGTACAGTACCAGACATTTCACCTATCTTGACATTACTTACATAAAGTGGGTTAATGCAGGCCTACTGACTCCTGTTTGCCAGTGTGCCTGTGATGGTGTCATTTATGCCATGTTATGTATCAGTTACATCCCATTTGGACAACTGAAGTCTGTACCACCTAGTGATTGTATACAGAGTGTAGATAGGGGCTGCTGGACTATACACCTGCATCACTTACTGCTGATTGTGTGGTATCCTGTGGCTCAGCCTGTCATTACTATTGTATGATTTGAAGAGCTTGGCATGGACAGCAACAGCTGTGGACTTTTCCAGACTACTGTATTAGTAGAAGTGTTTCACAGTTGCATTATCTGTTTATATGGATGTCAGTGTCTGAACAGCTATATGACCTGGCATATACATCTGTAATAGTACACAAATAAAAGTATTCCATTTCTGCAAACCTGCGTGTGGTGTTTTATCCTATGACCTCTCTATGGGTATATGTTGCAGGCAACATATCTCATTTGTATGGGTGGCTCATCCAGTGTCCAGTTGTTGGGGTGTTCACTGTAGGCATAGTGGCTGTTCCATATTGTGTGCGCCTACTACATGAGTTTCTTACTCTACATATCTCTGCGTGTGTATGTGTAGTCACATGTATATATATATATATATATATATATATATATATATATATATATATATATATACATACATGTGTATATCTGTATCTGCATATATGTGTGTGTGTATATGTATCCTGGGGATGTTGCTAGCTTCCACATTTAAAATTTCCTATGGAAGCCAGACTGTACTGCATGATATGTTACCAATACAAGCCTGATATCATACAGGTGGGCTGTAGTACTGTTAACATCTTGTACCCATGACGTGTCAGGACCTGGTTATGGGATCTGCAACACTTGATAGTGTATTGCGGGCGGACGTGTTTGGCTGTGGGGGAGTGGGTATACCTATTCATACAAGACTTATATTGTTTGGGGCCTCTCAACCCCATTAATGGTGCATGTGGACATTTATGATTTAGTTAATCTCCCATTGATATCTACACATGTATGTCCATATATACCTATATGGATATATATATATATATATATATATATATATATATATATATATATATATATATATCTGCTTACATATATATAACTATGTATGTATATACCTACATATATATATATATATATATATATATATATATATATATATATATATATATATATATATATATAGGTTCATAGGTTCATACTAGGCTATCTGCCCAAGGGCATTTATAAGCCTAGCCCATAGTTATGTGGCTTTCGCCACCCCTTTAGTTTGAATAAAAACTATGCCTATCATTTTTCTGTGCCTCTGTCAAGCAGTGACACTGAAGTAATCCCTGGGGTATATCTGCGATCTTCCATCCATTGGTCAAGATTCCTCTTGAACAAGGCCAGCGAGGTGCTCTGCCTCACATGTACCGGGATTTTGTTCCACAGCATAGGGAGTCTCTGGGTGATGAATCTGTCCCTCCAGCACGTTCTATTTATAACCGTGTCAAGGTTTAAGTCTCCCGCCCTTGTGGTTCTGAGGGATCTAGATTTTTTTAGGTGAAGCATATTCATCAAATCTGGGTTTGACATGGCCTTATATGTCAGGCACAGGTCACCTCTGAGCAAGCGGCATGAGACTGAATAGAGCTGGAGTTCTTTCAGTCGGGCAACATAAGACATATTTTTGAGACCCCTTATCCTTTTGGTGAGGAACTTTTGGGGCCTTTCAAGCTGCATCAGGTGTCTGGTCAGATACATTCCAAACGGGGCATTGTACTCAATCATAGGTCTAATGAGTGATGAGTACAGGGGGACGATGACCTCCCTTGATCTAGATGTGAATCCCTTCATGATCAGGTGGTTGATATAGAAGGTTTTCCTAACTACTTTAGCAACATGAGTGTCAAACGAAAGGCTACTGTCAACTTGGGTCCCCAGATCCCTGATGACTTTTTCTGTGCTCAGTGGATTACCATCTATATGGTAGCTAGGGGTAACCTTGTTTTTCCCGAAGGGTATGACTATGCATTTTTTGGCGTTTAACTTCAGGCCATGGCTCTGGCACCAGTTATCCGCTTCTGTGAGGCCCTTCTGGAGGATATCTGTGTCAGATGTGTTTTCGACTATGGCGCCCAGTTTGCAGTCATCTGCAAACTTTGTCAGCCATAACCCTCCTGTGTTTGCTTGTACTTCAGAAAAGTAGATGCCGAACAAGAGTGGACCCAGGACTGAGCCCTGTGGGACACCACTTGTGACAGGCTTTGAGTCTGACATGGCTCCAGCAACTCTGACCCTGTGGGTTCTGTCGCTAGCCAGTTTGCAACCCATCTTGTGATGTATGGGTTTACATTCAAGCTGATGAGTTTTTCGATGATACCTGAGTGGGGTATTGTGTCAAAGGCCTTTGCCAGGTCGAGGTAGGCTGTATGGACTGCCTTTCCTCATCAATGGCCTTGGTGACTGTCTCGAAAAAGTCAACCAAGTTTAAGAGGCAGGATCTGCCTTTGACAAAGCCAAACTGGGTTGGATCCAAAGTCTGCAAGTTCCCTATGTCTTTATTTATGAGTTCCATTATGATCCTCTCCATGGCTTTGCAGATAAGGCTTGTCAAGCTAATAGGCGTTAATTTCCAGGGTCTGTGGTGGCACCGCCCTTATGAAGTGGGACCACAGTCGCCAGGCGCCACTCCTTGGCAGTATCCTGAGGTGAGGCTAAGATTAAACAGCTGTCCTAACTGTGGGTTTAATTCCTCGTTGAGTTCATGAAGCACACAGCCGGGACACCATCCGTCCCATGGATGCTGTGTTTTTGCCTTAGTGAGGGCAGTTCTCACCTGGGCGTTGGAGATGTTTGGGGGCTACAATCCTCTGGAATAGATATCTCTCCTTTGGGGGAGGGGAGAAGTTTGCACTGAACCTGTCAGCCAGTATGTTAGCAATGTGTGTAGGTTCAGTAATTTTCACATCATTTTGAACTAATTCTGAGCATATCTGGGAGTTTCCTCCTAGGTTTCTAACATAGCTAAAGAAGGCCTTATGATTGTCTTTAGAGTCCTTGGCGATTTTTCTCTCAAAATTTGCCTTGGATGATTTTATGAGAGCTCTTAGTTCTTTACTTATAATGATCAAAGGTGTCTTACCTTTCAAGGATTTTGCTCTATCTTGTAATAGCTTCCTCCTTTTGTTGTAGAGCTTGTTTATGGCTGAGGTCCACCAGACTGGACGCTTGCCTTTGGTACAGAGAGTCTTAGTTTTGTTTGGGATTGCCTGATCCATGCAGTCCTGTAGGTGCTGGTAGAAGGCATTTGTAAGTGATTCAGCGGTTTGAGTAATGTTTACCACTGGCTCAGGGGCCTTAAAGGAGACAACACTAGTTTTTAGAAGTGTGAAATCGGCTTTTGAGAAGTTTTTCACTGTGGTCTTTTTTGTTTCAGGTGGGGCGGGATGAGGACCTCCAGCGAGATTAGTTTATGATCTGATCTCACCAGTGAGGGGTATACTTCCGGTGTTGAACATTTTGATCCCATGTTCGTGATGATGAGATCAAGTATGTTTTCACCTCTTGTGGGGATGGTGACTAGTTGTTCCATGGCATTTGAGTTTATGAACTCCAGGAATCTTTGGGTTAGAGTGTTCGGGCTTGAGTAGTGTTCCCAGTCTATATTAGGGTAGTTGAAGTCACCTAGTATGATGGTGTTTGGAGATACATTTATCCCTCCATTGTTTTCAGGAAGGCCATGTGAGGTTCCTGAGTTTGAGAGGGTGGCCTGTAACATGCTACAAATTGCAGAGCAGTCTTGCCTATGGTTAATTGCACCTGGATGGTCTCCGATGCATCGTGCGTTGCCACCAACCTTGAGGTGTGGGTGTCCTTTATGAATATGGACACCCCTCCTTTCTTGGTGTTGTCCGGATTTTGGGGCCGGAACGCATGATATGAGGTGAAACCTGTTAGTGCTGGGGTGCTCTCAGGAGCCTTGAACCAGGTTTCTGTCACAGCACAGACATCGATGTTCTCCATATTGAGAAGGGCCTCGAGTGCGTGCATCTTGAGATTGAGACTTCTGGCATTGAGCAGCATTACCCTTAGTTTTTTCCTTTTGGTGTTCTAGGGTGGTAGGTTTAGAATTTGAGCCTTGCCTAAAAAGGCACTATGGGGGTGGCAAGAGCCTTTGCCAATATCCGGAAGCCCAGGGTGACAGGTGCAAGCCGTCCCTTGCGAAGCAGCGTGGCTTGTCCAGCATGTCATCCCAGGCAGACAGACATTGGATCCCCTTTGAATGACACCAGAATTTAAGCCAATTATTAAAGCTGATCATCTTATCACTGTATTGTGGCATCATTCTAGGTGAAGGTAGGATACTGCTCAAGGTCAGGGTCATACCTGCCTGGGCTACATAATCAGAGAGCTCCTCGATGTCCCTTTCATGTAGTCCAAGGAGGTACGTCTCAGGTCGCTGACACCAGCGTGGACAATGACTGAGTCGCACTTGTACCTGCTGTTGAGAGACCTGAGTGCTTGCTATGTGGCGGATTCTAGCGCCCGACAGGCAGCTTACTGTGACCTTCTCCTTACTCAGTCTGGTGAGCGGGACGTCAGTGTGTCTGACTATGGAATCACCAATGACAAGTGTGTCTGGCATTTTGTTTGGCCTTAAGGGCTGTGACTGTTTGACACTCTGACTGTGTGGTCTATGTGTTGCATGTGTTGGGTCGTGAGGTGGTAGTTGTTTGGGTGTCTGCTTTGGTGGCCTCTGCTGTTTTGGTAAATTTTTGATCAGAGCCTCGAGTATGTCTTTGTGTGAGTATGTGTATGATTTGAAGTTGTGATGGTACCATGTGTGACTGGGTATGTATTGTGTGTGGTTACCTTCTCCTCCTGTCTGGTCTTGCCAGTCCTATGTTGAGAGAGCTCAGCCTCCAGTTTGGCCGTATAGTTGCATCTCTCGCATGTATTTGTGTTTTGTGGGAGAAGGAGAGGATTGTCTGTGTACATGAGGCAATTGTAACATTGCCTCAATATTCCCAGGTTCACCAGTTGAGCTGGAGAGGACACTAGCAACTGATCCCTCGACATACTAGAAGTAGTAGATAAAGAACTTTCAAAGGACTCGGGAAGTGGGTTTTAGGCTGGTGGGGTACTATCTATAATAAGAGTGCTTTATCAAGGTGCAAGTACTGTAGGAGTAAGTGCTAGGCTTTACAGATAGAGAATAGTCTACTTGGGAATCAAGTAGAGATGAACTTTTCAGTTATAGGATATGTTGGTTAGATCAGCAGTACAGTTTAGTGTGTTTTATAGCAGGGGGCTGAAGGGAGCTAGGAATTGGCCCAAAACGACCAATGGACTACTAGTTTCTGGCTGAAACTTCACCAAATCGGACAAAAAGGCCGCTCAGTGCTTCCCACTCCCACTGGTAAGCAAAGAAACTTCCCTCCTTCCTAATAAGGCAATGGATCAGTAACAGGAACTAAAACAAAGCCCAGGGATCAGCAACTCTGAAACTGGACTACTCTAGTTCAGTAAAGTGGGAAAACAAGAGATTTTTTTGTTTTATTACAGAGATAAGGAAAAAGACAGTAAATGCTATAAATGCTGTAAATCGGCTAGCGACTTTAGTGTGTAGCCTACAGAAACAATTTGCAACAATTAGTAACTTAAAGTGCAATAAACAGTGTAAAATGCAGAAATCACTTAAAGTAGCAGTAAAACAGGCAAAATGCAGTCGCTAGCTTAATAACAGTGGGAAAGCCACAAAAATACTTATATCTGGTAGAAAGTCACTCTTTAGCTCTCTGCTGCTTGGATCACTCTGCAGGCCACCACGAGGATCTGTGCAGAGTTGGTACAAGCTGGAAAACGCTGTTTAGCGTGTTTTATAGCAGGGGCTGAAAGGAGCTAGGAATTGGCCCAAAACGACCAATAGACTACTAGTTTCTGGCTGAAACTTCACCAATTCGGACAAAAGGCTGCTCAGTGCTTCCCACTCCCACTGGTAAGCAAAGAAACTTCCTCCTTCCTAATAAGGCAATGGATCAGTAACAGGAACTAAAAACAAAGCCCAGGGATCAGCAACTCTGAAATTGGACTACTCTAGTTCAGTAAGGTGGGAAAACAAGAGAATTTTTTTTTTTTTTTTTTTTACAGAGACAAGGAAAAAAACAGACAGTAAATGCTATAAATGCTTTTAAGTGGCTAGCACACTTGAGTGTGTTAGCCTACAGGTAAAATTAAGCAACAAATAACTTTTTAAGAGTGCAAAACAGTTAATCAACACAAAAACAGTTTAAATAGAATGCAGAGCTGTATAAACAGGCTAAGATGCAGTCGCTAAGCAGTAAATATTCAAAAAGCCAGAAAAAAATACTTAAATCAGTTATAGCAGATACAGTTATAACAAATGCTCTGAAATATACTGTATATTTCCAATATGTTTGAGAAGGACAGTCAGAACACAAGAAGGTTCAGGCGAAAAATATATATGCTTACATATATGTAACTTGCTGTGTATATGTAGACATATAGTTGTAGACATATATATGTGTCGATGTAGGCATTTGCATGTATATATGTTCATACATATATATATATATATATATATATATATATATATATTTCTAAATATATATATATATATATATATATATATATCTACACAAATATATCTACATATATAGATATGTTGTATCTGTTTAGATATTAATATATTTACACACACACATACATTTAGATGTTGGTATACATTCTCTGTACTGTTGCATGACTGGGCTGGATGATATGTTTCTGAAAACATCAGATTTTTGTATGGTTGGCATGGCTTAGTGGTAAATCATGTTGTCTATGGTGTGCAGGGACCTGGGTTTGAGCATAGCAGACCCTGTTTATTTTCTTGCTGGGCAGAACATGGGCTGTTGGATCCAGAGTGATTAAAGCATGTTAAAGCAGTTGTAAGTGTGTTTGCATGTGTTAGCACAGAGGTAAGCACTGCTAACTTCCGGTTACAGTTTTGTATTCTCAGTTAGCTTCTAAATTGTTTAACGTGTGTAGGCATTGCTCACCACTACACAAACTGGCTTAAACCTGCTTACTGCTGCTTAAAAGTGCTCACTGCTGCTTACCCCCACGCTAATTCCTTTAAAAGAAAAGAAAAAGAGGTTGATAGGAAAGTGGTGAAAAAAGAGGCCCAAAGAGGGAAACACAGTAGGGAAAGTAGCTAGGGATGTGCAGGAAGGGTGTAGGGAAGGTCCATAGTTGCCCATTTCTTCTACAGCAACAGCTGTGCATATACACTGAATTTGGAGGTAGATTTGTACACTCAAACCCCTGGGAGAGGGGTGAGGACAACAATAATAAGTTGTGATGCCAATTAGACTTGATTACTTGTGTCCAGTGGACACGTATGCAAAATGGACAGCTATGCATGGGGCGTGATTTTTTTGTGGGAACAGATTGCCCTTTTTCTTTTTTTTTTCAGATGAGAGTGGGATGTTGGGGAGGGGTAGTAGGGATATTTGGGGAGGTAGGTTGGGTAGGTTAACAGACAAGTCACACAAGATGAATACGGGGTGGTATATGACACATGTGGGGGGTAAACACCTTGATGGGGAGGGGTGTTGGGATATCAGAAGTCCACAAGACCCCTAGTGGTAACAGTGGGACTGAGGTCCCCACCCATGGGCAGTCACCACTGCACCTTCACAGCCCTGAAGGTGGCTGTGCTGGGGGCTGAGCCACCGAGCCAGGCTGACTCTTTAAGTGCGACATGCGGCCCTCGAGCTGGTGTAGAAGATCACCAAACTGCTCGTTGATAGCTCTACGCACCGTGACCCTGACCTGGCAATGGGTGACAGGTGCCTGTCCTCGCCCACTCCTGGGGGGAGGGGTGAACCCCATCCCTTGAGGTGGTTCCACCTGAAGGTGGTGCAGGACCAACGGACATGGAGGTGCGGGGTTGGGCCCTGGTGCCTCGGTCAGCTGAGGTGGGACAAGTGGGTCCACTGGTACCGGCCTTCCCAAGCATGCTATAGTGTTTAGATTTCAACATCATATATGGGTTAGTAATAGTCAACACATTCCAGGGTTAAGTATAGCTTCACTATCCCCCTGCAGAAGAATAATGATATCCAGGATGCAGAATCCTACAGCAAAGCACTTTATATACATCTTCAGGATTGCATGGACCATGCTATCCCAAATAAAACCAAGACTCCTTCCTCAAGCAAGAAGAAACCAGTCTGGTGGATCCCGGCCTTAACCAAACTATACAATAAAAGGAGGAGACTTATAAAAAAAAGGCCAAATCTCAAGTAGAAAAATCTTCCCTGATCAGCTTTAGTAAGAAATTGAGGGCCCTCATCAAGTCAACTAAAGCCAATTTCAAAAATAAAGTTGCCAAGGATGCCAAGGATAACCATAAGGCCTTCTATGGTTACACCAAAAACCTAAATGGTAATGCTCAGGTCTGTTCTGAGCTAGTACAAAATGGAACAAAATACACTGACCCCACTGACATTGCCATCATCTTGGCTTACAGGTTCAGTGCAAATTCCCCCCACCACCACCACCTACAGGGCCTGTTACTATTCCAGGGGATTGTGTAACTCCAATTACTACTGATACATTGGTTAATAAGGCTCTATCTAAAGCTAAAAACACTGCATCCATGGGACCAGATGGTGTCCCGGGCTGTGTCATATGTGAGCTCCAAAATGAATTAACCCCGCATCTGAATGCCCTGTTCAGTCTCAGCCTCTCGACAGGATATGTGCCCATAGAATGGCACACAGCAACGGTGGTTCTGCAGCAGAAGGGTGGGCCTACAACTGACCCTGGGAACTACCGACCAATAAGCCTGACCAGTCTGATCTGTAAGGCAATGGAGCAAATCATTATGGAACTCATAAATGGTGAGATTGAGAACCTCCAAACACTTGACCCCACACAGTTCGGCTTTGTCAAGGGCAGATCATGTCTCCTGAACCTGGTGGACTTCTTTGAGACAGTTACTCAGGCTATAGATAAGAGAAAGGAGGTACACACGGCTTACCTTGACCTTGCTAAAGAATTTGACACCATTCCCCATTTGGCTATTATTGATAAACTCACCAACCTGGACATAAACCCTTACGTCATAAGATGGATCACAAACTGGCTCTCAGACAGATCCCACAAAGTAAGAGTAGCGGGATCTATGTCCGAATCCAGATCAGTAATGAGCGGTGTGCCTCAGGGCTCTGTCCTGGGGCCCCTCCTGTTTGGCATATACTTCTCAGAAGTACAGGCAAGCACTGATGGGCTGTGGCTGACCAAGTTTGCGGACGACTTCAAACTAGGTGCTATAATAGAGTCTCCGGCCAACATCGATATCCTCCAGAAGGGCCTTAACGAGACTGATGCATGGTGTCAAAGCCATGGTCTCAAGCTAAATGCTAAAAAATGTGTAGTAATCCCCTTTGGAAAAAACAGAGTACCCATGAACTACCACATAGGAGGTAACCCCCTGAAATCTGAAGTAGTAATAAGGGACCTAGGGACCCAAGTAGATAGTCAGCTTTCCTTTAATAACCATGTTGCCAAGGTGGTTTGAAAATCCTTCTATGTGACCCATCTGATGACGAAAGGGTTCGCATTAAGATCTAAGGATGTAGTGGTGCCCCTCTACTCTTCCCTCATCAGACCCATTATTGAGAACAATGCACCAATTGGAATGTACCTGTCTATGCATCTCCAGCAGCTGGAGAGACCACAGAGGTACCTCACTAAGAGGATTACTGGCCTCAAACAGTTGCCCTATGCAGCACAATTGAAAAATCTAAGGATTTTCTCTGTTGCATACCACCTTCTCAGAGGTGATCTCTGTCTAACATACAGAGCCATGTCCAACCCAGAACTGTTGAACATGCTCCATCTTAGCAAAACCAAATCCACTTGAGCTACACGCTCTAGGGATATAAACCTCAGCACAGCAATGAATAGAACATGCTGGAGGAATAGATTCCCTTTGCAAAGACTTCCCTTGCTATGGAACAAGGTCCTGATCTACATAAGACAGAGCCCCTCTCACTATCACTCTTCAAGAGGAACCTTGACGAGTGGATGGGTAACAGAAAGTTCACACCATGGATCATACCAACACCTCTACTAGATAGGGGCCAAGGGTACTAGCTGCTAGATCAAGGGCCTAGGGAACTAACCAAAGGGGCGGTGAATACCGCACAATGTGGCTGGGCTAATATATGCCTTCGGGCAGATAGCCCAGTATCTACCTATGAACCTATGGCACATGCATGGGAACTATTAAAATATTAACAAACAATTGGACAGTTTCAGAGTTAGTACATACCAGTTGGGGTGGGTATGTTGATTATTGTTGGAGATAAGGTGGGGGGAGACAGATTTCAATTAACAAGTAATATATTCCTGTACTCCACATTACTTTCCTAGTCAGTGCTGTTATCTGTACCTTACAAGTCTTACTACACTACCCTATAGACCTATATTGGACACTGATATGGATGTCAACTTCATTACACATGAACTGGTTTTACCTGCAGTATACACCTCTTACCTGGTACACCTGTGGAGGGAATGTTTATTAACACTGACTAACTGTTTGTACACATACTCCCAGATTCCAGGTTGATGTTTTGCACTGTGCTATCCAACTTTTTCTGCACAGACTCTGGCTATGTGTTGACCACATTCTGATGTGCCTGGACATATTTAGAATATTGCCCTCTTCCACCTTTAGTGATCTGACACACACATATACATGCTTTCCTATACAGTTATATTATGTAGCACAGTGCGGGTGACAGGGACCAGTGATACTTTATTATTCAGAGAAACTGCAACACTCACAATCCCCTACTATACCAGGGTGGATGGTACTAGTACAGGTTATATTGGTCTGTATTTCTCAGCACAGTGTTCATATCCAACGTACCTGTGGGAGCAATATTTGTTAGCACTACCTGACTGTTGCCAAACAATGTTCCAGATTACACACTGGTAATATGCATATAAATCTCACTCTGTTACTGTACACACTCTGGTCACAGCTTGACAACATGGGAGTTTAGATAGGCCATACTTGAAATATTACTCTCTTAACAGTTTCGGGGTTGCTACAGTGACAGGTGTGTTCTCATGATGGTTGACAATCACTTGTATTCCCTGTTCACTGGCTACACATCTGGGATCATCCCACAGACTTACCAGGGAGACAGGCAGCAGATATGGGCACATATACTGCACATTCTGGCCTCGTGTGTACAGTTGTGGGGTATGAATCTGTATGCAGTCTAATTCCACTCCCATGATTCAGATCATGGCTGTGTCTGCTACAACTTAAACATTTCCCATTACAGTTGTGTCTGCTATATTGATATTGCTGTATATCTCCAATCTGCTTTCTGTCTTATTAATCCCCTGTGCTTATGCATTCTGACCTTGTATAACACTCTTATACAGAATTCCTAGACAGTTATACGTTGTAGGACAGTGTGAGTGACAGTGATGTGTAATACCTCATTATTCAGAACTGCATATCATTCTTTTATTTCTGGGCACAGTGTTGGTATTTGACAGACCTGTGGGAGGAATGTTTATTAGCACTACCTGAATGTTCTCACACACAGTACTAGGTTCCACATTACTATTATGCACATACATCTCATTCTGTTACTGTACACACTCTGACCATAGCTTAACAAGTCGGGGTGTAAATGGGACATACGTGGCTTCTTAGTCACATAAGGTATTGGAGAGTTGCTAGTGTGCCAGATTTGTTGTCATAGATGTGTGCCAATCAGTTGTATTTCCTGTTTGCTGCCTATAAGTCTGGGATCATCTCACTGATTTCCCAGGGGGACAGGTTGATAGGCATTAGATATGGGCCACTTTAATAGACATTCTGGACATATCTGTACAATTGTGGGGTATGATTATGTATGCAGACTACTACCACTGTCAGGATTCAAACCGTGGCTGTGTGTGCTAAAAAACAACAGTTCATATCTCATTTGTATGTGCTATTTGTTTTTTGTTGTTTGTATTTTCCCTGTTTACTCTCTATGTGTCTCTCAGTTGTACTAAATGGCCTCTGGGGATTACACCTGTCATATACAGGCATTCCTACACATTCAATTTATGGCGCATGGTATAGGTATAGTGCTTAATACTACATTACTATTACATGATTGCAAATCTACATTACCATATGATACCAGAATATACACATGCAGTCCAGCAGTTAGACCTGTTTTGTCAGGATATTACACTTTTATTGTCATACAAACAATATGAGACTCTTCCTGCCATATTCTCTAGTGTATGCAGTACTTGCCTTGAACAATACAGGTTTTATACTAGCAATTAATTTACTACTACTTTTATTTTTATTTTCTATGACAGTAAAAGCATGAGTATTACTGACCTGCCTCGCATCGCAACTGCTCCAGGCGGCAGATGTGGGCCTCCTGGTTCACAGCCCTCTCCGTTGCAGCTGTGTGGGACATAAGAGGAATATTTAGCCATACTTTTCCATGATATACCTGAGCTGGCACTTATTACACACATACTGGGGTGATACACATGGCTGGAACAACCCCCGATGCTCTAGCCTCTAGGAGCCACTCCTCCAAGAGGCCCCCTTCCACCATTTCAGGTCGGCATAGTGGTGCCTGACCTGCTCATCAGTTCAGGGTATGCCAGTGGTACTGGTGAGGTCGCAGGCGAGAAGGCCCCAGGCCTCTGCCTTATACTGGGAGCCCTGGCACTGGCACTGCAGTAGTCTCTGTGCATGGTCTTTAACTAGGAGTCCTGCCATGACCTTGGACTTCTGGATGCACCAGAGCTGCGCCCGTTAGCGCACTCCTTCTCCCCTTACTGCCATAGTGCCTGCAAGGGGAATCTACAACCAGTTTTAAACTGTATTCCTGCCTCTTGAGTTTAAGCAGGGCCAATTTCCTGCACTTTTCTGTGATTGGCCAGTTTTAAAAGTGCTAAGCTATTGGCAAACCTACTTACCTAAGGCTGGCATTGTTTAAAAGGGTATACCACTGGCCACAAAGAGTTCGCTGGTCTACACATTGCTCACACCTCCTAAGCTGGCCTGTGCAATGCTTAGCATTGCCTACATTACACATTCATTATAATGCCTTTTTGGCATTGTGTTATTATTCATTACACCTTATATGTATGCCTAATATCCCTGATTGATGTGTACGTACCCTCTGTGGGGTCCTTGTGTTTTATTGGGGACTTTGACACTCTTTTCCAAATACACCTCACTTCTGGGCTTACTGCTGTACTCCAGTTCACATATTTGTTATGTAGTGGGTTATGGCACATATGACTATACTGATGCCTTTCACAGGCTCAGTTTGGTTATACTATGATGAGGACATGTTTACTACTACCTCATTCTTCTGTACTTCTGTGATGGCTTGGTGGATGATTATAGTGTACAGGGTACTGGGTTTGAGACTTGCATGGCTGTTTATTTTGTTGACGGGCAGAACAAAGGCCATTGGGTACAGAGTGATTAAGGCACTTTTGAGCACTTGTAAGCAGGTTTGCATGATGATAAGCACTGCTAATCTGCCATTACATCTGCTTACAGAGAGTTAACTTCAGAATTGCTTAGCTAGTGTAGGTATTGCTTACCCCATGCAAATGCACTTAAAGTTGCTTACTAGTGCTTAAATATGCTTACTACTGCTTATTTGTGCTTACCAGTGCCTTATTCATTATGACACTGACACTTCACATGTGCATTTCCTGCAGTACTCCAGTTCATAAATATATGTTATTTAGTAGGTTTTGCAACACAAATTTTGGTCATAACATGCTTTGCCATGGAATGTGCTACAGTAGGACTCAAACCGGGAATGCCTGCTCATAAGGCGAATGCTTTGCCCACTACACTATTGCTCTGCTGCTTCATTTGCATATAACTTCCTTGTTATCCTCTTCAGCCTTTTAAGCTGCTTTAACCGTAGCTAAGCGATCGGCACACCCGTGCACCTGTGGTTAGCTTTAATAGGATTTTTAAAGAAAAATAAAAGGGTTTCTTCATTTTATTTATATGTGCTGTTGCTGTTGTACACATGGGGGAACTGTTGGTGGGGATATGTGGACACCTATGAGCAGACTCACTCATTCCTTACCCCTTTCTGCTGTTCTACATTGCAGGGGCATGTTTATTCTGAGAGCTCTGCTCTCAGACACGCCCCCTGCACTCTTACATGCTCCGTGTAAGCCTAGAAGCTCAGGCAGCTCGCAATGCATATTAATATGCATGGTGCACTGCCGTCCTGCTCCTAAACAAGCACTTCTGTGCAGGACTAAGCTAGTCCTGCATGAAAGTTTAGTAAATCCAGGGGATGGTTTACTATCAATATGTTGAATGGCAAAATAATTTCCATTCGACATATCAAAAACAAACCTCGAAAGTCAAAATACAGAATAAGTCACGATGTCAAATCAGTTGAATGTATTCAGCAGATTCGACATTTTTTCCAAATACATCACATGATGGTAGTATAGGAGCTCACGTAAAGTAAACGCCTATACCTAACATCATGTTTTTGTAGGGGGGCTGCACCCCCCACACCCCCTGCTAACTATATATTCCAACTCCAAGATCGCACTACAGTGAGGAAAGGGATGAATTTCCCTAACTGTACTGCACTGTGATCTCTGTACAGTTCTTTGAATTTATATTAGCAAATGCACAGTACATTTACTAATATAAACTTTCAAACATTGAAATGTTCCGCCAGATGAAAATTCGAACATCTCTGTTTCGAATTTTCCATCTGCGTGCATCTCAACTCGAGATTATAATAGTAAACATATATGTATATATATATGTATATATATATATATATATATATATATATATATATATATATATATATATATATATATACATATATATATCTAGTTCCACTTTATAATCTGAAATATTGAAATCACGAATTTCAGTATCCCGAGACCATAAAGTGGAATTTCAAAATCTCGAAACTCCATAACCGCGAAGCCAGAAATGAGGAATTTGCAGTTATGGTATTCCAGTATTTGATGCTGGATGTAGTGTGTGCAGGATGTATTGTGTAGTGCGTGGATTTAGCTGGTATGTAAGGTAAGTAGGTATTTTGTTGGGTTTTAGGTATGTGTTTGAGGGTATGTGAGTGTGTTTGGAAGTTTTATGTATGGGTTAGGGTAGGCAGGTAACAGTATGAGTGTTTAAGTGTTGAAAGTGGTGTTCATATATTTGTGATGTGTGTGTGCATAGGTACTGTAGAGTGTATAGTGGTGAGTTCGCTGTCTTTTTCTGTTTGATGCGATCTCAGAGTTACTATATATATATATATATATATATATATATATATATATATATATATATATCAAGTAGGGGATGGGGGGTGCAGCCCCCCACATGGGGGATGAAGGGGGGCTTGCCCCCCTGCTTATATGTAGTGTAGGTTTGTTAGTTTGTGTTTTTGTGTTTGTGTGTGTTTTGTTTGTTGGTTTGTTGTAGTGTGGGTTGGATGATGTATGTGTTGTGTGGTGTATGGTGTGTTTATGTTCATGATTTTGTGTTTCACGGTTTCGGGATTTGGAACGTTCTACTGTGAAGTCTCGGGATACTGAAATTCGAGATTTCACTATTTTGAGATTATAAAGTGGAACTATATATATATATATATATATATATATATATATATATATATATATATATAAAACTATATATATATATATATATATAAAACTATATATATATATATATATATATATATATATATATATATATATATATATATATATAGAGAGAGAGAGAGAGATACATACACACACACACGCACGCACACACACGCACGCACGCACACACACACACACACACACACACACACACACACACATACACACATGTATTTATATATAAAATGGTGACAAGGTCTTGTCTCCAATACTGTACCACTAATGGTGTCACCAGCCACAATTCCATATGAATCTGCTATACTCTCTCCTGTATTTTACATTACACGCGTTCTACATAGTATAGACAATGTAGCTCATGTCATCCCTACTTCTTTTTGACACACCCCATGTTATAAGTGCAATGACTCTCTGCAGGGTGTGGATTTATTTGAAATTAGTTAACCCCTCCAGATTCTGTGGCAGCATTCAGCTTAATTTCATACCTTACCTTCTAATTAGTCAGACAATTATATAGTATAACTCCCAGACCCTTTCCATAGAAACAACAACAACATGCTTTAGCTTTCTTTGTCTTTGAATTACAAAGTATAAAGGTCTAAATCTATTCTAAATTGAAAGGCATCAGAAATAGTAATATTAGAGTCTATGAAGTGGAGTGAGCAGGCATTTTTCTTAAGGATTCAACCAATATTAAAACTAATGTACATCTGTTGCAAGGAGCCAACTAAGCATAAATATTGAGAGAAGCATGTAACATTCTAAAATCTTATACTCTTTTAAATCTTTTTTCTGTTTGCAATCCTCCATATTTGTTTTTTTCAAATTATTTATGTGCTACTCAATATCTATTTCTCTTTAGATATTATTAAAGTATTTTAATATTTGTCTGACACAGAAAGGAAAGCAGCCATGAGTGACAGTTATGAAATGATCGACTCCCTACTCCCTTCTGGCCTGTGCATTTGAGCTCTCATTTTCACCAATTTGCATCAGACTTGAGCAGTCTGGAGTGTATCCCAGCATAACATCCTCCCTGATGGGTGTTGTTGCTCTAGTAATTCATAACCTTTCACAGCTTATTGAGTAGATGACATAATCTTTATGGTTTGTAGATGTGACAAATTACCTACTTATTTATAGCAAATGGTTACATGAGATACTAGTCTGCAGAAAGCATACAGAAATATATAACTCTGAGTGAGCTAAGGCAAACATTTTGCTTACTTGAGGATTGGTATTGCAATTGCACCCCATCGACAGTGGCCGCACATGTCTCCTAGCAACTTGCATCTGGGACAGAAACACCTTTTGCATTGCCTTAGCTACTTTTCTTTTTAAATAGGAATTGAAAACTGAATACAGATCCAGGGATTCTGATAATAGTAAATACTGTTCATTTCCCACTAGCACTGGGGATGTAGCTGAGTTTCTCAATGTCCGACTTGGTTGTAAGTTTGATAAGAATCAATAAAACTTATTATATAGTAACCTCCAGCCCTTTTAAAGAAATAGGACAGCCCCTTTACTGCTTCTCCCATTAAACTGGATTCAATTCCTGCATGCTTTGTTTTAAACACAGGTCTAGGATTTGCAGATTTAAACATTGCTAAGCCACCTGCTTTTAAAATCAGAAAATAAAAACTAAACCCAATAATATAAAAAAATGCAGATTCACCAACACGCCTATGATGCTGGGTAGACAGCCTGTATTTCTTATGTTTGGACAAAGTCCTTGTAGACTGTATTTCAACCAGGTCTACAGATTTTATTTATTTAACATTTGTTTACTGGGAAAGTCCGACTGGGACAGAGAACATTTTCAGTGGAGGCCTGGGGAGAAATGCTCCAGATGCATGTCTGAACAAAAACTAAGGAAGAATATAGAGACTCTAAAATAAGAAGCCCCAGTTAAAAAAAATTACAATAAAAAAAAATAGGAGGATGCCTCTCAAGATGCTTATGAACTCTCCTATGGATCTGGATTAGGAGCTTCTTAATTTTTTTTTTTTTTTTGGAGGGGGGTGTGGTTGGCAGAGTGCATTTAAACAGCAACAAATATCATTTTTTTTTAAATAAGACAATGAAAACTAATTGGGGATCTATGGACATTTGTATAATAAGAATTATGTACAAAGTAAAGAGCCTTGCTGTGGAGATATTGTTCAGTTAAAGAACCAGATATTATCTGTCTCTCATTGATTGTTTCTGGTATAATACCCAACTTTAAGAAGGAGCAGTCACTAAATTCTAATTGACTGGAAATTACTATTTTTTACCTGTATCATGCAGATATTGGGCAAGGGATGCTAGCTGTTCCACTTATAATAGTTGATAGGTAGTGACTGCATAAATTTAGAAAGCTACGTAGGTTCATAGGTTCATAGGATGTTACTAGGCTAGCAGCCTTAGATCCTTTACAAGCCAAGCCATGTTAATCACAAGTATCTCAATTTGTTCTTTTTTGGGTAGTTCGCAGAATGAATTTATGAAAAGAGCAGGTCTGTGATCAACAACAGCTACTCCTGTCCATAAGGAATGAGGGTGCCACCCCAGGGGTGAATTTGCAGTCTCCCATCCAATTATTTAGGTTCTGTTTGTGAACAGGGAGTCTATTCCAGAGAAGCAGCAATCTCTGCGAGACATATCTGTCTCTCCAGCATGATCTATTAATGCCACAAGCTAGGTTGAGATCTCTAGAGTGGTGACTCTTGAGCCATTTGACTTGCAGATGTGCAGCATTTCCATTACTGCAGGGTTGGAGATTGCCCTATAGGCCAGGCATAGGTAATGTCTCAGCAGCCTATAGGATACAAAGTAAAATGACAGGGCTTTCAGCCTGTGCACATAGGTCATGGTTTGGAGTGCCTGTATTTTCTTAGTGAGAAACCTCTGAGGTCTCTCCACCTGCTGCAGTTGCCTAGTGAGGTACATGCAAAAGGGTGCTTTATACTCTATATATTAGTGGCCTGATGGGAGTCGAGTACAGTGGAGTTATAACATCGTTTGACCTGGATACTAGGCTCTTGCTTATGAGGTGCACTATGTAGAAGGCTTTCCTTACCACTGTCGAAACTTAGTTGTCAAAGTTCAGATTGCTATCAACCTGTGTTCCCACTGGGTTAGAACTCAGGGGGGGGGTGGTGTCAATATTCTAATTTTTAGGGAATTCCGTTTTGCCAAAGAGAATAACAATGCATTTTTTTGCATTTAGTTTTAGACAGTGGCTGTGGCACCAATCATTTGTTTGTGTTAACCCTTCTTGTAATATGCTGACATCACTGGAAGACTCAATGATTGCTCCCAGCAGTTTGAAATCATCAGCAACTTGATGAGTCAAAGGACATCTACTTTGGTCTGGACTTCTGAGAAATAGATGCCAAACAATAATGGGACCAGCACAGACACTGTTGATGGATCTACTAGTGGAGGTGGAGTCACCAATTCTGACAGAGTTTGTTCTGTCGGTGAGGCAGATGTAAGGGTTAATTCCTATCTGGGAGAGTTTTTTGATGAAGTTAGAGTGAAGAATTGCATCAAACACCTTGGCAAGGTTGATATAGGCTGTGCGCACTGTCTTACCTTTGTCCATGGCTTTGGTGACATTCTCAAAGAAGTCTACCAGGTTTAATAAACATGATCTAACCTTAATGAAGCCAAACTGAGTTGGGTCCAGGATTTGGAGTTCATCCATGTCCTTGTTGGTAAGATCCACGATAATCCTTTCCATGATCTTGCAGATGAGGCTGGTTAGACGTATGGTTCTGTAGTTCCCAGATTCAGTTGATGCCCCCCCCCGCCTTTGTGCAGGGGGATTACTGTTGCTGTTCTCCATTCTGCAGGCACATAGCCAGTTCTCAAACTATGATTAAAGAGCATGCCAAGTGGGTCTGCGTCATCTTCTTGTTCTAGATTGTTTAGTAAACAACCTGGGATATTATCTGGTCTCATTGAGCCATGTTTTTGGCCTTGGTGAGCACAAAGATGACCTGTTCTCTAGCAATGCTAGGCAGAGGATTGGTGTCAGGTATGCTTTGGGATATGGTAGGTGGGGACATGGGATGAAGTTTGCACTGAATCTGTCAGGTAATAGGTTGGCAATATCTTCCTGTGTAGTATGAGTGATCCCATCTACAGCTAGTTTGGCACACAGTTGGGCATTCCTTTTTAGACTTTGGACATAGTTAAAGAATGCCTTACGATTATCCTTGGCTAGGGATGCAATTTTAGTTTTGTAATTTGCTTAGAAGACTACAAATTTCTGATTTTCCTGTTTAGGCTTATGAGGGAACTCTTCCTCTGCAGAGTGATATCCTTCTTGTTTTTGGACAAGTGTTTCTTACTCTTGTTATATAATCTGTTTATACTTGAAGTCCTCCATGCTGGCTTGTGTTTATGGGAAGAACTGATTTTGATCTGGTCAGGTACATCAGAGTTTATGCAGTTGCTTAAGTGTTTGTACAGGGCATTTGCATATGCTTCTGCATCATGATCATTGGTGTCTGTGACCGTGGGTAGTATGAAGTATTTTTATACCATTGCTTAGTATGCTGTAGTTAGCTTTAGTAAAGTTTTTCATAACGTTTGTTCCTGTGAGGGTGTCAATTCCAGTAGTTACTTCAAATGAGACTGATTTGTGGTTTGACCTAACTAGGGTGGGCATCACACATGGAGAAGTACAGTGACCCCCCCCCCATGTTGGTGAGTACTATGTCCAGAATATTAGAGCCCCTAGTGGGGGTGCAGACTATCTGTTCCAGAGCATTGAGTTAACAAAGTCCAGGAACCTCTGGGCAAGCATGTGTTTGCTCATGTATAGCCCCAGTCTATGGAAGGATAGTTGAAATCTCCGATGACTAAGGTGTTAGGCTCTATGGCAAGGGATTCCAGTAAAACAATGTAGATGGTGTGCTGATCCTACTTCATGATGGGGGATCTATAGCTAGTAATGATGTGGTATGGTACTTTCCCAATTGTTAATTGGACATTTAGTAGTTTGAGAGTCATGCTGTTTGACCAGTCATAAAGTGTATTTGGTCTTAATGAAGATTGATACACCCCCATCTTTGGGTCCCTCATGCGTATTGTGAGGTCTGAATGTGTGAAGGCATTGTAACCTTGCATGGCTGGGGTGTTCTCAACAGCCTTGAACCAAGTCTAGGTAACTGCACTGATGTCAGCGTACTCCAAAGTGAGGAGTGTTTCCAGAGAGTGCAGTTTCTTGTTTAAACTCCTAGTATTAAGCAGCTCAACCCTGAGTTTGTCTCTATTAGATTTTGTTACGTTGGAAAATTTGTTGTTTTGACATTGAGCAATAAGGAGGAGGCAGAAGTGAATTTCCACACTTTATTCTCCAGCAATTAAGTGCTCTTTTTTTGGTCGCTGGAATTTATCAGAATATTAGTTACGATTAATGTGTGTGACTTGTATACAGTCATCCCACATGAAGAAGGGTAAGACTGGTTTTATGAATTTCTTAATGAGAACTCCAACATGGAGCCTACAAAAGTCACAACTTTGAAGGATCTTATGGAATTTGTCCTAGAGAACAATTTTTTTTTTTTTTATCTTTGAAAATCTGTTGTTTAAGCAGACAAAAGGGGTTGCTATGGGGCGGTTTGCAAACATTGTTCTTGGGAATGAGAAAACATGCTTTTTTCCTCTTCTGAATTCAAGGATTGTTGGACCCTATATTGGCAATATTTAGATGATATAATTATATTTTGGAAGGGCAGTCAAAATATATTGGAGGAATTCTTTTCAGTACTTAAACACCACTATGCCTTTTCTAAAGTTTACCATGGCGTTTAATATAGAAAAAGTCAATTATTTAGATGCGAGTCTAAATAAAATATTTATTTACAGCAATTTGAATCTTCCTTATATAGGATACCTGCATATTCTAATTTCTTACTTCATTATATGACAGTTGGCATCTTCTTCACCAAAAGAAGTCTTTGGTGAAGGGCAGTGTGTGAGATTGGCGAGGATGGTGTCTGACACTCCAAAGTTTTTTGAGGAGTATAAGGCTTTAACTGAAATGTTGGTTAAGAGAGGTTACCTGGAGGAATTTGTTTTAGAGATTGTGGCCAAGGTTTCAAAGAAAAGAAATGCAGGTATATTACAAACCACTGTTGGGGACTGAAGGAATTTTAATCAGCCGCTTATGAATGATGAAGATTCATTTCAGAAAGCCTGTATTATCCCTTCCAGTACCCAGTTTTATGGCATTTAGGATATTATTTGAAGGAACTGGAACTTTTTCAAGATTGATCAGGAATACATTGATGTGGTAGGGGGAAAAACCTAAGATAGTATATAAAAGGTACCTTTGTTTTAAGATGTTATTAGAAAGACCCCACTGCAGAGTAGAAAAGGGCCATATGGCAAAATGTGGACATTGCCCCCAATGTACATTTGTTCTGGGGGGGGGGATAAAGTCTGGATACAAGGGTTTGGAACTATTAATCTCACTCATTAATTGCTACAGAAAAAGGGTGGTTTATGTTGCAAAATGTCAAGTATGTGATGGATATTATATAGGGAAAACAAAAAGGACATTTAAAGACAGAATTTATCAACACTTATATAATGTAAGGAAACGTGATGATGGAAATGCTCTTAGCAAACACATTTTAAAAATCCTAACCACCATTTTAAATTTTATATTATTGATCATGTAGAAACTGAACCCGGGGGGGGGAGTAGGTGGGCCGACCTATGGATGATTACTTACAACTCAAAGAGTGTAAATGGCAGATAAGATGTAATGCCACCAAACCTCCTGGGCTTAATGAGCATATTTCTTTAGCCAGTATCCTGAGACGTAAGGCTGATTATTTTATGTAATTCATGGGTTTTTAATAGTGTAAAGTTTAGTTTGAGTGCATGCGTGATACGTTGGATCCTGGCAGGCAGCTGACTGCGACCTTCTCCTTGTCCTATCAGGTGAGGGGGACATGTGTGTCTCACACTTTAATGTGTTTTGCCTTAGGGGCTTATTTGGTGAAACACATATGTGTGTGTTGATGTGTGTAGTGGTTTCTTTATGCTTAGTGGTGAGTGTGCATGCTGTGCATTTGGGAGGTCTCTGTTCTTTTGGTAGGCTTTAAGTGAGTACCTCTGCATACGTGGGATTACGTGTTGTGACATTATTTTGTGTAAGAGGTGAGGTTTGCATGAGAGGTGAAGTGTTTGTGCTAACAAACTGTTTGATGTCTAATTTATTTTTACTTGGGAGAATTGACTCCAATTCCACAGTGCATTTGCACCTCTCACATAGGGTGTTAGTTTGATTAGGAGTAAATAGATGTCAGTATACATGAAGCAATTGCTACATTCCCTCAAGATGCCCATATCAATCAAGCTGGCAGAAGAAATGATGGGAAACTGCGAAACCATTGTGGTAGGATTTTTCTGAATGTGGTATTTGGGAAGGAAGTGGTCTAGCTGGACTTGATCACAAACAGCAGAAATGAATCACCAATTCAATTAAATGTAGTTAACAAAGTGCTGTGCTGGCTTAAAATATACTTATTTTTCATTTTTTCAGTTTTTTTCAGTGGATGCCTTGGATTTCAATGCAGATGCATTCCAGACCACTGGCTAAAGTTGCCAAATATTAAACTGAACACAAACCCATGGCTTATATACATGCACATTTAAACAGTTTTAACACAACTACCAATGGGAAAGCCCCAAATTGAGCCTTTCTCCAGCAATCTCCAACTCCATTTGTAACTAAATTATTATAATTGGTTTATAACATTTGCTATGTAACAGCGTAAAAGAGACAACAACACTTAGAATATATGTCCCCTTTATTAAGATGCCACAAGGAAACAGATAACCTGTCATTGTGATTGTGAATGTAGTGCACCCACAGGTGTAGCTGAAGAGATATGAGTTCCTTCCTACCTGACTCTGGTGACACCCCTGTAGGCCCAACACAAACAATGTGGCAAAAGGGACAGATTTTATTCTACGTGACGGATCTAGTTTAAAAATGCAATAGCACAACCATAAATAAATTATTTCAACAGTGCACCAGTTAGCAATAAAGCAAAGTGAGATATGCATGCAATAAAAGCATACATTCACCCTCTTCCCCAGAACTCAACAGAAGAAAGTCTTGACATTCAAACATGCACAAAGAAGGCAATATCAATGAGAAGTAAAGCCTTATAATGCAGCAATACAAACATGGGAAAAATGCAATGGCATTAAGCAATAAAAGAGTCATAATACAACAATACAGATATGAGAAAATGCAATTTCATTGAGCAGCAAAATTCTTGAAGACAGCATTACTAACATGAGCAAAATGCAATGTCATTGAACAATGAGGATTTATAATGCAACAATACAAATATGAGAAATGCAATGTCATTGAGCAGTAAAGATTCTTTAAGGCATCAGTAAAATGCATTTTCATTGAACAATAAAGATTTATAGTGCCACAATGCAAATATGAGAGAATGCAATGTCATTCAGCAGTACTAACACCCTCGATCAATTCTAAACAGACCAACTATGAAACACTGTATTATACCCTGTTCACTGGTCAGTGACTATTTACAGTCTTGCTGCCAGCATGATGGGGCACAAGTTTGAGCTCATATGGATCCCAGTTATTTGTAATCCACAAAGCATTTGGGGTAGTGGGACCACAATCTTATAAAAATATAAAAATGACAGCCAGAGCCCCTCACCACTCCATCGAGAATATCCTAGTGACCAGGCGCTGTGGTTCCTCTGATGAATAAAGTAGAAAATCACCTACCAGAACTCTGCTAATCATTTATGGCTTCTCAGTACTAGGCCCAAGGGAACTCCTTTTCTTGCTGAATCATAGCAGGCGTGGAGCTACTGGTTTCAGACTTCTCTCCAGATTCCACAAAATACCATCATCCAGGATTTCAGCCAGAGACAGACACAATTTGCTACTTTACTTCCTTGTCCCAAAGCACTAGAAAAGAAAATCCAGTCATGCTGCAAGGCACTTTTCCCTTCAGCTACATGTTTCAGTTTTCCCTCCTTCAGCTAGTATTCCAGTCCCCTCTTTCACTTTCGAAATTGTCTTTTATATTCCTGAAAAGGAGCTCCGCCTTGTGGTGTAATGGGAAACTACAGTCTATTACTTCTACATGAAATACAGTGGGAGCTACACTCTCCCCCCACTTGAAAATCTTGGGTCCCCCAAAGTCCAAGGTAGATTAGCAGAAAATATTTACAAGCACTAATGCACCACCAACTGAACAATATTTCTGCATTCAAAAGTTACATTCCACCAAGGGTAATCAGCCTTATGCTTAACTTGGGGTGGGGTGTCACCAATGGAGTAAGAGGCATAGGGATTATAAGTGCAGACCCTCTGATGAGCTGTGGTCACAGGTTCCTGTGTACTATGTCCCACACTGTTATAGGTAAGTCTCTGTGGGAGCCAAATCAGTCTCTGCAGTTTTGGTTTGGAAGAGACAGCTAAGGACATTTGCTCTGAAGGTTTGTCACTCACATCACATTCATTGTCTAGTTCTTCAGTAGGCATATTGTCTACTTCTAAGATCGCCTCTTGTATAACTTCACTTTCATTTTCCATAATGGTATGACTGTCCTCAACACTATTTTCTGAAGTTTGCATAGCAGGGCCTCCATCAGTATCAGGTTCTGCAAGAGGCACAGAAAGATTACTTAGTCTATTGCTAGGTTTGGGCTGCTCAACATGACAAGGAAAGAAGTCTGGTGCATTTACATTGAGATTACAGCCCACAGGGTCTTGAACATCCTCATAAAAATGTCCACTGAAACCCCAGTCATCTTCACTGTCCTCCTCCCCTTCAGCAGGAGGAAGCATAGGCTCTTAACTATTGGAGAGGATAGTTCCTCTCTGCCTTAGCCTTCTGGATCACCTTGAGTTAGGCTTCTGTTGAGCCATTCTGGGTTCCGGATTCATGAGTCTCACTGATTTTGCCAAAGGCATTAAGTTGTTTCTGTGCCAGGTTTTAATGTGTCCTTCTTTCCCCTCAGGGCAAACTTGGTAGACAGGGATATTAGGTAGCTGAGAACAGCTTATGTAAATCTCTGATCCCCAGTGGTCAGCTAGTTTATGCTTTCCTTGTAGTCACACATTTCTCAAAAGAACTCTGTCCCCCGGATGCAAATCATGCATCTTTAATTTTTTGCCATAGTGAGTCTTGTTTCGCTGATGTCTTTGAACTGTTGATTTTTCAGCAAGTTCATAAGCCTGTCTGAGGTTCTTCTTGAGTCTCTCCACATAATTGCCATGAGGTTGCACTGGTGTACCATCAGCTGTGACTCCATAGGTGATGTCAGCAGGAAGATGAGCTTCTCTTCCAAACATTAGGAAGTAAGGCGAGAATCCTGTAGCATTAAATTTAGTACTGTTGTAAGCATGCACCACTGTGGCTACATGTCTACTCCATTGACTCTTCTTCTCAGCAGATAGTGTCCCCAACATGTCTAGTAAAGTTCTGTTGAAACGCTCAGGCTGAGGATCCCCTTGAGGATGGTAAGGTGTGGTGTGACTTTTTTGGACTCTCAACAGAGTGAGTAGTTCATGGACAAGCTTGCTATCAAAATCACGTCCTTGATCAGAGTGTATCCTTTTTGGCAGGCCATAGTGTACAAAGAACTTCTCAACTAGTAGTTTCACCATTGTAATAGCTTTCTGATCATGATTGGGAAATGCTTGAGCATACCTGGTATAGTGGTCTGTCACCACAAGCACATTACTGATCCTGCCTTCATCCGGTTCAATGCACAGAAAATGTATACAGACCAGTTCCATGGGTCCATTACTTTCCATTTGACCCAGTGAGGCAGCTCTGTTCAGCAGAGTCCTTCTCTGAAAGCAACGAAGACAAGTACGACAGTAATCCTCAACATCTTGCTTTATGCATGGCCAGTAGAACCTGTCTCGTACCAGACCCACAGTTCTTTCATAACCGAGATGACCATGTTCATCATGCAATGACCAGAGTACTACTTCTCTATACTTCTGAGGAAGCAACAATTGACATTTTTAACTTCTGAGTGAACTAGGAGATCTCCTATACACTAGTCCATTCTGTATCTGGAGTCTGTCCCATTCTTTGGCCAAAAGTCTTGCCAGAGGATGAATATCCGTACGAAGCATATTAACTTTTCTTCTCTAAAGCAGCTACCACCAGCTGACCTAAGGGGTCTTCTCTTTGATCTCTCCTGAGATCACTGTTACTCAAAGCTGGTAGCGATAAATCCTGCAAAGTGACCAGATTACAGTAAGCTTTGGGCATGCTTGCTGCAGACAGACCCAACTTCTGGGCCCAAAATTCAGTGTGTTGACACCAGGTTGCAATCTGACACATAGCTCTCACCCCTGGTGCTGGAATTTCCACCCATTCATCGTCAGGGTGAAAATTTCCCTGAGGTCTTCTGGACCTCAGCATCTCTATTTTTGTGTCATGGGTGGTATTTCAAACTAAAATTATAGTTGCATAGAGCAGCCATCCATCTGTGGCCAGTAGCATGTAACTTTGCAGTGGTCTGGATGTATGCCAGAGGACTGTTGTCAGTCTGCACTTCAAATTCAGCCCCATAGAGATAGTCATGCAGCTTGTCCACTACCACCTACTTTAAGTCAAGGAATTCCAGCTTGTGTGCAGGGTAGTTTCTTTCTGTGGGTGAATAAACTCCAACTGATGAAAGCCACAGGTCTCAACTTCTTGTCATACTCCTGTAAAGGACTCCTCCTAAGCCATCCCTGCTAGCATCCACATGTAAAGTGTATGGCTTTGTTGAGTCAGCATATGCCAGCAAAGGGGCATGTGTGAGGCAATACTTAAGCTGCTCAAATGACTCTTCACACTCAGGAGCCCAACGACTCTCGGTGAGTTCTTTAGAACTTCTCGGTCCCTTAGGCTTTTTCACAAGGATATCTTTATCTGTTTCATCTGCTTTCTCATCATTTTGGAGCAAATGGTTGAGAGGTCTTGCTATCTTTGAAAATCCTTCCACAAACCTTCTATAGTAACTGCAGAAAGCCAGGAAAGATTGCAGCTCTGTGATAGTTTTGGGTTTGAGCCAAGATGTCACCACTTCAACTTTGCTGGGATCTGTGGATATTCCATTTGCACTACATGTCCCACATAGGTCAATGAAGGTTGTAAGAACTTGCATTTGTCCAATGACAACTGCAGGCCTTCCTTCTCAATCCTGTTCAAGACCTTCATCAGTCTTTCTTCGTGCTCCTCTAGGGTCCTCTCAAAGACAATGATGTCATTCAGGTAAACTAATACTTTCAGGAGATGCATGTCTCCAACTGTTCTTTCCATGATTCTCTGGAAAATTGCCATTGCATTTGATAAACCTTGAGGTAAGCGATCAAACTCAAAAAATCCCAAAGGGGTGATGAAAGCAGTCTTCTCTTTATCTTCTGGGTGCATAGGGATTTGATAGTATCTACTACTTAATTCTAGCACACTGAACCACTTACTGCCCACCAGGCAATTTAAAGCATCTTCAATCCAGGGAATTGTGTACTTGTCTGGAATGGTTCACTGAGTCAGAGTACAATAGTCAACACACATGCAAATTGACCCATACTTTTTCCTGACAATGACAATGGGAGAGGCATATGGACTTCTTGACTCTCGAATTATCCCTGCAGCTTTTAGTTCTTCCAAATATTTTCTTAATTCCTCCAGGTCTCCTGGGGGTACTCTTCTGGAATGTTCCCTGAAGGTCCAGTCCTCTTTTACTCCTATTCAGTGTTCTGCACTTTTTGCACAGCCCACACCTAGTTCACTAGTAGAAAAACAATTTTTCTTCTTCATTAGTAGCTCTTTAACTCTGGTTAGCACTCAGGGGCAAAAGACCACCTCCTATCTCAATATCTTCCAGCTTCAACTCTTTGGGTCTGCTCTCATTCCTTGTCAACACAGAAACAGGTAAGGGAGTGGCAGCATAAATATTTCCCAAATGCACTTGTGAATGCAGAACAATGGGAGTACTTCCTTTATTTTTCAGCCCCACAGGCAAAGTGTCATAAGGATGCTTTAACCTGTCCGCAGGCCAAACTTCTGGGACTAGTTCCAGCCCCAGTGGCAAGTCACTTTCTGGATCTGTTTCCATCATGAGATGAGAGGAAATGTTTGTCCACACATCCTCACTTTGGCTCTCAAGCAGGTGACCTGACCAGGATGAATTATATGCTCTTTCCCATACAGGGTCCACACATGACCAATTTAATCTTTCTTACTATCGTTCTCCCTTTGAAGGTCACAGAAAACTGGTCTCAGGAGAGGATGCAGTGTTGGGTATTCCTGGGTCAACTGAGGCATTAGCGTTCTTCTGACAAGGTTAGTCCCCACTAAAATAGATGCTGAATCCTTTCCTTTTGGCCTGGGGCATACACCAGTGAGTGTTTCAAAAACTTCTGTTGACCCAACCACTGAAGTGGAAAATTCTAACTTGAGTGAGACATAACCATCATAAGGGAACTTTGTGTTACTTAGCCACCAGATCTCCAAATCTTCTAACTTTTCAAGTGGAAAATGCTTTAAGTATTTTTGGTAGAAGTCTCTGTACAGAATGGTGATATGTGCACCAGTATCCAACAGTGCTTTACTATACACTACTTCTATTTTTACTGATATGACAGGGGACGGTCCATTTAGGCCCTCAGGTAGTTTCTGTTTCTGGTGTTGTTCAGCTGTACAGCAGTCAGCATGTTGTTGAGGTACCATCGGTTGACCTCGCCATTTTAACGGATAAGACTCTTGCTTAGCAATGCTTTGTGGTCTCAGATGCTGAGATTTTGGCTGAGATGGCTTTCCAATTCAGGTGTTCACCTCAGATGAGCTAGAAGTGTGCATAGTAGGTAGTTTCTCTCCCCTATTACAAGGGTTAGTGTAGAAAGGAGATCCGGGATGCTGTCTCTTGATGTTAGATTTTATGGAGCTCTTTGTAACTGGGCACTCAGCTGTCTCCTTCACTGAGGCCCGTTGAAGTTTCCCTGCATTGCACTAGCCAATAATAGTTTGTTCACTCTTTTCAAGTTCTCTGCATTAGGACACTGTCACTTTATATGCCCTGTATCTCCACCGCAAAAACAAAATCCAGTAGGAACTCTGAGCATTGGCTGGTTCAGTTCTTCCATGAGTCCTTTCTTGGAGGTTCTAGCTGATGTATTACTCCCTTCAGCTAAAGTTATCACGGCTTTCTGAAATTCTGCAACTGTCTTGGTGACTTGAGCTATGGTGTCAGTCAGAGAAAACACCTGCATCTGCAACTGTGACACCTCTACATTGCGGAAACTCTGGGCCACGACTCCTGTTTGAGTAGTGAGCATGGCTATAGGCTCCTGCTGGTGTTCACTCACTGTTTTAGTTGCTGTTGAACACTGAGATTCGGCTTCCAACAGGGCTTCCTCTTCCCTCACCTCTTTTACCAACTGAGAATAAGGTAGTTTCTTTCCTATTTCTCATCCTCATTTTCCACACAATGGGTCCATATCTTGAGCTCCCTGTAAAATGTATCCGATCCATACTTGATCAGCTACTTTCGGATCCACCCCTTCTTTAGGATGATCTGGTGGAGCATTTTCTCTAATCGCTTAATGTAATCAGATAGTTTTTCATCAACTTCTTGGTAAGTATGTTCAAACTGATACAGTAGGTCAGCAGCCCTCTCGGTCCTTCCAAACACATCCTGCAGTACTCCTAAATAGTCCTTGGTCGTGCAATCTTGCTTACCCATCTTTAGGTTGTGTATGGTATCCGCAGCTAATCCCTTTAGACTTTCAGCTATTGCTTGCTTCTTCTGAGATTCTGGGATATCCCACTCCTCTAGGGCTTATGAGGCCTGATCCATCCAGGATTCAAACTCTTCCTCTCCCTGAGGTGTGGTTTGTTTGCCAGAAAAGAAACGCAATTTGCAGTAGCAAAACCCAGTGAATGGCTGCATAGGCTTTAAGCATTTTTCTAAAATACTTCCCAAAGCATTCAAAACTTCAGGCCCTATAGTATTTATGGGCAGTGAAACCGCAGCTTCTGGGTTCATGTTTCTGCTGGAGTTGCTTTCCACACGTACAGGGGAATAGGGTGGAGTCCAAGGCAGTAAGGCAATTCTGGACAAGCCTCCAAATGTAGTGCACCCGCAGGTGTAGCTGAAGAGATATGGGTTCCTTCCTACCTGACTCTGGTGACACCCCTATAGGCTCAACACACCAAGGTGGCAAGAAGGACAGATTTTATTCTAGGTGACACATCTAGTTTATAAAGGCAATAGCACAACCATAAACAAATTATTTCAACAGTGCACCAGTTAGCAATAAAGCAAGGTGAGATATGCATGCAATAAAAACATACATTCACCCTCTTCCCCAGAACTCAACAGAAGAAAGTCTTGACATTCAAACATGCACAAAGAAGGCAATATCAATGAGCAGTAAAGCTTTATAATGCAGCAATACAAACATGGGAAACAATGCAATGTCATTAAGCAATAAAAGAGTTATAATACAACAATACAGATATGAGAAAATGCAATATCATTGAGCAGCAAAATTCTTGAAGACAGCAGTACTAACGCGAGCAAAATACAATGTCATTGAACAATGAGGATTTATAATGCAACAATACAGATATGAGAAATGCAATGCCATTGAGCAGTAAAGATTCTTTAAGGTAGCAGTACTAACATGGCAAAATGCATTATCATTGAACAATAAAGATTTATACTGCCACAATGCAAATATGAGAGAATGCAATGTCATTCAGCAGTACTAACACCCTCTACCCCCTTGATCAATTCTAAACAGACCAACTATGAAACACTCTATTATACCCTGTTCACTGGCGAGTGACTGTTTACAGTCTTGCTGCCAGCATGATGGGGCCCAAGTTGGAGCTCATATGGATCCCAGTTATTTGTAATCCACAAAGCATTTGGGGTAGTGGGACCACAATCTTATAAAAAATATAAAAATGACAGCCAGAGCCTCTCACCACTTCATCGAGAATATCCGAGTGACCAGGCGCCGTGGTTCCTTTGATGAGAAAAGTAGAAAATCACCTACCAGAACTCTGGTAATCATCTATGGCTTGTGGGTACTAGGCCCAAGGGAACTCCTTTTCTTGCTGAATCATATCAGGCATGGAGCTACTGGTTTCAGACTTCTCTCCTGATTCCACAAAATACCATCATCCAGGATTTCAGCCAGAGACAGACACAATCTGCTACTTCACTTCCCTGTCCCAAAGCACTAGAAAAGAAAATCCAGTCATGCTGCAAAGCCCTTTTCCCTTCAGCTACATGTTTCAGTCTTCCCTCCTTCAGCTTGTGTTCCAGTCCCCTGCTTTCACTTTTGAAATTGTCTTTTATATTCCTGAAAATGAGCTCCACCTTGTGGTGTAATGGGAAACTACAGTCTATTACTTCTACATGAAATACAGTGGGAACTACATGTATATATTTTTTTAGCTTTCTGTTTTAAGAGTGGAAATATGGTATTTCTTCTTACATCAACGTGCAGAATTTAATGAACTTGTTCATCTGTTTGTGTGGGAATTTCTGTTTTTAGGAGTAGGGAATTCTATAAATTATTTTACATTTGAATGCATGGCTTTAATGAACCTGGGTATACAGTAATTTTCATTTTAGACTGTTGGGCTCTGTGCATGTGGATTAACTTTAACTGTATTAATCATACAATGAAACTCTTCTTTGTGGTTTTGCTTACTTTAGCAATATTTTTCCTCTCCATGCTGCAGTTTAAGGACACAAGGCAGCCCTTCACTGCCTAATTTTTCTGTAGATTTAGACTGAGTGCCTGCATGTTTTAGTTTTGGGCACATAACTAGCGGAGTTTATTTACAAAGTGAAGAGCATCTGACCTGCTGCAGAACTGTTGATTGGTTATAGAACAAACTATTGCATATTTCCCAATTGCTGGGAGGAGAAGCAGTCCCTCCTGCCAACTTAATTAATTCTGTTATTTTTGCTAGCACAAAATACAGCCATTTATTATTAAACCACTTAACATATCTGTAAAATTAACAACAACAGGAGTGCTACTTATCACCCTTTAGGTCTCACAGACCAAGTTCTAATTTCTGTTTGATTTTATTTTATTTATTTATTTAGTTATGGATGTTCAGGGCCTTATTCTTCTTGCCTCACTGCACTTGGCATTACTTTGTTCTCTGACCTACCCCCATTCTATCTACACTCCAGAATTACTAACCACCTCAACAGACCCAAAATGCCAAATGATAGAAGAGCAGTAATAAAAAAACTAATAGTGCCTCTACTAACATTTTTCTAACTTCAGATTATTGTAAATCCAATAGAATACATCCAGGCACTTTAAAAATGTCCCTAAAACTCTGTATTTGCTTAGCATTACTCTTAGTTAACCATTAAAGCAACTCCCACAACCCTCTTTTAACTGGATAAGTATATCATATTTCATACAGCCTTTGGTTATACCTAAGCATAAATTGGACTTCTTTCTTCTCTACTGGATAACTCTTTCATCTTTACATACAGCCTTTTGCTACAATAAAATGTCAATTATCTGAACCAGCCTTCCAAAATTTTCGGGTAGGAAAAATCTGAACATGTAAACATTATGTGTAGTCACTTGAGCATGCTTTTTCAGCTTGTAGCCAGCTCGTGTGTGAAAAATATTCTTTATTGTCTACTGGAATCTGAATGGTTGAAAAGTGTATTCCTGTGTACAGAAAAAAACAAGATTTTAGAAGTTTTTTATCCAGTTAAATTATATGTTTGATTATCTTAACAATTTGATTATCCGAACTACCCTAGGTCCCAATTAGTTCAGATAATCGAATCTCTACTGTAGTTGCAAAGGCTCAGGCTAACCTATATTTCCACTATTTCCAAGCCTTTTGTGGCATCTGTTGCTGCTATATCTTCTCTCCATACATCTCAACTTGCAGACATTGAAAATAGGAACCAAGACCCTTGAAATGTTGATGCCAAAAATCTAGACATATAATTAGCATAACATTTGGATAGCAAATAGCACATAACTCTTCCCACTTCCAGTAGGAATGCAAGATACTACTCTTAAATACATGTTTAAGAAACACAGACTAACAAAAATGATGGGAAAATATAAATAAATTAATCTGTAGACTTTAATGAACTACATTGCAAAATCCTACCACACAAGGTCCTTTGTTCTGGTCTTCTTCAATAAATATACCACATTAAATGACATTTGATGACGTTTATTGAACTTCCATAAACTTAACTTTATTGAACAATATTTTAATTTATTGATTGCAGCATGAACATCCAAATAACCATTTACTAGGGCAATGTAACCTTACTCACCCTAATCCAAATAAGCAGTGTCCTCACTTCCACGCGCCTACTTTTATGTATCAAGCAGGGTCCCATTGCTCACTTTCATTTCCCAACTCATTGAATTAAACATTCAGCACCAGAGGAGGAACAGAAGAGGGACAAGCCTGCCCCTCTTTCTGCCACTTTATTTATTAAACAGTGTCCTCACCTCCACTCCCATACTTTACTTATCAAGCAGTATCCTATCGCTCACTTTCATTCCCCAACTTATTGAATTAAACATCCAACACCAGAGGGAAAACAGAAAAGGGACAAGCATTCCCTTTTTCTCTGACTAAACACCAAAACTATGAAATAACCAGACGATCCTCAATTTTCCTAAAAAAAGGAATGGACGATGGGTAGCAAGTTCACACCAAAATCTTACCCGTTACCAAGCTACACTCACACAAAAAACAGTTAAGCCCGTCCTTGCACTTGCCTCATTTTCTCCCAACCCTCCTACTTTTCTAATTTAATCCTTCCATCCCCACAATGCTAACTTTCTACCACTACAATTTTAACTCCCCTTCCTATTCCTACCCAACCATCCCCAGAAGATGTCCCTGGACAAATTGGTTTGTTCACAAACCTCATTTCTCCCAATCCCCTTCAATAAATGCACCACACTAAAAGACATTTGATTGCCTTTATTGAACTTCCATAAACATGAAATTAGTATTGTTTCAATCATCTTTCATGTCATCCAGAAGTGCTCTTTGCAGCACCCGCAGTGTGCCCAGTAGTGACTCCTTCTGCAATTCATACAGAGTTACTTGTATCAGTAACATATCTAAATGCAGTTGTAGATTCTTTTTTATAAGACTCATTGCTCCTCCTACTATTGGAACTGTCTGGGTATCTTTCTTCCACATTGCTTTCATTTCTGCCTGCAAATCCTGATATTTTTATGACTTTGTGTCTCTATGTACACAAGACACAGTAGTCACTGGGTGTAGCAATTTCAATGATTAATGCTACTTTTGTGTTCTTTTCATGAATCACTATATCTGGTTTTCTCGCATCTATCTTTTGAACTGTTAGTAATGGGTGATCCCATGTGATGTAGAAGTCATCATTTTCTATGATGCTTTGTGGCTCATGTTTCTGGTGTTTTTCAGTTGCTTCAATATTATAATGTTTGCACAATCCCCAGTGCAACAGACTTGCCAAATTATTATGCCTTTCAGTATACAGTCCTTCTGCCATTAGTATGTCAGAACCAGAAACAAGATGTGCAACATTTTCCAGTTCTGGTTTACAAAACCTACATTTGTCTGTTTCTCCCACATGTTCAATAGACTTTGTAAACCAATGTGTATGTAGTCCATCATCTTGAGCCGCCAATATTAACCTTTCATCTTTTGGTTTGACTTTGCCTCTCCTTAACCATTCCTGCATCAGATCCTGATCAACATGAGGTTGTTTCAGGAGTTTTCTGTACTTGCAACTATATTTATGCATTTTCCACATTTCTTGCTTTCTCATCTGGTCCTCCATCTTATATTCTTTCTTTTGTTTTTTGGCACATTCAGTTGCTGTCAATTTTTTTTTCTACTTCTGGTTTGATTTCCATTCCCACTTGACACTGATATGCTTCCACTAGACTAAGAAGGGAAGTCATCTTAGATTTATTCTCCTCATGTTTCAAAACTTTAACTATGTTTTGGTCTTGTGAGGTCAGCAGATATGTATGCAGTCCCATGGTTACAGATCTATACATGTAATCAGTTTCAAGGAGGTCAATACCTCTTTTGGAATGGAGAATATATAATCTTGGTATGCACTGATTTTTACAAATTATTTGATGAGCATGAAGCATTCTTCTTGTTTTCCTGTATAATCTAGCCAGCACTTTTTGGGGCTAGTCAATCACTCCAAAACTGTAAGTTAGGACAGGAAGAACAAATTGGTTTATAGCTTGAACTTTGTTTCTAGATGTCAATGCTGTTTTCAGGATTAATTTAAGTCATCTAAAATATTCCCCACTGAGTTTTATTCGCATTTGCTCATGTTTTACTGTCAATCCTTCATCAATTCCTAAATTTGTATACACTCCCTCTTGCTCAAGTTCTTTTATGTCACATTCTTGTCTCAAACTGATGCTTTCTTGGTGCTGCAGCTTTTTTGCTTTAAAGGTTGCTTTTGCACATATATCAAGACCAAATGACATTCTTATATCATCTGAAAAATGACTTGCAGTTGTGCTTTCAGTTCCTCATCTAATGAGCTATACAGTTTTAAATTATCGACAAAGAGAAGATGAGAAGTCTTTACACTTTGTTATTTTCTGGGAGCCAAATTATAGCCATGACCTAATCTGTTAAACAGATGACTTAATACATTAAGGGCAAGGCAAAAGAGTTGTGGTGATAGAGAGTCACCCTGGAATATCCCCCTTTGGATTTTTATCCCTAGATAATTTGTCCGTTATCATGACTTAACTGCAAAGTGGTTTGCCACTGTTTCATGGCCGCTGTGATGTAGTTTATCAGTGTAGGGTGTATCTTATGAATGTGGGGTACTGTCAAATGTTTTTTTATAGTCTATCTATGCCATACTTAGATTCGTCCCATTTTTACAGTTCTCCACTATGACTTTATTTAGCAACAAATGATCCTTTTTTCCATCTGACTTTTTTATTACCCTTTTTTTCTATTGCCATGATTGAGTTTTCTTCTAAATGACTATAAACTTTGTTGGCATCAATTCCAGTGTATAGTTTGTACGTTGTCAGAAGGGAAGTTATTGGTCTTTAATTTTTAGGGTAACTTGCAGGTTCACTCAAGTAAGAGCATTGTTTTTACTGTTGTTTGCCAGGCTGGTGCCTGTTCAGGTTGTACATATAAATAGTTCTTATTCATGGATAAATATTGATACAAAGATGTTAATACTTTTAACCAGAAGTTAGGGGTACTGCATCTGGGTCTGGAGGTTTTCAGTTAGAGGCTTTTCTTAACTTTCTTTCAATCTCTCTGGCCATTACTTATCCCATTTCATATTCTGTACATTTAAACTTCTTATTCTTTCTTTTATTTCTTCTATCCATTTAGCATCTTTGTTATGTTCCACAGGGTCTTCATAAATACTTCTCCAAACTGTATCTATTTCTTCTTTTTATCATAGTGGACAACAAAATGTCCGGGTGTCTAAATCCAATGAAGTGCTTGATCAATCTCCTTTCGCTTATGGAACCAATGATCACACCATAACCATGCATTCCTCACCTGTAGTCATTGTGCTCCATGAACTGTAAGAAAATAAGCCAAACATGCCATGGAGTTATCCTCTCTAAACAAACTGCCATGTAGTACCCACAACCTAACCCCCAATTGTCCCATGTTCTTGCTCGCATTCTCACATTCTCCTCTGCCCCATTGCTGCACAAGCCACTAGAAACTCTTTGCTATTCATCATCTCTGATTCTAACAAGCATTGCACCCCCTTAACATCAACTAACTCAATGGTATCCCCACACTTGCCTTTTCAGATCTATTTTTTTTCGAAGTTGGCAAGTACGGGATAAAAAATAAAAGGTACCTCTTTCCAACTGACCCAAATCATGCACAAGTAGGCTTCGTCCAGTTGCATCCCAAAATCTGAACTCCCCTCTTGATGTTGTGACTTGCCCAACCCCCAGGCATGACTCTAAATTACTTAATGATGACCATAGGCTACCTTCCTCACTCACTGCATCTCTCTGGACCTGCCCCTTTTCACTAAACCCCTCCTGATCCTCTACTGTGTTTAGAATTTCCCCAGGCTGTTGAAGTTGTTTCAAACCTCCATCTACCCTCATGCTAATCCCAACTGCCCCAAACTGGACATGTCCACCTAAACCCCCAACAAAGTATCATTACCTGCAACTTTAACTGCCCCACCAACCGGAACCTCCACATTGGCCTACTGCTCCTGCTTACCACTGGGCCACTGACCTGCTCTTCAGCACCAGCCTTCATCTCTTCCATCTGGGCACTCCGTGCTCCTCCACCAAGTGTCATCCCAACAGGAGACCCACTCATTGGCATCTCCCAAAACAATGCTTCTGCCCATGATACCATACACACCAACCATTAAAACTGTGAACACACAAAAAAATACAATCTGGACAAAGTCATGAACAACTTTCAAATATTTCTGTTATAAACTTAGAAAGCTAATAGAATAACAGGTTATAGAACAGGAAGTAAATGCACACACAGCCAGGAAATGGAACAGCTTGTTGTAAGTTCACCAAGGCAGATTCAGTAAATCCAGGTAGGCACCAAACGAATTCAAATAATTCCTTTATTCAGAACCACAGAATAATAACACACAAGCACTTTCGCTCAGAGGAATTCTGAGCTTTATCAAGTGACACCATGCTGTTGAATCAGGTGTCTTATATACCTTGAAAATCCTAGGTTAATTAGAAAGCACTACCAATTAACATTTTAAAGAGACTGTGCACTATTCCACATGCTTAAAATTCCTTTAAAACAAAATATATAAAAAATATAATAGATTGCTTAAAATAATGCATTAATGCATCTGTCACTACTAAAATGCTAATAGCTTAAAATAAACAAAACATTGTGCACTGTTACCATAGTGTTTAACTTTGTAATAAAATTTGCTTTGTGCAAAAAGTTGCACTTCTTTTGAAAATTGGGATAAGATGGAGTGACGTACCAACTGTTGTTCATGTAAGTATAATATAAGGCTAATGCCTAGTATGGGTATGACAATATTTTCCTTTTCTTGGTCTTGTTGACAACCCTGCTGGAAAAAGAACACTATATCTTAACCAAGTTAAACTATGCTGTACAATAGGTCTTTCCTTAACATAGACTTTGTATAGTGTAGCATTAAGTGAAAATCATGCCCATGTGTATGAGTACTTGCCATAAGTAATTGTGTGGGGAATGTCAAACTTGACATTCCCCACACATTTACTTATGGCAAGTACTCATACACATGGGCATGATTTTCACTTAATGCTACACTATACAAAGTCTATGTTAAGGAAAGACCTATTGTACAGCATAGTTTAACTTGGTTAAGATATAGTGTTCTTTTTCCAGCAGGGTTGTCAACAAGACCAAGAAAAGGTAATATTGTCATACCCATACTAGGCATTAGCCTTATATTATACTTACATGAACAACAGTTGGTACGTCAAGTCACTCCATCTTATCCCAATTTTCAAAAGAAGTGCAACTTTTTGCACAAAGCAAATTTTATTACAAAGTTAAACACTATGGTAACAGTGCACAATGTTTTGTTTATTTTTAAGCTATTAGCATTTTTAGTAGTGACAGATGCATTAATGCATTATTTTAAGCAATCTATTATATTTTTTTATATATTTTGTTTTAAAGGAATTTTAAGCATGTGAATAGTGCACAGTCTCTTTAAAATGTTAATTGGTAGTGCTTTCTAATTAACCTAGGATTTTCAAGGTATATAAGACACCTGATTCAACAGCATGGTGTCACTTGATAAAGCTCAGAATTCCTCTGAGCGAAAGTGCTTGTGTGTTATTATTCTGTGGTTCTGAATAAAGGAATTATTTGAATTCGTTTGGTGCCTACCTGGATTTACTGAATCTGCCTTGGTGAACTTACAACAAGCTGTTCCATTTCCTGGCTGTGTGTGCATTTACTTCCTGGTTTGGTTCTCTGCTGTTTGTTTGAGGTTATAGAACAGCCTGACTTTTGTGAAGGGTATGAAATCTGAAAGTCAAATGTCTGTCATTATTCTCTTGCTGCAATTTTTAATGATTCACCAATGATTTTCCAGAAGACCACAACTGTATTAAAATGGACCAAAATATGAGGCAAAATTCTCAACATTCTGTGCAAATCTATACAGTTGAGAGGTATAGGTATGGCAGAACATCCACACACCAGGATTAATCCACATCCATCTCCCATAACTGTTAATGCAACACTGCTCACTCACAGCAAGTGACCACTATTTGTGGGTGACTCACTGAGCATGAAACAACCCACCCAGTCACTCACTGTGTCACTGAAAGTAACCCAAACACCAAAGGCCACAAGGTACCACACCACCAATGAGCCACCCAAGGGATCACATGCCAAGAAAGTGTTCTCTGATTCATGTTCATTTCCCCTTTCCTTTTTTTGTCTCTGCATCCAAAGTCTGCAAACCCCCATCACAAGTCACAACAATCCACACAACCCATCAGTACATTCTGCCATGACCTCAAATCTTCAAATGTCAAACCACAGTCAGGGTCCCAAGTATCAAAATCACAGTCAGTGCGAAAGCCTCTCCACCATAAACAGTAACAATATCAATCATCACCAAGCACACCAAAAGCTTTCTCAACTTTGAAAATGCACTGCTCCGATCCACAACCATGTACCACATCTCTGCGCATCTCTTTAACAGAAACCAAACACACTCGCCTATACTTCCCAACCTCTCAGCACAAGAAATCTGGACAAACCCCTAAAATCATGGCAGGGCAAGGGCCCAAAATAGGGACAGACACCAAATTTTGCTCTTACAAACCCAGCCCAGAAAGTTTGCAGAATGACAGGTTCCATAATAGCATGCATGCTCTGAAGGACACAAAGTCTGGAAACCAAATGTATGTCACCATCTACTGATTCCAGCCCTCAGCAATTTGCCAGAAAACCACAAATTCCACGAGGGATAGACCAAAAACATAAGGCAAAAATCTGGACATTCTACAAAAATCTGTACAGTTAATTTGCATGCACTCGAATCTTCAAAATGTAAAATGACCTTCAAAATACAACATACACCCCAAAAAAATCAACCAAGTTGCTCAAACAACCATCTCCATCACGCTAACAAAACTGCCCCAGTCCCCAAAAAGAGCCAAAGTTCAGAAGTTCATACTAGATTCCCAACACCATAAAAAGAACAGCAAACAAAAAGCACCCAAAATTATCAGAACCCTACAGGAACCACTGAAACATAACCACAGCTGACCACCCCCAATGGCCAAACCAAGAGTGAAGCCACAGCCAGAAACCTCCCAGTTCAAGAAACCCACTCCTCACTCTACACCAGTCCACCAACAAAACAAAATCCTCTGTGAGCAACAAAGAACTGCTGCATCCTCAACAACAAGCATGCACTGCTGCAACATCCAGCACAGGCTGACAAACTTGACACCACTGTAAAAAACTTTCCACCACGTTATCCATCCCTACCAGAGCTTAACAATGTGGTCAGACTGAAAACAAGCACCAAATGACCACACAAGGTTACCCCAGAGACAAATACAAACAATCAAAAGGAAGCACTAGAACCAGCAATGACAGACATTCCCTCCAACTAAAACACAACTCCACAGTAGTACCTGTGGCCAACAAATAAGTTCCCTCTTATCACACACAACTCCAGCAAATGAAAAATATTCATTCCTCAGAAATGACCCCAGACGAATTCCAAAAGACAAATGGGCTGTGTTAACAGAAAACAAAAATGCAAACAGATCTCTGCCATGCTTGAGCAACCACAATCCTCCCCTCCCCTCTTGACTGTCAACCACACCACTGACATGCGCAGCCAATGGCCATCACTGATAGGCATCTCCCAGCTTGCGAACACGCAAAACACAATCCAGGAATTAACCCCAACACAACGAATGCTCCCTGATCCACCACCACCTCCAATACCTGAACAAGACCCAATCTTCATCCCTTTCCTCCATTTGAGCACCAGAAAACTGACAGAACAACCACCATCCATGAACCAGTGTGGACAACCCGAGGAGGGCCTGCACAGCATGACAACATAGGGGAACAACTGTCAGCAAGAAGTCAACCACCAAACAAAACAATGCCTGTGACCATCAATGAAATGATGATGATGTACAACCGCATAGTCCAACATCACCTGCTTTCCATTCTTTCACACTTTAGTGTATCCAAACTGAACAGAACCAAAACAAACTGACCAAGAAAAAAAAAACAGCCACCAACAAAAACACACCTGTGACTAAACAAAATAAATAGTTGTACAAACAGCAAGGCTTACTTAACACTGCCTACACTAATATAATAAAGAGGTGTGGGAGATAAGATACAGTGAGCAAAAAAGAATTAAACTTTCTCAGTACAAGTACAATTCCTCATATTGCCACAGTCCCACAATCTCTAAAGCAACAAATAAAGCAAACTACACAACCAGCCCCCACAATATCTGAGAAGTTGATACCCAACAAAGAATCCCCCCTCCTGCAAAAAAAAATAAATAAATAAATAGATGAAACCACTCATGGAATATCATCATACACCACTATTAACCCGAGGCCTACCTGTTCTCTGGAATACCTACAGGTCATCTTGGACATGGCACTTGCCATAGCAATTTTACACCAAAATGCTATGTTTTACCCAGCTACACTCACACAAAAAGCATTTAAGCTCCTCCTTGCCCTTATTCTTCCCAACCCTCCTACTTTCCTAATTTAACCTTTCCATCCCCACCACACTAACTTTCTACCTCTACCATTTTAACTCATCTTCTTATTCCTACCCAACCATCCCCCAAACATGTCCCTAGACAGAATGGATTGTTTCCAAACCTCCTTACTTTCACTTCAGGAATTGGGAGGTATAATATGTATGCCATCTTTCTTTAAATTATTGGTGTAGCTAGTATGTTAGTCAGCTAGTGTGAGTTTCTGTGTTCCAGACAGCTGGAAAAATTATGTGTGATGAGAGGAATTCAGAAAATTTTGTGATAGGGTTAAACAAACTTGAAAATAGGGAAATACTTCCAAATCTAGGGACATCCTGTGCACGGTAAATCAGGCCTGAAAATAAGAGCATTCCTCCAAAATATGGACAGTTAAGAGGTCTGCTTCTCTGTCACTCCTATGCTTGATAGCATTTACTAAAGACATGATGTCTATGGTGACAGCAAAAGCTTTAACTAACCTCCTGCTCATTAATCCTTATCATTTCTGATGACAATAAAGGTTTTATCTAACCTGTTCCTCCTCTAATGAATAGCTTGTTTTATATTTATACACACTTTGGTGGCAACAAAGGGTCCAACTAACATTTGACCCCCTTAGCTTTCATAGACCTTTGTGGCAGTTAAAGATACATCTTCCATATCCCTCTGCTATGGGGTAATACTTTGGTGGCATTAAGGCTCAGACTAACCCCATTAGCTCTTATAGTTTTTGAAAACAGTGCAACGTATGTCTTCACTCATCCTGCTGTGCTGAGTAATTTTTAATGTTTCCATGCTGCCTTAAACTCCCATACTATTTCTTATAGCCTTTAGTAGCAGATAAGTGTACATCTTCATTCCCCTCTTCACCTAGATATACCATCACTACTTGCACACAGCTTTTGATGGTAGAAAAGGGGGTTCATATTAGAAGAACAAAAACCCTAAACCGCGAACGCTCACATGAGCGAAAATGCTGGTGATCGAAGTTGCTATTACGGGGGGGCTGCACCCCCCACACCCCCCCCCCGGTAACTATATATTCTAACTCTGAGGTTGTACTACAGTGAGGAAAGGGCAAATACCCCACTCCTCACTGTAACATGACCCCGCAATCCCACTTTCGATTCCCAGCATTTTCGCTCATGTGAGCGTTCACGGTTTAGGGGTTTCATTCTTCTAATATAAACCATACAAAAGGTACAAACTAACTATTACACCCATTAACTCATACACCTTGAAACACCAGGCAAGACATTTAACATCCATCTCCCTCCTTCACTGGATATCTCTTACGCCATTTTTTAAATCAGCTTGGTGGCAATAAAAACTCATTGTAAATTATTTTTCCTTCATTTCTACCTAAATCAAATCATTTTAATTTCTGGTAGTGCAACAATAACAAAATAGACTATATATGGTCTCCTTTACCCTATTAAGGACAAGTTTGATTTTGTTAAAGAACACTCTTAACTCTATTCCAGCTGCACTTTTCCTACCAAAGCAAAAGACATTATAGGCAACACAAGTTTCTATAAGCATCCATTGGGCCTATACTCCCTACATTTGCTGCATTACTTATTTTATTACGCTCAACATGATCATGAGAAGGAATGTACTACTATCAACACTTTAATTACTCATTCTATCACATCAAACTTTAGCATGCAACTTTCAATCCCCCTTCCAAAACTACACAGCTACTGCACAAAACAAACACCACAAACATCAGATGAAACATTAAATGAAGGCCCCATCGGCTTGATTTGGCGGTAGCTTAGGTAGATGTAAAAGATCCCATGGCCCTTATTGAAAAGGGTAAGGGTCCTTTATTTATATGCAAAAATAACTCTTATTTAGAAAATATTTACATATTTGCAAATATTTACATATATAAAATATAAATATATAAATCTGTTTACATATATTCATAATTTTCTTTACAACCATACTAAATTTTCATCCCTATTAGACCCCCCCACTCGTTTTTTATAATCACCATCTGATTTTACTTAATATTGTTGCTAAAAATCCATTTACCATTAAATATAATTTCATTTATCATTTCATTCCTCAGAACCCATATATCATAACTTGTTTTTATGATATCCATATTTAATGTCCATGTTTATTTTATACTCTTCTTTTATATCTTCAAAAAATCTTTTTTACATAGTTTTCCCCATTACTTTTTTACTCTTTTATATTTCAGAAACCATGTTCTATAGTTTTGTCTTTTTTGCAATGTAAACATATTCTGGCACATTTCTTTTTATATTGCATATTTCCTTTTGCTGGCAATTGACCTACTACCAGTCTCCACACAAAAAAAAAATCTTGACATTCTGTTTCTGGTTAGGTCATTTGCTTCTTATTTTTTATGGATTTTTTTATCTGTTAGCCTTTCCCAAGGTTTTACATAGTAATATTTTATCATTACATTCTTATACCATACTTTTCTATCTTTTTCTATATCATCAGTTTTATTTTTCCAAAATATATATATATTTTTTCTTGGTAACATTCATTTATACAATCTTTTTCTCTTTTACTTTTTCACCATACCCCAGATTTATCATACTTGTATGCATATAGTTGTACTACTAATCTCTCTTCTTTTTCATTTATCCATTTTAACACTTTGTACAAATATAATGAAGCAGTATATACCACTGGGTTAATTAACCCTAAAGCTTCTTCTTCTTTATTTAAATACAAAACTCCTCTTTTTACAAGATTTAATCTACAGCTGTATATAAATAAAAAATAGCTTCAATAATTCAATCACTGTTGGCAACATAAATACATTTTCTAAGTATGCTATTTTTCCATCAGTACTGAATTTATCAAATAAGCCTTTTTTCTGAATGATAATTTATATGTTCTCCAGAAAAGACAGGTTTGTTTTGTTTCTTCCATTGTTTTTCCTCATTGAATTCTACTTACATCTTTATTCCCAAATTTTTTACCCAACACATAAATTCCATTAATTGTAAAATATATACCCTCTATACATCACCTAAACCTTAACTTTTTCTCTTTATTTAAAAGCATCTCTATCACCCCTAGACACTCATTTATGCAAATTACCACTTCTTTTATCCAAATTTAGTTTTTCCAGTTATTATGTCATCTGCATATGTTAACAGAATTGGAATTCTTAACCTTTCAGGTGTTATAAACCCCACTTCCTTTGTTTTCTAATTTATTTCCCATACTATCACACTTATAACTAATTCAGAGTACACAACTCACTGAGCATCCCTGCCTTACACCACTCTTCATATGTACCTCTTGGCTTAACCAGCCATTTACAAGTACCTTTCCTTTGTTATTACTATACACTGACATACATAATTTCCTAACTTTCTCAGTTACATTATATTATTTCATTACTACCCATAAGATTTCATGTCCAGTTGTGTCAACTGCATTATTAAGGTCTCCTATCATGATTTTTTATTCTTCTTTTTTATTCATAATATCATCTACAGCATCTTTAACTACCATTGATAATTCTTGACAACCTTTCCCTTTATACTCATATACCATCTTCCAAAATATTTTCCATTTTACTTTCAAATCTCTTTTGTATTATGTTCATAAAGATCTTATAATCATTATTATTCAATACTAACAGTTTCCAGTTTTTTTAATTGTCTTCTACCCTCTTTCTTTCATATGAATTTAAGTATTCCACTCCATAATTCTTTATACATAAAACCTTCATTTAACCATTCATTCAAAATCTGAAAAAAAAAAAAAAAATATATATATATATATATATATATATATATATATATATATATATATATATATATGGGTTTTTTTGCCAGTCCCTTAAATTTGTCTACATGTTATACCCTAGTCCATCTGGGCCTACAGCCAAAATAATATTTACTTGTATTTATACTTTATCTACCTCATTTAAAGAAATTCCTTTTTCCAACTCTTTATTCCCATTTTCTGTTATTTTTTTTTTTACTTTTCATGTTTAATTCACTACCTTCTTTTTTTCTTAAAAATTTACATTTTCTGTACATAATTGACTACACCATTTATAATATTTTCCTGAGATCTTTCTATTTCTCTTTTTACATTTTTATTTCTCTCATTACACTCCCATCTTCCTTTACTAATCTGCTTAAGTAAGTTGATACTTCTTTTATTTTTTCCTTGTAAAAATATCTTTGTTTATATAGCAATTTTTTGTATTTTTCTTGATTTCTTTCATATAATTCCTTTTCGTTGTCAAAATGCTTTCTATCATTATCTTCTAAATCTTCCAATGCATTGTTATATGTTCTTTTAAAATTTTATTTCAATACTTTTCTCACATCATATTGCCATTATTAAAAACATTTTTTTTATATTTTCCTTAAGTATCATCCATCATTCATACCAGTTTTTATAAAAGGCTCTCATACTAATATGATCTTTCTATGACTGTATTACTCATCTTTGTCCTTCTTCATTCCATGCATTCTCATTTATCCTTTTTATTCATTTTCACTCAAACACACTACACATAATACTTCCTTTGCAGAACACAATACACATAACAGCTCATGCACCAGTGTTGCACCTGTCAAGCCCTTAAGGCAAAACACAAAACCAAACATGTCATAGGTGATTCTATCATGAGAAACACAGATGTCCCCCTCACTAGGCTGGATAAGGAAAAGGTCATGGTCAGCTGTCTGTCAGGTGCCAGGATATGCCATATTACACATGCTCTCAAGTCTCTCAACAAGAGGTACTGTTATGACTCCATCATAGCCCATGTTGATGTGAATGACTTGAGGCATACCTCTCTGCACTATATGAAGAGAGGCACTACTGAGCTCTCAGAATGTGTGTCACAGGCAGGTATGTCCCTAGCCTTAAGCAGCATTTTGCCTTCACCTAGGATGATGCCTCAATACAAACAGAAAAGGGTTGACTTCAATAACTGGCTTAGTTTCTAGTGCCATTCTAAGGGGATCCAGTATCTGTAAACCTGGGATGACATGTTCAACAGACCTCAATGTTTTGCTAGAGATGGTCTTCCACTGGCACCCCTGGGATTTTGGCTACTGGCTAAGACTTTCGCCACCCCCATAGTGCCTTTTTAAGCAGTGTCTTAAGGACAAAATTTCCAACGTAAAACCTCCATCTAAAAACAATTTAAGGTTATGCCACTAAATGCTAAGAGTCTTAGCATGAAACTGCACTCACTGGAAACAGTCCTCACCTTGGAAGATGCAGACATTTGTGCAGTGAAGGAGACCTGGTTTAAGGCTGTGGAGAGCATTCCAGCCATACTGGGTTACACCTCCTTCCACACGTTCAGTCCACAAACTGAAGGCATGAAAACTAAAGCAGATGGTGTATCAATATTCATTAAAGATAACTACACCTCCAGAATGGTTGAACAATATGATTCCCTGGCGATACTTCAGGTGCAATTAACTGTGGGTAGGATGCCCACTTGCCAAAAGGTTCAACAACTTTGTTAACTACAATGCCCTAGACCAGCTGGTTGACACCCCACCCCCCACATAGAGTCCCAATATCCTGTATCTGGTGCTTACCAGTATGGGGGACCACTGTAGCACCCCCACTGTGAGGTCTTCCCTGGTGAGCTCTGACCACAAATCAGTCTCATTCAAATTAACTATTATACCTGACCCCTGACAGTAGAAACTAAACTAAAAAACTTCTCCAAAACAGATTAGAACCTCTTACATGATGGTATAAATAGCTTCCACCCTCAGATGGAACTGGCAACTATGCAGAGTTCTACACCAATGCTTTATACAAACACCTGTATAACTGCATTGGCTCGGCCATACCTGATAGGACCAAAACAAGCTCTTCAAGGAAGAGCAAACCTGTATGGTGGACAACTGCCATTAATAGGCTTTACAATAGGAGGAAGAAATTGCTAAGAGTAAGAGGGAGCTAGTCCTAAACTGGAAATACTCCAACCTCAGCTTAAACAAGCAAATAAGACTTCTTGCAAAGTCTTCCAAAGCAAACTACAAATCCAAATTAGCTTCCTCAACTCCTTAACTAAGGACAACCATAAGGTGTTCTTTAGTTACATCCTTAACCCAAAAGGAAAGGCTCAGATTTGTGCCAAACTGGTAGTTAATGATGCCACATATACTGAGCCTGTGGACATAGCTAACCTGTTAGCCAACAGGTTCTGTGAAAACTTCACTCCCCTATCCCCGCCACACATATCCCATGACATTCCTACCTTGTATCTCTAAAGAAAAGGACATAAATGCCCTCTCTAGGGCCAAAAACACAGCATCTATGGGACCTGATAACAGCCCATGCTATGCCGTATATGGGCTCCAACAAGAATTAGCAACACCATTTGGGTACTCTTTTTAATCATAGTCTAAGCACCGGCTTCATCCCATTTGAATATAAAATGGCCACTGTTATTCCCTTGCACAAAGGTGGTGCTTTCACTGACCCCAGGAACTATAGACATCTTAGCCTGATTAGCCTTATCTGCAAGGCCATGGAGCAATTCATCATAGACCTTATCAACAAGGACATAGGCAATCTCAATACACTTGGCCCTACTCAGTTTGGATTTATTAAAGGGAGAACACGCCTATTAAACCTGGTGGACTTCTTTGAGACAGTCACCAAGGCCCTAGATGAGGGAAAATCTGTGTGTACAGCATACCTAGACTTAGCCAAGGCTTTTGACACTATCCCCCACTAAGGCATCATTGACAAACTCACCCAGCTAGGTATCAAACCCTTATATCATTAGATGAGTCACTAACTGGCTCACTAATAAATCCCATATAGTCAAAATAGGGAAATCCACCTCCAACAGCAGACCTGTAACCAGTGGTGTTCCACACGGATCAGTTCTGGGACCTCTGCTGTTTGGAATCAAATTCTCTGAAGTACAAGCAAAAACTAAAGGTCTGTGGCTGACAAAGTTTGTTGATGACTGCAAAGTGGGAGCAGTATAGAATCGCCAAACAATGTCAACATCCTACAAGAGGGTCTTACAGAAACAAATGATTGGTGCCAAAGTCATGGCCTTAAACTCAATGCAAAAAATGCATTATCATCCCTTTCAGTAAGAGCGATGTTCCTGCTAGCTACCACATCAATAGCCACACCTTAAGTATGCACTCAGTGTTGAGAGAGACCTGGACCCACAGGCTGACAGCAACCTTACCTTTGATCACCATGTCTCCACAGTGGTAAGAAAGGCCTTTTATATTGCTCATCTCATAATTAAGGGCATTGCCTCCAGAAAAAAAGAAGTTATAACCTCCCTGTACTCTTCCCTCATCAGGGAAATAATTGAGTACAATGCACCTTTTGGTATGTACCTTTCCAAGCACCTGCAGAAACTGGAAAGACCACAGAGGTTCCTCACAAGAAAAATGCAAGGTCTTCAGCATCTGTCTTATGTGGATCATCTGAAATCACTGTCAATTTATTCTGTTTCCTACAGACTGCTCAGATGTGATTTCTGCCTTTCATATAAGGAAATTTCTGACCTTGCTTTACTGGAAATGCTGCATATCCGCAAGTCAGATGGGGCACTGGTTACTCGCTCTAAAGATCTTAACCTGGTATGTAATATTAATAGAACCTGCTGGAGGGACAGATCTGTCTCCCAGAGATTACCACTCCTTTGGAACAGACTCTCATTTCATGTCAAACAGAGACATTCATTGGCCCTCTTCAAACACAATTGGGACGATTGATGGGTAACCATAAATTCACCCTGGGGGTTCCACCTGTGTCCCTCTTGGACAGGAGCAATAGGCACTGATTGTGGAAATAAGGATGGAACTTGTCTAGGTTTGTAAGGAGCCTAGAGCCATTAGCCTATTAACATCCTATGATCCTATTTGCCTATTTTTATATACTCCTTGTTTTCCTTTATCTCTAGTCATATTGCAAGATGATCAGAAAATCCTTTTTCAACTAACCTCCCTATACTCCTCGTCTCCTATAACTAAATCTTCTGATACTATAATATAATCTATTTCAGTTATATACATACCTCTTTGAAAATTCATGAATTTTTGTCCCAAAGTTCCAACTTACCACATGTTACAACTTCTAATATTTTTCTTATATGATTCCCTTTCTTTTTATACTTGTCTCTGTGATTGCAGTTAAAGTCTCTTGTTATTATAATATTCATATTTATTGCTAAATAGTCTAAAATCTGATGAAATAAGGTTTCTTTTCTTTACAGTTGGTATAACATATAATGTTATAATCCTATATACTTGTTCTTTCCATTTTGAATCTACAATGGTTAACCTTCCCATTTTTGCTAAAGTTACATCTAATATATTTACTGTATTTCTACAGAATATGGCTATTCTGGACCATCTCTCATCTCTCATTTCCCAAATTCCAGATTATCTTTCCTTCCCGTAGTGTCTCTGTTTGTAATCTTTATTTGTTAAAAATCCTGTTTCTTCCAATATAATTGCATCTACATCATGCATATTACACCACTCCAAAATCTCTATTCTTCTTACTATATTCTTAATATTATTCACATTTAAAGAAAGCACTCTAATTTTTTCATTTTACCTTTTCCTTAGGTACATGGTTTCATAAGTTCATAGCCAATTATTAGGCTAGCTTTCTTAATAGACCATTGTAAGCCTTGCCTATTTCCCACTCAAATGTGAGAATAAAACACTGTACTGAGTCTGTGAGTCAAATACCTTAACTATTATACCAATCCCCACTCATTAGTTGTGTATATATATATATATATATATATATATATATATATATATATATATATATTTTTTTTATCCATTTTCTCTCTTTTTTTCTTTTGTATTTATCCCTTTAAACTTTCCTTTTTTTGTATTTTACCCTTTTACAAACAGAGTTCTTTTTTTTCTTTTACTACCTCCCAATTTATATCTTCTTCATCACTTATTTCTTCTATGTCTTCTGTATTATTTTTCTCATCTAATTTTTCTTCTATTTCTATTACTTCTAAAATTTCTTCTCTTTGTTCATTTTCTTCTCTTTCTTTTTATTTTCTTTACTTTTATTTTCATTTTGGTAATCTATCCACTAATGCTCAATTTTGTTACATTTATAATATTTCAGTTCACATTTTCTTGCACATGTCCTATTTCCCCACAAATATAAAATTTTCTTTTGTCACAGTTACTTATAAAATGACCTTCTTTTCCACAAAAAAGTTTTAAAGTCCTTTCAAAGTCTCTTTTTCTACCTCTGTTCAAAACCGGAAATTTTCTTTTTTGTTTCCTTATTTAATGCTTTTATTACATAGAGATTTCATGGGTTACAGCCTTTCTTTTTTTTATATTCATCAATAAAAATATCCATTGAAAAAACAGTCTCAAATATAATGTTGCAAAATGTCTCTTTATTCATAAGAATAAATCCTCTTATCTCATGTACTTTTACACCCAAAGGAGCTATTAAATTATCCCACACTTCATATTAGTCCATTTCTTTGTCTTCTTTACTTTGAATCCTTACCATGTACTTCAATTTTTTCATTTTCTTCTGCCTTCTTTTCTGCTACGCCAGTTTTGCCTTCTCTAACATTCTCTACATATGTTTTATTTTCCATCTTACCACTATTTTTGAGGATTGTCTCTACATCCTGCTTTTATATTTTCTGCATAATGTCTCCCCAGGAAACTTCTTCATTTTCTCTCTCACTCTGAACCACTGTTTCTTTAAGTAAATCAACCCTCAACCCTTCCAAACTGGAGGGATGTAATTATACATCCACCATTTGCTGACTCTTTTCCATCAAACAGATTTCTTTAAAACAATTCCTTTTTCTGTATTTTACCCTTTATCTGGTCTTAATATTTGTATTCTCCTCTATTTAATTCACCACTCCATCTCCTTCTTTTCCTATCTACTTCCCTGTTTATCCAAGCTTCCTCTGTGCCTGGAATGGAAACAGAAAGTACTCCTCCAAAATGGGTCCCACTCACAACAATGATGAGTGGGGTAAGTTCTCGGATGCCCTTGTCAAGTTTCCCCTAGTAGCATAAATACCACCTTGAGTCTCCCCTGAAAAGAGTGTAGTGGGATTAACCTGGTCAACAAAGGATAAATAAATAAAATAAAAAAAAAAATAACAAAACCATTACTAGAAAGCTTTACTTTTCTGTCTAATGGAATAAACCCATCTCAAAAACAATTACATGGGCATGTTATGGTATTATAAGTATACCTTACAATCCCAGCTACTAGAAAACAATAGCTCACTAAACTATGTCTGACAATTATAAAACTTCTAAGAGCAGGAGATATGTAACTAAACCTGGGAATACCTTCAAATGTCACATCTTTCCATGAAATACAACAAAAGGATTAAGGATTAGGATTGAACTATTGACTATTAATAGTATAATACATGGACACAATTGTAAGTCTACATACAAGTTGAAAAATTCAGTCATAGCAATAAGAGAACCATGGCTAAAGGTGAGGTTTTCATTTTCATCTTTATCCTTAACAACGTTTCCATATGTAGAAATAATAGGCCAGGTACTAGATTAGGTGAAAAAGTCTGCACTTCAAAAAAAAAAAAAAAAAAAGGAAAAAAATAAATAAATAAAGAAACACGACTTCCATAAACTTCATCTAAGCAAAAGCTAGTAAAGATGACTCAGAAAACTGTCTGATGGTTGAGCTACAGTTTGGAAACCACACCAGTACATGCAGAGGAGAAGACTACATAACATCACCCTCTGACCAACTCTATTTGAGTAATCAGTAATAAAATATGTAATTCTGGATAAAAAAAAATAGTACCATAATTCTTGGTGATTTCAACCTGTTGGAAATAGTCATGAAATATATCAAGTATGTAGGCTGCTTAGCACTTTTGGCTTTTACACCACTAATGAATAAGCCCATCAGACCAAATAAGGTACGTGCTCAAGATTCCATACTTTTTGTAGAAAAAACAAATAATGGGCAAGTATACCAAGACAAACAAACAACCTAAGTTACCACTGTCCTGCGTTATCCAGTTGGTCCATTAAAGCAAGTAACATCACTATCTCAGTTAATCACCATCCATTCCTTTTCAGCAAGTATGGAATGGACAGTTATTATATACCCTGAGCAAATTAATTTGTCTCGTCTGTATAATGAATGTAGTACAGGTATAGCCCTCACAAATCTTAGTAATCTACTAACTTCAAGAATAAACTATTTATAGCATAGCAAAGAAAACTAAGAATATATAGGTGGCCATGTCTTACCCCTGAAATAAATATATTAGTTTGACAAAGAAACAAAGCCTGTATATCTGGGCAGGCTAACCCCAAAATGAGGCCCTCCATCAAGCCTATCTACAGATAAAGGAGAGAAGTTTGTAATAAAAGTGCAGATTGGTAAGAAATCCAACCAAATCAATGCTTACAAAAAATAGCTCATCATGCCATCCTGTCTCATGGTAATCTGGAAAACAGATTGTGTATCATACTCTGCCAGTCAATAAACCAACCCCTTCAACATCCATAGGTTCATAGGTTCATAGGTTCATACTAGGCTATCTGCCCTAGGGCATTTAAAAGCCTAGCCAGAGTGTGTGTGGCTTTCACCACCCCTTAGGATGAGAATACTATACCCATTAGTTTGCTGTGCCTCTGTCCAGCAGTGCTACAGAGATGATTCCCGGGGTAAACCTACGATCTCCCATCCACTCGTCAAGATTTCTCTTGAACAGAGTCAGTGAGGGGTTCTGCCTCACATGGACTGGGATTCTGTTCCATAGTGTAGGGAGTCTCTGGGTGATGAATCTGTCCCTCCAGCACATCCTATTTATATCCGTGTTGAGGTTTAAGTCTCTTGCTCTCGTGGCTCTGGTGGATTTGGATTTTTTGAGGTGGAGCATGTCCATTAATTCCGGGTTGGACATGGCCTTGTATGTCAGGCACAGATCACCTCTGAGCAGACGGTATGCGACTGAATAGAGCTGGAGTTTCTTCAGTCGGGCATCGTATGACATATGTTTGAGCCCCTTTATCCTTTTGGTGAGGAACTTTTGGGGTCTTTCCAACTGCTGCAGGTGTCGGGTAAGGTACATTCCGAATGGGGCATTGTACTCAATCATTGGTCTGATAAGTGAAGAGTACAGGGGTACAATGACCTCTCCTGATCTAGATGTGAATCCCTTCATGATCAGGTGGGCAATGTAGAAGGTCTTCCTAACCACTTTGGCAATGTGAGTGTCAAAAGAGAGGTTACTGTCAACTTGGGTCCCCAGGTCCCTGATAACTTCTTCCATGTTTAATGGATTACCACCTATGTGGTAATTAGGGGTTACCTTGTTTTTCCCAAAGGGTATGACTATACATTTTTTGGCATTTAGCTTAAGGCCATGGCTCTGGCACCAGTTATCCATTTCTATGAGACCTTTCTGGAGGATGTCTGTGTCTGATGGAGTGTCAATTATGGTGCCCAGTTTGCAGTCATCTGCAAATTTTGTCAGCCACAATCCCCCTATGTTTGCCTGCACTTCAGAAAAATAAATGCTGAACAAGAGGGGGCTCAGGACTGAGCCCTGTGGGACACGGCTCGTGACCGGCTTAGAGTCTGACATGGCACCAGCAACTCTAACCCTGTGTGTTCTGTCCTTGAGCCAGTTTGCAACCCATCTTGTGACATATGGGTTTACATCTAAGCTGGTGAGCTTTTCTATGATGCCCGAGTGGGGTATTGTGTCGAACGCTTTTGCTAGGTCAAGGTAGGCTGTGTGAACTGCCTTACCCTCATCAATGGCCTTAATGGCTATTTCGAAAAAGTCGACCAAGTTCAAGAGGCAGGATCTGCCCTTGACAAAGCCAAATTGGGTAGGATCCAGTGTCTGTAGGTCCCCAATGTCTTTATTTATGAGATCCATTATGATCCTCTCCATAGCTTTGCAGACAAGGCTCGTCAAGCTTATGGGGCGGTAATTTCCAGGGTCCGTAGAAGCACCACCTTTGTGGAGTGGGACCACAGTTGCCGTACGCCATTCTTTGGGTACATATCCTGTAGTAAGGCTAAGATTAAACAGCAGCCTTATGTGTGGGTTTAGTTCCTCATTGAGTTCGTGTAGAACACAGCCGGGGACACCGTCCGGTCCCATTGATGCTGTGTTTTTTGCTTTAGAGAGAGCAGCTCTCACCTGGGCATCTGAGATGTTTGGGAGGCTAGACTCTGGTGGGATAGATATTTCTCCTTTTGGGGAGGGAGGAGAAATTTGCACTGAACCTGTCTGCCAGTATGTTGGCAATGTCTGTGGGTGCAGTGATTTATATCATTTTGGACTAATTCTGAGCATATCTGGGAGTTTCCACCCAGGTTTCTAACATAGCTAAAGAAGGCTTTATGATTGTCTTTTGTGTCATTAGCGATTTTTCCCTCAAAGTTGGCCTTGGATGATTTTATGAGTGATCGTAGTTTTTTGCTAGTATTGATCAGAGATGCCTTCCCATTTAGGGATTTTGCTCTGTCATGTAGTAGCTTTCTCCTCTTGTTGTAGAGTTTGTTTATGGCTGGAGTCCACCAGACCGGGCGCCTGCCTTTGGTGGAAAGGGTCTTGATTTTATTAGGGATTGCTTGATCCATACATTCTTGGAGGTGCTCGTAGAAGGCATTTGTAAGGGTTTCAGCAGCGTGGGTTGTGGTTTCCACTGGCTCGGGGGCCTTGAAGGATACCACTCCAGTCTTAAGAAGTGTGAAGTTTGCTTTTGAGAAGTTCTTCACTGTGGTCTTTTTTGCTGGGGGTGGGAGCGGGATGTGGATCTCCAGTGAGATTAATTTATGGTCTGATCTCACCAATGAGGGATATACTTCCGGTGTGGAGCATTTTGTCCCCATGTTTGTGATGATCAGGTCTAGTATATTTTCGCCTCTTGTGGGAATGGTGACTAGTTGTTCCATAGCATTTGAGTTTATGAACTCAAGGAACCTTTGGGCTAGGGTATTGGGGCTTGAGTAATGTTCCCAGTCTATGTTTGGGTAGTTGAAGTCACCCAATATGATGGTGTTTGGAGAGACATTCATACTCTCCAGTGTCTTCAGGAAGGCTGTGTGGGTTTCCTGAGTTTGAGAAGGTGGTCTGTAGCATGTTGCAAACTGTAGGGCAGTTTTACCTATGGTTAATTGCACCTGGATGGTCTCCGATGCTTCGTGCGTTGCCACTAACCTGGAGGTGTGGGTATCCTTTATGAATATGGATACTCCCCCTCCTTTTGTGGTTCGGTCCGGATTTTGGGGCCGGAACACATGATATGAGGTATAACCTGATAGTGCTGGGGTGCTCTCAGGAGCCTTGAACCAGGTTTCAGTCATAGCACAGACATCGATGTTCTCCATACTGAGGAGGGCTTCGAGGGCATGCATCTTGAGGTTTAGACTTCTGGCATTGAGCAGTATTACCCTTAGTTTTTCTCCATTTTTGTTTTCTAGGGCGGTAGGTTTATCATTTGAGCCTTGCCTAAAAGGCACTATGGGGGTGGCAAGAGCCTTTGCCAATATCCAGAAGCCCAGGGGTGACAGGTGCAAGCCGTCCCTTGTGAAGCAGCGTGGCTTGTCAAGCATGTCATCCCAGGCAGACAGACATTGATCCCCTTAGAATGACACCAGTAATTAAGCCAATTATTAAAGCTGATAATTTTGTCTCTGTATTGTGGCATCATTCTTGGTGAGGGTAGGATACTGCTCAGGGTCAGGGTCATACCGGCCTGGGCTACATAATCTGAGAGCTCCTCTATGTCTCTTTTCATGTAGTCCAGGGAGGTACATCTCAGGTCGTTCACACCGGCATGGACAATGACTGAGTCATACTTGTACTTGCTGTGGAGTGACCTGAGTGCTTGTGTTATGTGGCGGATTCTAGCGCCTGACAGGCAGCTTACTGTGATCTTTTCCTTGTTCAGTCTGGTGAGTGGGACGTCAGTGTGTCTGACTATGGAGTCACCTATAACAAGTGTGTCTGGCATTGTGTTTGGCCTTAAGGGCTGTGACTGTTTAGCACACTGACTTTGAGAACTATGTGTTGCATGTCTTATGTCTTGAGGTGGCAATTGCTTGGGTGTCTGCTTTGGAGGCCCCTGTAGTTTTGGTAGATTTTTGATCAGTGCCTCCGAGTATGTCTTTGTGTGTTTATGTGTTTGTTTTGCAGTTGTGATAGTTCTATGTGAAACTGGGTTTGTGGTGTGCGTGGTTTCCTTCTCCTCCTGTCTGGTCTTGCCAGTCCTGAGTTGAGAGAGCTCAGCCTCCAGTTTGGCTATATAGTTGCATCTCTCACATGTATTTGTGTTTTGTGGGAGAAGGAGTGGGTTGTCTGTGTACATGAGGCAATTGTAACATTGCCTCAAGATGCCCAGATTCACCAGCTGAACAGGAGAGGATGCTAGCAACTGACCCTTCGACATGCTAGAAAAAGTGAAAAGTTTGCTGTGTAACTGAGTCAGAAGGGACCTATAGGGAAATGGGTACTCAAGGGGATTCTAGGCTAATGTAGTACTTTGTTTAGTATACAAGTACTTTACCTATATAAAAATGCTTTAGGAGCAAGTGCTGAGCTTTTGAGATAGAGAATAGACTGTTTAGATTGCAAGTAGAGAAGTTCTAAAGGAAAAATTGAAGAGCAGACTTTACGGAGCCAGAAATAGTTTAACCTTGTTTAACCGGCGCTGCCCGATGGTGATCTATGGGCAACTCCGCGCTAAATCACGCAAAAGCGTGCTAAAGCGGGCTTTATAGCAGGGGGTTGAAAAGAGCTAGGAATTGACCCAAAATGGCCAATAGACTACAAGTTTCTGGCTGGAACCACTGCTCTAGGGACAAATAGGCTGCTCAGTGCTCCCCACTCCCACTGGTGAACAAAGAAGCTTCCCTTTATCCAAATAAGGATATGGAATAGCACAGGAACCAAGCCAAAGCCGAGAGATCAGCAAACTTTGAAGACTGGACTAGTCTAGTTCAGTAAGGCGGGAAAACAAGATTTTTTTTTTTTTTTTTGCAGAAAACAGAGGAAAAACAGACAGTAAATGCTATAAATGCTTTTAAACGGCTAGCGCACTTGAGTGTGTTAGCCTACAGGTAAAATTAAGCAACAAATAACTTTTTTAAAAGTGCAAAACAGTTAATCAACACAAAAACAGTTTAAATAGAATGCAGAGCTGTATAAACAGGCGAAAATGCAGTCGCTAAGCAGTAAATAATCAAAAGCCAGAAAAAATACTTAAATCAGGAAAAGTCATTCTTTTGCTCTCTGCTGCTTGTAGAACTCTGCAGGACACCACGAGGAGCTGTGCTGAGTTGAATACAAGCAAAAGCGGCTAAAGCGGGCTTTATTACAGGGGGCTGAAAAGAGCTAGGAATTGACCCAAAATGGCCAATAGACTACAAGTTTCTGGCTGGAACCACTCCTCTAGGGACAAACAGGCCGCTCAGTGCTCCCCACTCCCACTGGTGAACAAAGACGCTTCCTTTTATCCAAATAAGGATATGGAATAGCACAGGAACCAAGACAAAGCCCAGAGGTCAGCAAACTTTGAAGACTGGACTAGTCTAGTTCAGTAAGGCGGGGAAACAAGATTTTTTTTTTTGTTTTGTTTTTTTCTTTTTTGCAGAAAACAGAAGAAAAACAGACAGTAAATGCTATAAATGCTTTTAAACGGCTAGCGCACTTGAGTGTGTTAGCCTACAGGTAAAATTAAGCAACAAATAACTTTTTTTAAAGTGCAAAACAGTTAATCAACACAAAAAAACAGTTTAAATAGAATGCAGAGCTGTATAAACAGGCGAAAAAGCAGTCGCTAAGCAGTAAATAATCAAAAAGCCAGAAAAAAATACTTAAATCAGGAAAAAGTCACTCTTTTGCTCTCTGCTGCTTGTAGAACTCTGCAGGACACCACGAGGAGCTGTGCTGAGTTGATTTTAGAGACTTGCTTACTTCAGAGGTCACTATATACAACATGGTGTCTGATAGTTCTACCTCGGTCACAGTCACAAGCTATCTAACTTCACTTAAATTCTTCTCTAATTTCCACTTTACAGAACTCTGTCTGAAAGGAATTTGCATCCTCCTCAAACAACTGGTTAAAACAGCTAGCTCAAAACATAGAAAACTTCACTGAGTAGTTCTTAAAATGGCATCTCCCCAACTATATAAACCTTTGGCATGTAACTTCACATTCACCTCAGGTTGTAACCTATCTCATTTCACATATATTTAACATAA
>NC_056731.1:1161727502-1161771052 GCF_019279795.1 Protopterus annectens
ATTATAAAATAGCATAACCATCATTTTGATGGACTCACATGGAAATTCAGTCAGGAAGATAAAGTGCTACGGACTAGTGCATATAAAAGTTATGGTTATTATATAGTACCATTTCCACAAACTGAGTGTGCAATTGCGGGGTGTAGATAGTGGTATATATGTGTGTATTTATGACATGTATATGTTCAAGCACACAGTCAAGCACCTGTCTTTCAATATACTTAATCCTCTTATATGTACCTGTAAAACTACACATATTATACATATATTATGTGCAATTTAGATGGAGACACTACAGTAGAAAAAGTCCAGCATTTCCAAAGCAGAAATATGGTTAATGTATTCCTAAGTTGTGTGCTCTCATGAATGCTATGGTCATTGTAGTACCACATCTACAAGCTGAGTGTGTGACTGCAGACTGCAAGCAGTTATGCCTCTGTAGTGCAATATGCAGATGATACCACCCTCACATGCCCTGCCCCCACACTAAATGACCTTCACTCCCTAACCCAAAACTGTTTCTCAGTTGCTAAAACCTGGTTCAATAACTCCCACCTAATTATCAACCAAAAAAAAAACTAAACTTCTTTTCAGCCCATGTAGAACTCCACCCTCAAGTGACAAATGTCCAACAACAACACCAAGATCACCCCAACCACCCACACAAAACTATTAGGTGTAGAAATAGATAATAACCTGAGATTTGACATCCACATATCCCAAACCATAAAGAAAGTCTACCAAAAACTAGGCCTCCTCTATCGTAACAAACACTTTCTCACTAAACACATTAAAACCACAATTGCTAGAACAAAACTCTTATCTACCCTCCTCTACGCCTCCCCTATTCTAACTAATCTATGGGAGGCTGACCTAAACAAACTTGAATCTTGCTGCAACTAGATTGCCAGGTTTGCTTTCAGGTCCTCACACAACACTCATCACTGTTTATCACTCAAGCAACTAAACTGGCCAGAGCTTCCTCAACTTCTTAAACTCAATCAACTGTCACTTGTACATAAGCTATACCTCTACCCTGATAAAATCCCAGCACTAAATGATCTAATCCAACCCTATACTGCTACTAAAACGCTAAGATCTAGTAATCAGAACCTCCTAAATGTCAGTAATTATAATAATAACGCTGGCAAATCCCTCTTTAGCTGTTCTATTTCTAAAGCTTGGAATACTTTACCTAGTTACCTGACCTCTAACAGCTCTACCACAGAATTTAAAAAACGCTTGAAAATACATTATGTGGACAACTGATCCTGCTCCTTTGACTCCCCAAGGTGAACAACTAATGCACAAACTAATATCTGTATTTCCCACATTCCTTCCCTTTTGTATTATGTACTATATGATACAAAAGGCTATTTCTATCTGTCATTTACATCCTTACCAAATTATGTTCATCTGAATGTCCTTTTAAATAAGTCACTGTATTTATTCCTTACTATGTTATTTTGCCCTGTGCAGGCCATGTACTGCCTTTTACTCTGTATTATATTGAAAATGCTGTTAAACTTTGTTATCTGAGTTTTTCTTTACTATGTTAATATGTGCTATGTGTGTTATGCAATGCATTATATTTCTGTATGTCATACTAACTGTTAAGTATATTTGTAGTCTGGAGCTTTTCTCCCTGGGCCTCCACTGAAAACAGATTATCCCAGTCAACAAATATAAAATAAAATAAAATAAATAAATAAATACGTGTGTGTGTGTGTGTGTGTGTGTGTGTGTGTGTGTGTGTGTGTGTGTGTGTGTATGTGTGTGTGCGTGTGTGTGTGTGTGTGTGTGTGTGTGTGTGTGTGTGTGTGTACACGCATGCATGCACACATAAACTCATGCACTTTCGATATAGTCATCTATTCATACATATATCATATTTCATTTAGATGATGATGGTCCTTGAGTTTGTATACGCCAGCTATGTGTTCAGTAAGCCATCAGTGCCTTTTAAATCAGCACACACTTTGCACCAACATATCCTTGCACTTCTTTCTATATTGCTTATATGTTTTGCACAGGCTTTATCCAGTGGCATTCCCTGTGTTTGCTTCCTTATTATAGTGCATCTGTTTCTTAGGTTCATAAGTTCATAGGTTTTACTAGACTAATGACCACTAGGGCCCTTACAAAGCTAGCCATGCACCTTAGCCACTTGGGTCCCAAGAATCATGAATGTGTATACGGGGAGGGGGAAGGGTGGACCATGTTAACAAAAGATTTGTAAGGGGAGAGTTACTATAATGCTTTTCTTATTGATGTCTTCTCTCCCTAAGGGATATGGGGGCCATTAGCTGTACAGTTTTCTGATCTGATTTAAAAGTAACAAGGCTTTTACGGCATACAGCTCTGGATATGGAAATAGGATCGGGCTGTACCACTCTGGTACTATGTTACTACTAGTGTTGGTTAGGTATGGGAACCAGTGTTGCAGCAAAGAACTGAATGTCAATCACTCTGCTGTATGCCCTGGTATCATTGTTTACTAATGTGCAAAATCCTGCAGTGGCATATCCTTACTTTGGTTTTGGAATTCTGATTATTGCACTACAGTTCAGCTATGTGTATCACATCGCTATAGATGCTAGCAGGGTGCAATTATTACTGAGTATCTTTCCATATGTATAAACAAAAAACACTTGAACCATGCTGAAATCGCTCAATGCAAATTTATTCTTGCTGCAAGTTTAACAATCAGCGAACTTTCATAATACATGGCACTGACTTCAGTGATTTCAACTTGGTTCAAGTGGATTTTGTTTATTCATTTGTTTGCTTTTGTTACCACTTGATCTACCATGAGTTCAACCATTTTATTTTTACTTATCTTTCCGTATGTGCACTGCAAATGTTGTTGTATCAAGAAATGTTAAGTACGTCTTTGCAACAACAACAAACTGAACAACCAAACCAGCAAATGGAACAAGCAGGCACAATATAGAAATACACCACTTTAATAGTTCAAAAACCACAATATTCCACAAGTTAAGTGCTTTCTTCCCCAACTGCAAGGGACATCATCAGAACAAATGAATGTAATATCCCAGCCATTTTTATGTGTGTACCCCACCCCAATTAATAATGTTTGATTGTTTGATTTTATAGAGGGCTTTAAAACATGAAAGGTAAAGCATAATATAAACTCAACCTATACCTGCTAAAAAAGTGTTGTGTGTATGAATTAAAACACTATCCTAAAATACTTTTTAACTTTAAAATACTGGCTATGCTAGTCATTTCATTAATTCCTGGATACTCCACAGCATTCAAACACAGCTGCCATTTCAGCTCACTGATGTCCAATTGTATATCTAGACATTTTCCCTGTAGGTCTTTTTTAATCTGTTGTATTACCAGGAACTTAAAATGTGTTCTTTTTGATCCTGCACATGCCTACTCAGGGCACTAGTTAACCTACTGTATTTTATGTCGCCCAATAGCTCTCCAATTCTGTTCCTGAATTTTCTACGAGTTTTTCCTATGTGAAATATGGGACATTGTTGGCATTTTGCCATGTATACAACATTAACACTATTACAGTTAAAATGTCCATTAATAAAAATATTCCTATTGTTCAACCTGAAAAGTCCTCCAGTCTCCATAATGTAGAAGCAATAAATACAATTAATGCACTTAAAATTACCTAGTTTTCTGTTATAACATTCAGGTACCAAATTTGTTTCCAAACTGTCCTTGAATTACCTGTCCTTCCTGTATACCAATCTGGGATTTTTACCCACTCAAAGTGCAACATTCAATTCAAATTGTAAAATATCCCAGTTGTTCTTGATAATGTTAAATATGATGTCTGCATCTTGGTTAAAAGTAATGATTAAACTAGTTTGAATGTCATCGTATTTACCTAAAATTTCCCTCTCTGGTAATGCCCTAGTTTTCTGTCCTAAAATGAGCTTGTAAATCCCATTGCCACGCTTATTTTTTACTTCCATACACATTTAATTCAATAGACTACTAGAATAACCCCTTGATCAAATAACTGGATTATGAACTCTGTTTCTCTTAAGAAATCTTCTTGCTGGCTAAGCATTCTGGCAGCCTGCACCAACTGTCCCTTAACTGTCATAATCTAGGTATGAGTTAGAAAATGTCGGTTTTCTGTAAATATTAGTGATAAAACTCTTACCATCTTTATCAATTTTTAAATCCACGTCCAGAATAGGTAATATTTTTTCTGTGATATTCATAAGTAAACTTAAAAAAATCTACAGTATCATTGATGTAAACCAAAAACTCATTTAATTCAATCTCAGAACCCTTCCAAATCAGAAAAAGGTTGTCCAAAAACCTAGTGTAATGTATTATCTTGGGGACAAAGGGACTTTGCATAACATATTTTTGCTCCCAAAATGACATAACTAAGTTTGCAAATATGGGGGCACATGCTGCCCCCATTGCTACCCCCTTGACTTGTTTGTAAAATTTCCCTTCAAAATACAAGTAATTAGTTTTAAGTACTACCTCCATCAAGGTGACATATTTATTAATTTGATCCTTGTCAAATTTTTGGGTTCTAAATAACTGTTGTTCTAATCATTTTAGTCCCTCATCATGGGGTATTACTGAAAATAAATTAAATGCATCCACTGTGACTATAATTAGATCACTGCTGATGTCCACCCCATTTAATTTGTCCAAGAACTGCCAGAAATCTTTACTAATGTAGATAAAAACTTCCCAAGCCTTTTGCATATTGTAATCCAAATATTTACTTATGAAACAGGTCTTTGACCTTTTTCCATCCACAATGGGCCTGAATTTGGGGTCTTTCAACCGTTTGTGAATCTTCGGTATTCCGAAGATATTAGACACTATTGGGTGTTCATTTTGCATAAAAAAATATTCTTTTTCATCTATTTGTCCTTGGTACAGCATGTCTTCTAATAATGTCTGTCTTTTTGTCACATTAATTTCATTCAAAGAACTTTCTACATAAGTTCCATCCATAAGCAATACAGTCATTCCTTCCAAATAATCCCCTTTGTCCATAACAACTATGCCATTACCTTTATGAACTCATTCAATAACGTCTCCTCTTCAATGGTCATATTTTTTATTGTTTTCTCTTTGCCTCTTTTGTTATTAAAGTGTTGTGTAATATCTTGCTCGCATATTTTTTCAAACAGACCTATCAAGTAAATATGCTAGGCTTGTGCAACATGCCACTTGAATCCTGCTGTGTACCGGCAACACTGTTAAACCAGACTTTCAGGTTTAATTTTCTAGTAAAACATTTCAAATCAATGTGTTGACAACTTTCCCTCTCCTACAATGAACAAAAGTGAAACATTTTGCTAATAAATTGGCATGGGCTACATTAAATACAGTATTAGAATAATTGTAAATTTTAAAATCTTCCTTGTTGTTATAAATTAAACAATTAAACATTATTAATTGGGGTGAGGTGCACACATAAAAATGGCTGGGATGTTATACATTCATTTGTTCTGATGAAGTCCCTTGCAGTTGGGGAAGAAAGTGCTTAACTTGTGGAATATTGTTTTACCTGTGGTTTTTGAACTACTAAAGTACTGTATTTTTACATCGTGCCTGCTTGTTCCATTTGCTTATTTGGTTCTTCAGTATCAAGAAATGTTGGCATGCATTCTCAGCACATATTGGTAAATAGCAGTATCTGCAATTTTATGAGTTATAACACTGTCAGTAGAAATTAAGGGACTTTTTCCAACATTGCATGAATGGAAACATGTATGAAACTTTCTGTATAAGTATGCCAAAGTGCTCGTGAAAGTTCTTTCCATGGTGTTTGCTTGGTTCCCTGTTAGCATGGAGTACCACACCTTCTCCAGGTCATTAGTGCTTACTGATAGCTTTGCAGGTGAGCGTTTCTTCATCTTGTCTCCTGATGGGTTGTACCTGTCTTGGCTTCTGGCATATTGATCTACAGATGAGAACAGGCCAACACCAAAATAATATGATATGGTTAGCCATTACACATTATTGTCTGTGAGATGGATATGTAACCTCCATCTCTTGTTCTCTAATATGTCCTTAGATGACTTACTGCTGCAATGCTGCATCTACTGATTGTTTTGCTATTTTTACTGCAGTTGAATTTTTGTGCTTCTGAACTGTAAATACATATTGCATAACAAACATGCTACATCTTGTCATTTAGCTTTCACATCCTGTCACAGTAATGTTTTTTTTAAATCTTTCACAGTCTGCAGCACTGATGGTACTGTGTTCCTGATGGCTGACATTTCTGTATCATAGACCTGAATCTGCCCCTCCGCAGAGGCAGGATGGTGTTATATGTTTGCCTTTTCAGGGAGTATAATTGCTCTAACTGGTGAACATGTTGCAAGTCATCTGCAATGTACCCATTCATAGTATGGCAATCGTCATCTCTGCAGGTTCCTGTCAATTAATCGATTGCAGTTTTGATGAAGGTAATTATATAGAGAGCTGTCTGATGAAATTACTTTCATTGGTGATGGCGTTTTCATCTCTCTCCACTGTTGTGCACCTTCAGAGCTGGTGTAAATATAATAACTTTGGGGGATGTGAGGGGTATTCCACCACGTGCATTGTGCATGGTGGGCTTTCCCCCAAACAAAAAAGTATGCATGCAAGGTTCAGCAACAGTAGTTTTGGCAAAACTGTTCCGATCTTTTCTATTTGTGTTCACCAAAACTATCGCTCAGTCGACATGTATTCCATTCCTGCTATGTTAGTGTTATTGCTACTTTTTTGTTGAGTCTCTATGACCTTTCTGTATCTGTGTGGGCTTTCTCTTGCTACTCTGATTTCCTCCACATCTTGAAATTATAGCTTAACTGAATTGGTGATTCTCCATATTTCCTGTAGAGTGTGTGTGTGTGTGTGTGTGTATGTGTGTGTGTGTGTGTGTGTGTGTGTGTGTGTGTGTGTGTGTGTGTGTGTGTGTGTGTGTGTGTGTGTGTGTGTGTGTGTGTGTGTGCATGTCTGTGTGTGTCCAGGTTCTGCAGTAGACTGGTATTCTGTCTGAGATTTGCTTCTCTGCCTTCTAGCCACTGACAGTCAGGATAAGCTTCAACTCCCAAAACGCCAGGATTAAGTGGGCAATTTGGGAATAAATAAATGACTTCCACATCCCGCATCTGCTCACATACATGCACTTATTTTTTTTTATTTATTTTACTGTCTGTCATATTTTGCTGAAAGTGCATCTGTCTGTTTTTGTGACTATGGTAGCGTTATCGCCTCACAGTTAGACGTTGCCCATTCGATTCTCAGTTAGAGCGTCTTCTGTGTGGCGACATACGTGAACGGGCATTCCTCCGTTGAAGCTTGTGCGTTAGGCCCAGCAAGCCAGCACATAAAACTCTACTGCCAATCATTAGCGGACCAGAGTTCCGCTGTGGCGACCCCTAACCGGGAAAAGCCGAAAGACAAACAATGCTCTGGAGCAACTACCTTGTGTGTAGATTACCCTAGTTGCATCTTATGTCAGTAATACCTTTTAAATAAAATCAAACTTGATGGCACTGTACTGTACACTTTTGTTTAACACAAAACCTAGATAGTTCCATACTAATAAGCAATACTAAAACAACTTAGCCTTTGGATTTACAACATGTGAAAAAGTTAATGAGCAAACTCTAAGATGATTAATGATATAAGTTTAATGTCTTCAATTGAGCAGGAGAATCTTCTTTAGACTCATTCAGACATTTGAGTCTTGTTTCGGTAGCATTTCAGACAGATTATCTAGAAATCTAATCTGAAAAGTAAAACAATTATCAGCAAAGGATATTAAAAGGAGTAAAAAAGGGATTTGAAAAGGATTATTTGCTACCTACCAAGCAGATGTTACATGAGCGTGTATAAATGGAGCACTCTGTCAAGGCTAAATTAGTGAATAATTAGCTCTACTTCACATAAATTTTTGCCTCATGGGTAGAGTTTTTTGTTTTACTTTCAATGTCAATTAGGTAGCAGATGGGCAACCTCAATTAGAGATCAGCTATGCTCTTCTGTCGGGAATGGCATTATTATTGTTAAACTTTATAACTATTTTGAAATGTAAAACCATTGTGGAGTTCAGGCTGAGAGCAGATATAAGATTTTATGACTGTAGAGCTCTCTTGTAGCTGAAATACACCCAACAAACATTACTCACCTGTATCTGAGTAATGGTCTGATTCTCAAAAGTATGCACGTCTTCCATTTTCTATTCGTTGTGCTTATCAGCAAGTGTGTTCAATTCCCATTAGTTACTACTGACAACATGGTACAATATTTTAAGCTTAGAGAAAAAAAGTGCTTGCTTTCTTGCTTTAGAAATTCCAAATTTTTAGTACTATTTTTCTATCATGCAACTATTAACAGCAGTAACTGACATTTTTTATCTAATGCAACTCGGACCATCTTACTTTTACAATAATGACTTATAGCCTTTGGGAAGACATCTAAAGCACAACCTGTATCATCACCACCTTAGAAAACTGTAAGCTTGCATATTTTTTGCAGTATTATACATGGTCTTAAGAAGCTAAGAGTTAAATAAGCAGTACTTTTTCATCACATGCTTGTCATGTGTAAAAATATGAACAGGAACTTCTGACTGATGTACCTTAAGAAGTAAGTCAGGGATTTTTATCAGTTTGTTAAAAATAAATTATCCTGATAAGATGCTGCAGACAAGAAGCAGACGGCATGAAGTCACATCATAAAGTGATAAAAATATAACAGGTTAAGAAGGGAGAATCCAACTATTGCTTCCAAAGGCCACATTGCCTGGAAGAAAGGCTCTTCCTGTGGGAGCCCTGTTTCCCCAAGTGAGACTAACTTGTTAAATTTCAGTTTCCTTGAGTTAATGAAACAGAAAAAAAAAAATGACAAAAAAGAAAAATTTCATTCAAAACTGTTACTATATCCACATTCGTTTAACACAAAGTGCTCAGCAAAATGTTGAATTTGCAATTCTCAGTGCAAAAATACACAATTATTTAATCATTCCTAAGCTTCTTCTTTTATACTAAAAGTAATGGGAAAAATAAAACAAATGCAGGCTTATTCTGGCTGTTTTCTTTGAAAGTCTATCCCTGCACAGCACAGACAAGAAAGACGCCTAACTGTTTCTTCCATGTCAGTCTCACTTGTCAGTGTAGCATAGAAAATCTAAAATAAAAACAAAACAAGTTACGGATCAAATAACTGGAAAGAAGATGAATAGTAAAGGCTGAACAAGAAAATTCTTTAAGAGGTTTATGAGATACTGATGTGGAGCAGCTCTTTGACAAAGTGAATTACAAGGTGAGAGGGGATATGTGGTCTGCAGGGGAATGGATGAACTTCATACTAGAATATGGTAACTGAAGATGATGGTGTTCTGACTAGTCAGGAAAAAAGAGCATAAAGTGGGACTGCAGAGGAGACAGAGGCAGAAAAGATGTGTACTCAGATGGGAGAAGAGCATAGGAGCACAGGAGGAATGAGCAAAGGGCATCAAAAGAGTACAGGCAAATCAAGTGTCGCAAAGTACGGTGAATGGAGAAAGTGAGAACTGCAGCCATGACAAGGAACACAAGCAAAAGGGAGCCACACTGCTGGATGGACAGATGCCGACTTGAGTGACAAATGATAAGGGCAGAGAGAGCCGTGACCAGGCAGGACCAAACACTGAATGGTGAGCAGCAGGGAAGCAAACAAAAATGGTCAAAGAACTAAGAGGCAGATGGCAGAGCAGAGGCCTGTGGAGAGGTTATATGGAAAGAGTACAGGAGAGATGGGGTAACATTGGATGTAGCACACAGACAAAGGCTCTAGCACAAAGAAGAAGGGCTAGGGATGATCAAATTGGAGGGGGAATGTTGCATATGAAGTGAGTATTGGGGACAAAAAGTGAATGAGATGAGAGTCAATGTAGGGAGACAGGAGAAGATTTTGGAAGTTGAAGAGTCAGTCACAAATGGGATTAAGAGGCTAGGGAAGTCAAATAGATGAGTACAGATTTCAGTGAATTTGGTCTCAAGGCTAACACTTAGAAAAATCATGGGAGAAGGTCATCAAAATGATCACCAAGGGGGAAGGGTGGGCAAATGTTGTGGAGCATGTAGGAATCAATGACCTGCCAAAGGTGACAGCTAAGGTCATAGCAAGCAGGACCAGGGAGATATTACAGAGATGCCAGGAGAGGAGATTGGTAGAGCAGTCTTATATGTATTACCTGTATCATCTGCCAACACAGCATGCAGTAAAAAGAGAGGATTATGGAGCATAATTACTGGTAGTGGACAAAGTAGAAAGGACTGATGGAAGGATGGGGGAAAACCCAGGAGATAGAGGATAGCTCTGTACAAGGGACATAATCCATCTTAGCCCAGAAGGGACATCTGTGTTAAGCACTGCACTGGAAAGGTACATTTCAATGTTATTACCTTAAAATAAGATGGGAGGAGAGGGGGGTTGTGACAGAAGTAGAAGAGGGAGACAGGTCTTTAAGCAGAAGGCAGATAGTAGCAGAACATGCAGAGCAAAGCAGAGGAACAAATAGACGTCATTAGGAGTTTGGCTAGGTAGAATCACTCTGCATTGTAATGTGTTCTGGGTAAGAAAATAGAGGAGTTACAGCCAGTGATGCAAGAGGTGAAGAACAACACTGGTGGTATCAAAGAAACATGGGCCAGTGACAAGAGGGTAAAAACAAATCATGGAGGTAACAGCGTATAGGTTGCTCAAGGAAGAGAGAAAGAGACAAAGGAGAGGTTGAGATGGAGTTGGACTAGCAACCTACACAAAGGAGAGCATCAAAGGTAAGGTAAGAGAAGAGGAAGAACAGAAAACAAAGAATGGAGCAAGGCTGCAGGCATGGTCAGAACCTAGCTTTAGTGTCTGAGGTAGAAAAACAGAATGAGCTGGTGAACTGATACAGTGAGTGCATCATCCCTCGACAGATTAAGGGAGGATAGCAAGAGACAGGACCCAGTAAAATGGGGTAAGATAAAGAAGGTACTGTTCATAAGGAATCTAAATTTGCTTGGAGTAGCATGAGAATATTCCAAGTTCCAAGGCAGAAAGAGAGTGAGCTTATATTTGATTTCTTGGGCCATAATAGGGGTTAAGCCAACTGACATAGCACTAACCCAGGCAGAAGAGAAATTTGGATGTGATCCTAATTATATGAATGTTCATTCTCTCTCAGTGATTTTGTCACTTTATGATTTAGAGTGAGACTGAAAGCTAAGAATACAAAAGCAAAAACAATGGTATGGTATTTTAGGATTGTAGATTATGGTATGCTGAGGAGAGGGTCAAAGATAAATTAGGACACTGGGTGAAAATTAAGGCAGTAAACAGCCTATGGGAATGGGGTACATACGGAGTAGCAAGGCTATGTTTAAGGATGTGAGGGAAGAGGCAAAAGTGCAAAAAGTGAAGAGACATTCACTGTGGCTACATAGAAATGTGGCATTAGTGATTAGAACAAAAGACATGGCCTATAAGCTGCAGAAAGAAATGCATATATATATAGGTCGAGGAGTCATAGTACAAGCATGCTAGGTTATGCTACAGTTTGTTATTACAGTTACTTTGATTGTGTTCACTGATAATGCAATTCCAGTGTTTTTTTTATTTTTTTTTTTGACATTTCCCCACCACAGTGTAACCATGGAGATGGCAAACAGGTGCAGGGGAACTTGTCCTCTTGACAAAAAAATACTTTTTATGTTAGTATGTAATTGATCTTTTTCAAGTTATGATTTTTGATCTTGAGCTTCTTCTTCTGGCTTTTTTCCCAGTTAGGGGTCACCAGAGCAGATCACCTGTCTGCTCATGATTGGCAGTGGAGTTTTATGGTGTCGAGTTGCCAGCCTGGCATCCAACCTTCCACAGAAGGCACACACACACATATTCAGGCCTAGGGCAAATTTAGAGTGTCCAATCCACCTACAGCATGTCTTTGGGAAGTGGGAGGAAACTGGAGCACCCAGAGAAAACCCACGCAACCACAGGGAGGACATGCAGACTCCGCACAGAAGGCACCCCAGCCCAAGGATCGAACCAAAGAACCTCTTGCTGTGAGGTGGCAATGCTAACTGCTGCACCACCGTGGCCGCCCTCTTTTCAATCTTGAACATTTTATAAAAAGTCATAATTGTTATGTGTCTTGATCCAACCTTCTTAAAACAACTTTGTAAAATGAATTAACAAAATAGTAAGATTAAACTATAAATTGTAATGATGCAGTAAATATAATGAAAGCAATAAAATTGGAAAGAAGAACAAGTGAATAGTTTCCAAAGACAAAACAAATTAACATATTAATTCAGCCCTAGTTCCCAAGTAACATCAAATAAAACCTGCCTCTGATTTTCTCTATATTCTAATTTCTTATTATGGTCATTTCTTCTACTATCCAGATTACAATTTTCCACCACAAGAAATAAACTGTTTTAAATTACTACTAGCCTGACTGTGCATGCAATGCCTGTTAGTAATATTATTTTTTTCTTAAGGTAAGTCCATGTTTATATATACTGTTATGGGATATTCTACTAATTTGCCCAGCTAGACAGCTGAAGAATAAGAAACACTGCCATATATATTACATTGCTGGAAGTACATGTAGTGTGGCATTATGTGTAAGAGTTTTCTGTAAGGAAATATTGAAATTATTGCATTTGCTTACCACATAACTACACTAGGCACAAAAGTCACATGCAAGAGTTCTAAGCATCTTACTGCAAGTGATGATGCTGGTTTCCCGAAAATCAAGCCTGTTCTTGAGAATTTGTTTCAGGTTTTTGTTTCCTTTATTAATAAAAACAGGTTCCTACCTACCATTTGCTCAAAACTACTAATCACAGTTAAGTCTCTGTTTATTTTAAAAGTCAGAATCATTGTTACTCTGCTGTTAAAGCAAGGTCACAATACATTTGCTTTGAATTACATCAAAATCAAATGAAAAAGGTGTTGCAGTATTGTCTACTGAATAAATAAAGTGCCATATCTTTAACTTCTTTTTCAAATGCTGTTTTATCTGCAGCCAGTCTGCTTATTCTAACAAGGTGATCCTTATGAATATCATTTTTGTATGTGGAAATTCATGCTGTTCTGATGCAATTAAGTGTTGCTGGCAGTAGATTTTCTGGATATAAACTGGAAAAAAATGCTGGGACTTTTATATCTTAAAACACTGAGATGTAAGAATCTGACAGTTTAGTCGCTGATGTAGGACAACTTAATAAAATAAGTAGTTCTAAATGAATACAAGTTTTGGGCAGAAAGGTGGCAGATGAGGTTCAGTAAGCACAAATGCAAAATATTGCACTTAGGTCACAAAAGAAGTGAAATGCCCCCTGGGGGGAATGGAACTGACTGTAACAGGGCAAGAAACAGATCTGGGGATGTTGATCACACCTTTATTGGAACATCACAAGCAAAGAAAAATAACAGCAGCAGCAAACATCATCCTGAGGTGTATCTTCAGGAAAGTAGATTCCAGAAATGCTTCTACTCATTAAGGCATGAGTTAGACCATAGTTTGAGCATTGTCTGCATATCTAGAGACCACTCAAAAAAAAAAAGATATCAAGTTTATGGAAAGAATCCAGAAGAAAGCCATCTCAAATATGCATATGATGTAAAAGTAGGGATATAACCAGCTGTGAAAGGAGCTAAAGCTGTTCTCACTTAAGGGCAGAAGAGATGATGGAGGGGGCAAAATATTGGTACAAAAGTCCATGTCACTGAGATGTGAGGAGGTCTTGATAAGGAAAGATGAGGAAAAGGGGGACATAAGAAGAAGACTGCAAGGACTAAATTACTTTGGATCTCCAATGCTACCTCTTGACAGAAAGGTTTGTGGACTCATGGAATAGAATACAGGAATTGGTGGTGGGCAAAGAATCAACAGGGTACGAGATAAGTGGAGAATAATAAGGTGAAGATGGAGAGGAAGAAGAGCTAGAATGTTAAATGCATTTAAAGTACAGATAGGATAAGCCTACTGTGTCTTTCTACCATCAAGCAAATATAATGCAAGGCAATGTAAAGCTCGTCAAAACCAATATAATATTGACACATTGAAACGTATCCATCCAACTGTATCACTACTTATCCTGGCACTGGATGCAGCAGTAGCAATCTGAGCACAACAGACTAGACTCCCCTCTTCTCCACAACAGTTTAACTCCAGCCATCAGGATATTCAGGTGTTCTGGGTTCAGCCACAGGCTTCCTCAAGATGCTCACTGCCTGCTATGCTTTCACTGAGGACTCCTTGAGGCATCTTCAAAAGTTTCCCAGTTATTGCAGCTCTTCTCTATCTGCCCAGGGAAACAGTGGCTATACTCTAAGAACCTCCCAGATTGCTATACTCTAAGAACCTCCCAGATTGCCAAGATCTTTATTCTTTCATGAGGAATAAACGCAGTAACCTTGTGAAGTAATCTCAATTTAGCAACTTGTATCCGAGATCTCATCCTTTTTGGTAACTACCCAAAGGTTGGGTCCACAAATGAAGATGGGTGCATAGACTGACCAGTAACCTGAGAGCTTCATCCTATGATTCTGCTCTCATTTTATGATTTCAACCCAGTATGATATGTGTCCAGTGCAACACCTAGAGTAATAGTGCCTGCCACTCACATCTGCTGGTCAGTTTACCATTATTACTCTCCAACACTCACAAGGCTACCTTCTTACCTGCAAATGCAAACCATTCTTTTCTAGGAAAGGATTATTACCTCAGATTTAGTGATGGTGATTTTCATCCCAGCCAATTTACACTAAACAGTACCAGTGCATGTCAAAGATCACTGATGAACATTATCCCAAAGCCTCGTTCCATGGGTAACAGGGCAACTTTGCCTGCAAACAGCAAAGATGCAAACCTCATTTCCTTATACTGGATATTCTCTAGCCCTCAGCAGACACTGTCCACATAAATCATAAACAGGATGAAAACTAGACATGTCCAAGACATAGTCCTATATCCACCATGAATGCATATGGTTTAATGCCAAGAGTGCAGACACAACTCATGTTCCACAAATACAGGAATCAAGCAGCATGCAGGATAGGCCTCAACATCTCATATTACCATGTTCATAAAGTGTGTTAGCCTTATTCCTCCACTATCAGTATAAGCACAGAGTTAATCAAATGTTCTATGGCCAGGACAGTTTTTGCACTTTCTCCTGAATTAGTGAATCATCACCAAAAGTCTCCTCCACAGCATTATTCCTTTATAAATGGCCTAAATGCAGAATATATATGAAGGCTTGTTCTTTTTTTTTTTTGAAAATGAAGAGTGTCTCACAGTTAACCAGTCAATAGGGATTGACGCTTCATTCACATAACACTGAAAAGGTGCATTTGCCATAGCAACCCAACATTAACCAGTACAGTCAGTATTGCTGGTCATATTTCTCCCAGTTCTACAGCCTTATTGCAATGTAGTTAATTTCTGCAGTGGCCTTAATGGAGACAGTCACAGCAGCTGTCACTGTCTTCATAAAACAGGGCCTGTTGTCTTCATTCAGGATTTCCTCAAAGCTTTCATTCAGCTTAATAACAATGTCACAGTTGAAGTTATTGTTTCTTCACTCTTGAGAACAGTCTCTCCAATATCTCTGTTCTCTTGGTGTTCTAGATGGCTTGCCATGACTTTTCTGAGATCAACCAGAAGTCACTTTCCTTGACCACATCAATTTCCACCCAGCCCAAGAGGACACATCTGGGCCTACACCACAGTGTTTGTCACAGTCACTCTCTTCCTGATCTGCCAGTAACTATTGTCAAATGTGCAGAGTTCTCTGCTAGTGTTGCAGAGTGACGGTCTCTTTTTAGCTTGATTGCCTCCCTAACAGTGGTATCTGCTAGCAAGTCCAAGAGTTCCCTTTCTGCCAAGTACTAATCACCTTCTGCCAACCACTTTACCAACTCATGTCTTAAACAGGGTCCATTTGGATTGCACATCTCTAAGCACCCTTCAAAATATAGGTGACACACTTTAGAGATGTCATCTGAAATCATCTTGTACAATAACATCTGCTAGGCATTTCCAGGATATTCATGCTACATTTTTAGGTTCTTGATATTATTTGTCCAGCCACTGCTTTACTTTCTGCCAACTCACCGGCAGTAGGTGATCATTTAAAAATTAGCATGTCCCTTAAGCAGAATATATAATCTCAAAACTGATTAAACAATTACAGAGTTGATCACTGGCCTTTGGGCTAAAGTGCTACAGAACATTATGCCTGTTATAAGCGGCCTTGTGCTCAGCAGAGGCAATCCATGATTAGCATTGAAGTTGAATAACAAGCCATCATTTGGGTTTAGCTAAGGTAAACCCTAACCCACAGTCACAGCCCTCCAGGTATCTCCATCATTCCTCACATGTGTGTTGAAATACACAAGTACAACTATCGAATAAGAGGGTGGTTTACTATCAAGCATCAACCCAGATCTCTTGACCTTTTACTGTTGAACTTGCTGCATTTTACTGTTTACAATTTGGGAATGAACTGTTTCAGCTTGACTTAGTCTGATTTTGTTAAACATCTTACTAGAACACATTGCTGTTACTGCATTTAAATTGTAACCAAGGGTTCTCATCGGTATTCAGCTGCCATATTGTTTAGTCCATCAAAGTGCTGTTTTAACCCATGTTAGTTAAATGTTATTACTTAGCTTATTTAAGTGCCTATTCTGTTACTGTATTGTGTGGAAACTGAGTGATTTTACAGTAATTTTATGTACTGCCACCATGCTGCTCAGTTCTGTTGGCATGCATTACTAAATAGCACCAAATAGCTGGAAAAGTTTACTGGCAATGAATTACTCTGCATTCTGTGAAATTAAGGTGGCGATAAACTGAATTTCATATTACTGAACAGGCTGACTTGTCTTATTAATTATCACTGCTTGTTCCTTAACTAATTTATTTGATTAAGTACTGCTTAACTTCTTCTTTTGGCTTTCACCGGTTGTGGTAGCCACAGCAGATCACCTGTCCGCTGATGATTGGCAGTGGAGTTTTATGATGCGAAATTGCCAGCCCAGCACCCAACCTTCCACAGAAGGCACACATACACACATTCACACCTAGGGCCCTTTTAGAGTGTCCAATCCACCTACAGCATATCTTTGAGCTGTGGGAGGAAACCAGAGCACCAGGAGGAAACCCACGCGACCACAGGGAGGACATGCAGACTCCGCACAGAAGGCACCCCAGCTAAGTACTGCTTAATTAAACTACTTAAATCGTGGTATTTTCTTGTCTGTCTCTTATTCCCACTTTTGTTTACTTCACCTACCCCCTTTTCTGGCTTCATATTAACATCTCTCTCTATCTCTTTCCTTATAGTCCCTTAACCACATTCAGAAGTCCAACAAAAAAACCTTAGTAACTGCCTGCATCCAAGAAAGTGGATACTGGAACCCCATAAAAAGCAGTAAAAAGCTACTGCAAGTCCTAGTTTTATCAACAGACTGTAAGCAGTGTATGTCTAATATAATCTTTTCTCTGTGATTCTCCCATCACTTCTGCTGTGCACACTACTGGACTCCCCCCATTTTCCTTCTGTTTATTGTAACAAAAATATACAGTTTTCCAAAGCTTTGCATTTATTATATAGTCCACCTCCCTGATAGGTTCATAGGTTGGTACTAGGCTATTGGCCCTAGGGCCTATACAAGCCTAGCCATAACAATTCCCTGGCTATTTCTTCCCACAGTATTTACTTCCCTGGACCCCTGTCTAGCAGGGTGACTGACGTGATCCCGGGGGTGAATTTCCTATCTCCCATCCAATCATCAAGGTCCCTTCTGAAGAGGGCCAAAGAGGCATGCTGCTTGACATGTATGGGCAGTCTATTCCAACATCTGGGGAGTCTCTGGGTTAGGAACCTATCCCTCCAGCATGTTTTGTTCATTGTGATGACAAGGTTTAGATCCCTGGAGCTTGTGTCTCTGAGGTAGTGGGATTTCTTTAAGTGTAGCATGTCCAACAACTCTGGGTTTGACATGGCCTTGTATGTTAAGCAGAGATTGGCTCTGAGTAGACGATATGCCACAGAGTATAGGTGGAGTTTTTTTAGACAGTCAGCATGGGGCATCTGCTTTAGGCCTGTGATTCTTTTAATGAGGTATTTCTGCGGCCTTTCCAGTTGTTAGCAGATGTCATGAGAGGTACATACCAAACAGGGCGTTGTATTCTATAATGGGTCTAATGAGATATGAGTACAGTGGACAATGACCTCCTTTTTTCTGGAAGAAAATCCCTTAGTGATGAGGTGTGCCACATAGAAGGATTTCCTGACTCTTGTGGCGATGTGGTTATCGAAGGTGAGACCACTGTCCACCTGTGTCCCCAAGTCTCTTATCACACTTTCAGTGTTTAGTGTACTGCCAGTTATGTGGTGATTTACAGCTACATGTTTTTTCCCAAAGGGGATAACTATACATTTCTTGGCATTGAACTTGAGCCCATGGCTCTGGCAACAAGCATCTGTTTCTGTAAGGCCCTTTTGTAGAATATCCACATCATATGGGGTTTCAATAATGGCTCCCAGTTTGCAGTCATCTGCAAACTTTGTTAGCCAGAGTCCCTTAGTGTTGGCCTGTACTTCAGAAAAGTAGATGCCAAACAAGAGCTGTCCCAGGACTGAACCCAGAGGTACTCCATGTGTCACTTGTCTGCAGCTGGATTTGGAGTCGGCTACTTTTACAGTCTGGGTTCTGTCAGTAAGCCAGTTGGCATCCCATCGAGTGACGTAGGGATTGATGCCCAGCTTAGTAAGTTTATCTATGATTCCAGAGTGAGGGATGGTGTCGAAGGCCTTGGCGAGGTCCAGATAGGCTGTGTGGACCACCTTACCCTTGTCCACGGCTCTGGAGACTGATTCAAAGAAGTCAATCAGGTTCAGGAGACAAGATCGGCCCTTCATGGACCCAACCTGCATGGGGTCCAGTGTTTGAAGGTTGCCAATGTCTTTGTTTATAAGTTCCATGATAATACGTTCCATGGTCTTGCAGATCAAGCTTATCAGACTGATTGGGCGGTAGTTCCCGGGATCCAAGGTGGATCCCCCCTTGTGGAGTGGGATAACTGGATCTGTGCACCACTCAGTGGGCACGACGCCTGAGTTGAGGCTATGATTAAACATGACACTTAGGTGAGGTGCCAGTTTATATTGTAGTTCATGTAGTACACAGCCTGGGATGTCATCTGGTCCCATAGATTTTGTATTCTTAGCTTTGGAGAGTGCGATTTTTACCTGCGTGGCTGTTATTACAGGAATTTGGCAATCTTTTGGTAATGAGATGGGCCCTTTAGGGGGTGAGAGGGGGGGTGAAGTTTGCACTGAATTGATCTGCCAGGATATTGGCAATATCCTTGGGATCAGTATATTTAATGCCATTCTCAGAGCAGATCTGAGCATTGTCATTTAGATTCTTGACATAGCTATAGAATGCCTTGTTGTCTTTGGAATCTTTGGCAATTTTATTTTTGTAACTAGCTTTGAAGAATTTTATGAGGGATCTCAGCTGCTTACTGAGGCTGGTAAGGGAGTTTTTTGCATCCTGGGATTTCCCTCTTTTCTACAACAGTTTCTTCCTTTTGTTGTAAAGTTTGTTTATGGCAAGGGACCACCAGATTGGCTTCCTTTATTTGGAGGAGAGTGTCTTGGTTCTATTGGGGATGGCACGATTCATACACGAGTAGATGTGCTTGTACAGTGCCTTAGTGTAGGATTCAGCAGTCAAACTTTCTGTTCCCGTCTGCATGGGTGTCATGAAGTTTGTCACTTTTGAATTGAGTAGCATGAAGTTGGCTTTAGAGAAGTTTTTTTATGGAGGTTTCCTTACTGGGGGGTGGGGGTGGGATGTGGATGTCAAGGGTGATTAGCTTATGGTCAGACCTGACCAACGAGGGGGTGACCATAGGTGTGGAGCATCAATTTCCCATGTTGGTAATGACCAGGTCTAGGATATTGACGCCCCTGGTGGGACTAAGGATTAGCTGATCCAGGGCATTGGAATTGATGAATTCCAAGAACCATTGAGCAAAGATGTTGGTACACAAGTAGTTTTCCCAGTTAATGCCAAGGTAGTTGAAATCACCCAGTATTAGGGTGTTTGGTTGTATCTTAATATTTTCCAGTATGTTTAGAAAGGTGTAGTGAGAATCTTGGGTCATGGTGGGGATCTGTAGCAAGCTACAGTTTGGATTACAGTATTACCTAGTGTTAGTTGCACCTGGAGAATTTCAGACGCATTGTGTTGGGCAACTAGCCTGGTGTTGTGAATATCCTTGATGAATATGGACACTCCTCCACCTTTAGTGTTTCGGTCCTGGTTTGGTGGGCGAAAAGTGTGGTAAGAGTTGTAGCCTGGTATTGCAGGGGTGCTCTCTGGAGCCTTGAACCAGGTCTCAGTTACTGCACAGATACCGATGTTCTCTGTTTTTAGGAGTGCCTCGAGAGAGTGAATTTTGAGGTTTAGACTTCTAGCATTGAGTGGCATTACCTTCAGATTTTGCATGCTTGTACCTGTTATGGTGGTGATTTTGACCTTTGAACATTGCCTTCAAAAGGCACTATAGGGGTGGCAAGAGCCTTAGCCAGTAACCTGAATCCCATGGGCAACAGGTGCAGACCTTCTCTGGCAAAGCATCGTGGTCTGTCGATCATGTCATCCCAGGCAGACAGATACTGGATCCCCTTTGAATAACACCAGAAGCTTAGCCAAAGCTCAGCTAAATCTGCTTTGGAGTTCACATACATAAAAAGATGCCTTTAGGTACTGACCTGGGCTAGCTGGTTGATTGTTTTTCTCAACCTGCTCCATTCATCCATGATTTGCTTGGGTTCACTCCTCTCCCTTACCCTATCTCCATTCCTAACCACCCCCACTTTCCTCAAACTTATGCACTTACTTAAATTAACCACACCCTATAACCACTGAATTTCTTCTTTCCAGCCAGTCCTAGATATCCAATCACTCCAAACTACCTCCTCCACTCTATTACTCTAATTAACTCTTTTAACTACCCTCATTTCTTTCACTCAACATACAATATGTTACTCATCCTACTTAATTCCCTTCTCCTACTCACTCTTTCCTACTCCACCTCCTATCACTCCCACTACAACCAGTCCTACTCTTCTCCTACTATCTTCCTCAATCACTGCAACCCACTAACTTCTACAAACTTCTCAATAGCTCCCTCACTGTTTACTCACTTTCAAACCCTCTTAAATAAATTTAAAATACTTCTCCATCCCTCTCCCCTCCAACAAAACCTAAACCCAAACTTCTCTTCTATAGCCCCCTTACCACAGCATAAAAAACCCTCCTTTCCATGCCTTCTGCTGGCTGGCGATATTCATCTCAACCCTGGCCCACCCTCCAACCCAACCACAGGTACCCATACTCACCTCTCTAACACCTCCACTACTTTACCTGAACATTTTCCCTGCTTTCTCCCTATACCTCCTATCCAAACTCCCCAATCTCACACCCCAAAGCCTTGAAAATACTCTCCCTCCATATTCAAAGCAGTACTAACAAAGTTACTTCTTTCTATGGTGTTATCTCTCTCTACAACCCTGACATTCTCACCCTCTCAGAAACATGGATACAACCCCATATTACAGACTCTGACATTCTCCCCCATGGTTACAGCATCCTCTACTTTGATTAACACAAGAAATGAGGTGGTGGTGGTGTAGCTATCCTATACTCTGACAAACTTTCTCTCTATCCTCTACCTACATCGCCTCCAAATTTCCATCCAGCTGAAATACTTAATTGCTAATTGTAAATTAAATAATCATGAAAACCTAACCATAGTAGAAATTTACATACCACCTGGCAACAACATCCCTACCCTTGAACACTTTTTCTCCTGAGCATATCAAAACATCTCTTATGAGACTATCATCCAAGGTGATGTCATTATTGACTGGAACTCCCTTAATTCCTACTCTCCAAATACTAGCATCAATCTCTTTGGATTCTCTCAACTCATCACCTCTCCTACCCATATAAATAAACTCACAAATAACAGCACTACACTTGACTGGATCCTCACTTCTAACCCAAAGCTGTATCACAATGCTACCACTCTACCTGGCTCCTTCAGTGACCATCTCCATACCCACGTGTTAAGACACTCACCTCATCTGCTATACCCTCACCAATACAAACACAGCTGTAATCTCTCTATTTTCTGCCCAGGTACCTTCAATAATCTTCTCTCCTCTATTAACTAGTCCTTTCTCTATACCCTCCCTCTCAGTGAGGCTGTCTCCAAATTTAACAAAACCTTCCTGAATATCCTAAACACCTTAGCTCCCACTAGAAAAATAAGAACAAAAACAAACTTTGCTCCATGGTTAACCCAATCCACCCATACATTAATGCTTAAATGAGACAGTGCTCATAAAACCTGGAAAAAAACAAACGCCCATCACCATTTCCAAACCTATAGAGAATTTATGAACCTAACCAAGAAACAAGTTGATCTAGACAAAAAAACAATACTATCAAAAAGCACTAGATAATCCCAATTCCAACATGAAAAGGTTTTGGAAGAGTATTAACAAACCTTCACATCCAGGCAACCCTTCTACCCCCACAGCCCCTGTCCTAACAGCTCACCAACAGACACTGCCTCCTTTCTTAATTCCTTCTTCATTGGCTCTATAAAAAAGTTAACTAAACCTGGCAACACCTCCCTCTCCCCCTTTGATCCCCTTCCCTCTACCAATTCCACACAGTTTTGTCTTAAACCTGTCCCTACTACATACATCAAATCTCTTCTTACTGAAAACCTGCTCCCCCTCTGCTGACAACTTACCTCCTCTATTCCTTAAACTTGCAGCTAACTCTGTTATGCATCCAGTCTTCATTTAGTAAACAGGGCAATTAAAGAGAACACTGTCCATGACATCTGGAAAAAATCCTAAGTCATACCCCTCCACAAAGGTGGCAATTCAACCGAACCATCCAACTACAGACCTATCGCCATACTATCCCCTTATACAAAATTCTTGAAAAATGAATTCATAACCAGATTCTCAAACACATCATACAAGACAACCTGTTAACTCCCACCCAACATGGTTTCCATCCTCACCACAGCATCTCTGCAGCTCTCATTTCATTTACACAGAATGTTGCCAAAGCACAGCACAATAACAATCTAGTCTAATGGCACTTCCTTGACTTATCTAAAGCCTTTGACACCATTCCCCATACTCTACTGCTCTCAAAACTTTCTTCCCTTAACCTCTCCTCTTCTACTATACTATGGTTCTCCAGTTACCTCTCCAACAGATTCCAATCCATCAAATGGCTTTCTGCCTCCTCCTCCTTCCTCCCAATCCAAACAGGTGTCCCCCAAGAGTCAATCCTTGAACCTCTCTTTTTTAATATCTTTACAAATAACCTGCACAGACCCTGTCCAAACTCCTCAGTAATACAATATGCAGACAACGCCACTATTATCTTGTGCTCTGATAACCTTCCCCACCCCATTGCTCTTACTCAAGATTCTCTCCTTTCAGTAGAAAAATGGCTGACCAATAATCAGCTTCTAAATCCTAGAAAAGCAAAACTTCTACTGTTTCTCCCCAAATTACTATAGCAGCATAAAAATGCCTTCACAGTATCATATTTTAATAATGCACTTATTTCTGTTAAACCACATACTAAACTTCTGGTGTAATCATAGATGACCAACTAAAGTTTGACATACATAGTCAGCAAGCCATCAAAAAGACCCACCAAAAACTTGGCCTTTTATACAGACATAAATAATATTTCACTATTAATGTGAAACATTCTCTAGCACAGACATTCCTTCTCCCAGCCTTACTTTTTGCAGCCCCTATTCTCACCAATATTCAATCCAATCTATTTGCTAAACTTGAAACCACCTACAACAAAATAGGCAGATGTGTTGCCAACTTTCCCTATTGCTCTCGCCACTGCATAGCTTTAAAAACCTACAACTCCTCCTACCCCAATTCCACCTCACACACACTATCTTAAATCAATCCTCCTACTGTCCTGCTCTCATGGACCTCATCACTCCCTATTGGCAAACTTTTATACAGCCACTCTGTCACCAATGCCTGGAACAAACTTTCCTAAGAACAAATAGCAACTTCCTTAACTTCAAAAAACTTCTAAAGGACTTATTTACTAATTCCTGGACCTGCTCTTGTCCCACTCCCTCCTAAACTACTCCCTCTTCTGTTCCCCTCTCCCTCTCAGCTCTCACACTTTACCACAACTATTCATTTAAGGTCTTTATGATATTCTACCAACCTTGAATTTCTCTCTGATGGTAATTGTTAGCTGCTGTTTAAACCCTCAGTATTACTCTTGTATTCAAACGTTTATTTATAAGTTATGTCCTGTTTCTCCTGTGTATATACACTTGTATGTTAATATTGCATGATGTTTTGTTTTTGTATTTATCTGTGGAGCTTTTCTCCTCGGGTCTCCGCTGAAAAAGTCTTCTACAGCCCAATCGGACTAACCCGTTAACAACTGTCAAATAAATAAAAATAATAAATAACTAAATCTCCAAGAGAGCTGCAAACTGCAAATACTATGTTCAAATGCACAAACAGCAGACAGAATTTCCTTTTCTGCAACTTAAAACTGCAATGAGGTAACTATCGCAGGTTGTTCTTGTCTTTCGGCTTTTCCCGGTTAGGGATCGCCACAGCGGAACTCCAGTCCGCTAATGATTGGCAGTAGATTTTCACGAACGCCAAGGTGCCAGCTTGATGTTCAACTTTCAACAAAGGCACGCCCATTTACGCATGTCTTTCGAACGCCCACCCAACCACGGGGAGGATATGCAGACTCCACACAGAAGGCACTCCAGCCGTGAATCGAACGGGAGAACCTTGTGTTGTGAGGCAACAAGGCTACCGCTGCACCACCGTGGAAGTCAGGTAACTATCGCAGGTACTACTGCAATTTACAATTGTGATGCACCTTCACCAATTACTTGAGTATCACCCATACCTGTTCAGGAGCTCTTCTAAGGGGCTACTCCAGAACAGAAGAAAGGCCACACATATTCAATAAGTCTGGTGTAAGGGTAAGACCAGCTATATTTAGATAGTACTTTTAAGCCTGCATACACTAGTTCTGGCTCCCTAAACAACGAGGTCACATTTTGGGTCACAGAAGCCAGTTTTCAATGCCATGTATCGTAATCCATCTTCTACCTACCTCCTACTCAACTGGCTTCATAGTTTACTCCCCCACCACACACACACACACACACACACACACACACACACACACACACACACACACACACACACACACACACACACACACGCACACTTTAATTTGCAGATGTAAAGGACTGAGTCTGACCAATCTAAATCCAGAGGCCATTAGTAACTCACTGATGAGCATTATCCCAAGGCCTAATTCCATGGGTATTTCTGAGTATATGTATTATGGGTGAGGTTCACTTATTCTTTAAATAAACCCCACAACCAGTTACTCATATGCAAAATTCTCAGATTGTTGAATCACTGCTTGTCTGATAAGTTAAGTTGTCTTAGACCAATTTGGTAAGACTGACTTAAGCAGAAAAAAAGTTCCAGACCCCATAGCTCTAAGGATCACAGAGGTAGACACACACCACCAGGTTAAAACGGTCTTGACTTTCGGAGGGCATTGCATCCCCCATACCATATTGAATTTCTTCATCCCGTACCTCCTGAGACATGGTATTATATTCTGAATAATTTATGAAAATTGTCTAGAAATAACAATCTTGTGCACTGACTCTTGATATAAATAAACAAATTCCTTAAGTAGAAAGAAAACATTTCATTCGGACAATAGCACATTGCTGCTGGAAAACAGTGAATCCTAGAAATGCAGAACATGGCAGGAGTCAGCTGAAGTGAAGTCACATTCCTTTTCACAGACGTTTGCCATGCGATACTCCATTTCAAATTATCACTAAAGATACCATTTAATCTACCAAAAATAATCCATCAACAGACTCACTAAAACTGCCAGTGTTGGAATGTAATGAAGTCTGAAGGAATACACCTCTATAATAAAAGTTGACTATATGGCATAAATGAATGGAGACATGACTGTGACCCAGTCTACCAGGGTTCAGTTAGAGGCCTCGGCTCTTGAGGAGGTAACCCGGGAGGAAGGGGTTGAATGAAGAGAAGGTACCTGCTTGCTTCTCTTGGGGATGGGGATCAGAGTTCTGTAGGAAGAGCATTTTCTAATAATGTATCCCTAGTACAGACTAGTGTCCTAGCAGAGCTGAGACCTTCATTAAATGGGAGACTGCCTGAGGGGTTATTTCATTCATACAAGGTATGGCAACCCCATGCTGCAAACTATTGTGCACCCACCCCTAAAGGACTGACACAACAGACAAGGGGGTTAGGAATCACAGCAAAGATCTTGTAATGGCTGACTATTGCTTCATTGCTACCATCACACAGGAGAATATCCTTACACATGTAAAGAATGTGATAAATCTTTTCTGCGTAAGAGACTGCTTGAAGTGCACTAGTTCAGCCACATTGGGCAGGAGCCTCACCGCTGCCAAGAATGTGGAACCATGTTTGCCAGTGCTGCGTATAATAGCTGCAGAATGACTGACCCTTACCTAGCTGTGGAAGGAATGAAAAAGTTGTGGTGACAAGATCATGGAGGTACACAAAAACAAAACAGGAGGACAGTTTCATCAAGTGGTAGTTTTACAAGAGGCTGAAGAAATAGAAATACACTTTGCAGAACTCATTAGAAAAAAAAAGATGAAAATAAATAAATAAATGAAAGGATATGAACAGAGCAAAATACCCATAGGCAAGCAAAAATACATTAACTTCAGTATCTCTAGTAAAGATTATAGCTGATTTAAAGTTGAATCACTGGTGTAACAGCCATTTGTGCAATAAAATGAGAGCCTTAATAAAAGAGCACTGCCTGGATACTATGACAGGCAAGGAAGCACTAAACTTGGTGACTATGACTATGATGCTGACTTATATGTGCTTTTTTGGCCCTTTTTGCACCATCCTCCACTGACCATCAAATCTCTCCCATGCTTATCCTATTAATCAATTTGTTCCTCTACTGGGAGCTCTAAGGCTCATTCATTCCTGAGGCAAGAATCAGGCAAGCCAGCTGTTGGATCATCAATGTGTGGATGATTTTTTTTTCCTTTACTCAGCCAGTCCTCCGTGCATTTGTGTAATAGGTAATTGGCTTTTTGGTGATGATGCCTGCTTCTGACACCATACACTCAACAGACCTATCTCACTTATAGACAGCACCTTGATATGGCCACCAGTCAATACTGGTGGTTATTCTGCTGAAATTGTGCTCTGGCATAAGCCTCAATCTCCCTCTCCCTGATGGAGATGAGCAGAATCCACCCTTTCATTCCTACCTCACCCCATCCAGCTCCCCAGGGCAAAGTCTGTTACATAAAAAAACAGCTGTCGTGGTCATAGCCAGGTCTCCATCCCTCATTGTCATGGGGCCAGATGATGTCAACTTATCTGTGTAGGACAGCTAGGAAGAAAGGCAGAATCAAAAGCAGTCTGGGTTGCCTAGGCAAGCGATAAGAAGAGCAGAAATAATAGTAATCATGGAGAAGAAATATATACTATGATTACTAGTCATTATTTAAAAAGCTGGACTACGCTAGGAAATCATCATAAATAAACTTTATGCTAGTGGCACTGTGCTGCTCACTGACTGGCTTGGTGCTTGGCAGTTCGTATATTTATTTTATTTTTTTTTTAGTTTGCTGTTGTTTACTGGGTTTGTCAGATTGAATTTAATCAAAACCCCTTTTTCCTCCCTGGGCAAGTTGTACCACAAATCAGTTACATTTGCCTTAAGACTGAAGCTGGAAGTATCCTCTAATACCCCAGTAGTCAGAGATTATGCCATGGTTTCTCTACTAAAACTGACTGATGACCTAACTAAATTCAAAAGCCCCTTTAATTTTGATGACCCCACTGCTCATGTGAAATCCTTTATCACCAAATTGTATGCATATATAAATAACTGCATAGATGCATCTGTCCCCTAAGATGTAAATACAACATCAAATTAAAAAAATAAACTCCCATAGTGGAACCCTAATATAAATAGGCTTTGTACTAAAAGGAAAAATACTTATTTCACACAAAAATAAATTTAACTCTTAAGAATTTAAAAATATTCTTGCTAAGCTTAGCATGGAACTTCAGACACTGATCAAATCAATCAAAAAAGGTATGAGGTAAAAAGACACCCCCATGCAAAGGATAACCGCAAAGCATTCATTAACTATGTCAGAAATCTCAGAAGCAATTCCATGCATTGCATAGAACTAATAGTAAAGGGTATCACATACTTAGGCACAAAGAGATAGCCAATCTATGTTCAGGCAAATTTAGTTCAAACTTCACCTCCCTCTCCCCTCCTGTATTGTCAGATCACATACCTGCATCTACACCTTCCTCAAATCTCCCAAGGAAAAGTCCTCACAGCATTAACCAAGGCCAAGAGCATTACTTCTATATGTTCATTTAACATCCAGTCAGCCTGAAACATGATTTGTTAGATCCTCCACCAAGGTTATTTAATATCAACTTCTAAACATGCTTTGTGCCAGATTAATGGAAAACAGCAACAGTCATCTCCTTGCACAAAGGTGGGATGTCAATGAATCCAAGTAATTATAGACCCATAAGCCTGACCAGCCTTATCTGCAAGGGTGTGGAAAAGATCAATATGGAACTAATAAATAAGGACATAGTTGACGTACAATCTCCAGACCCAAGCCAGTTCGGATTCATCAAGGGCAGAACCTGCCTACTTAAACTGTTCGACTTCTTCATAAAGGTTACAGAAGCATGGATGAGGACAACTCAGCCTACATTTTTGGACTTCAAAAAGGCAATTGACACTATCCCATACCCTGGTAACATAGATAAACTCTCCCACCTAAATGTGAATCCCTATGTAACTCATTGGATAACAATTGGGTCACACATGGAACCAGGAAATTATGGTGGGTAGCTGTACCTTCTACAGAAGACCTGCCTCTAGCAATGTACCCCAGGGTTTGGTCTTTGGACTAGTACTCTCTGGCATTTACTTCTTTGAGATCAAAGCAAATGTTAAAAGAGTTTATGGATGACCAAGTTTGTAAATGACTATAAATATGGTGCCATCATAAACCTCTTAGGAACACCAACATCCTCCAGCAGGACTTTTCCTAAACAAATAGCTGATATCAAAACCATGGACTAAAACTAAATGCCAAGAAATGTAGAATGATATCCTTCAGCAAGTATGACTTCCTTTGTGATTATTACATTAACAACATACCCCTGAAAGTTGATCCCATAATCCGGGATCTGGAAATATATATCTCAACAGCAAACTGTGCTTTAATCACCACATATACACTATTGTAAAAAAAGTCCTTTTCCATTCTGCAGCATATATCTAAAGGCACTGCATCCAAATCCAGGGATGTAATCATTCCACTGTACTCAGCTTTTATCAGGCTGATCACTGTATATAATGTACCATTTGTTATGTACTTGTCCAAACACTTGTCACAACTGGAATGACCACAACGCTTTCTCAAAGAAATCAAGGGACTATATAATAAAAACTATGCTGACTGTTTCAAACCTTTGTCCCTCTTCTTGCTAACATATAGGCTACTAGGAGGTGACCTCTGCCTCATCTATTGTCTCAACACACCCTAACCTGTTGGTTCTATTACATATTCACAAGTCCAATGGTAGCATGAAGACCCACTTAAGTGATCCTGATCTCTTCTGCAACATAAATAGGACATACCAAAGGGATGGGTATGTTTCACAGAAATTATCTCTTCTGTGGAGCCATTTTCCACTCCACATAAAGCAAAGTACTTCACTCACTCTATTCAAATGTAACTTGGATGAATGGATGTGAAACTACAAATGTACCTGTAGTTTAGCACACATGTCCTAGCATGTCCTTGTTTTGCCCACGTATGAGTTATTCATATGCAAATTATAAGGTTTCAAATCTACCATGGGAATGTAAGCCCAGGCTTCTTACGATCCTTACATATCAATAGCCCAGTAAGTACCTATGAACTTATGTGACAAAGTCTTTATTATTCGGAAATATATTAGACCACTCATTTTTATAATCTTGGCTAACCCTTATATAGTTGCTAGTACTAAATGCCAAATTATATATTTAGTAGATGTGGGAATCCCCACCCCTCATACTCAATCAGCTTGCAAGTAGCTTGACTCACAATGTATCCTGCTTTCTCCCTTAGTGTTAGATTCTCAACCATGCGTTGAGTCCTTTGCAGTTTTGTGTGTTCATATAGGACTGGTAGATTTTCAAGGACGCACAATGATAGTGAGAGAATGATAGTTTAACTGCATTGATTTACTAGTTAATGATTTCAGTTTGGACTTACCTTTTGATAATGAATTCTGTTTAAATATTATGATATTTTCTTCAGCTGTTGTTTGAATTATATGACTTGCTACCTAGATAATATAAACTGGAAAACTTTTGGCAGATTCGTTGTTCCTTATAGGATCCCAGTCTCACCACAACAGTTTTGTTTTCATTGAATTCTAATCCTAAATATTTAGTAAAGCTTCCAGTTATTTTCTTTATTTGATTAATACCTTTGTCTATTTCTTCACTCATTAAAAGACTGTCCTCTGTAAATATCACACTTTTTCCTTCCTATGTATCTCCAAATATATTATCAGTAGCCATATTCGTTTAGGTAATGTCTCCATTGCAAATATGAAGAGTCCCATGAAACAAAGGGCAACTCTGATATCTTTATATAGTTTTTTCCTCTTCCAATATTCGTCCATTTATCACAACATCAGTTTAGGAACATTGTATAATGTTTTAATCCCTTGCTATAATTTTTTTTCCATTTCACAAAATATATATTCTCATTTAAACAAATTAAATGCTTTCTTTATGTTACATGGGATACAAGCTGCCACCACCCACAAGATGTCTGTTAACTGTCTGCCTTGAATTAGTCTACCTCCACCTATTTTTTTATGACAGAATTTGTTTCAGACATTTAGTACTTCAAAAACTGTTTTAGCATTCAACTTGATTAAGCAGATGAGGCAGTAATGTCATTGCTCTAGTGCATTGACTTTTCACTTTGCAATCCTGACAAATATCACTTTCCTTATATTTTACAGGAAGCATTTATACTACCTATGCTATTGTAAAATAAACATAATGGTTTAATTGCTGTATATCCACCCCATTTTTGAAGCTCTTTAGAAATGTCATCGGTTCCTATTGCAGTGTTATCTTTTAAAGTGTTTTATTATGTTCCAGATTTCTTCTACTCTCATACATTTTTCCAGTATACATTAGAAGCAATTATCAAGTTTAGACTATGAGACCGACCCCGGGATTCAAGAAGCTCGACGCAAGGACAGTTTTAGCCTTGTGCCGAGCATCCTCACTACAGATGGTGCAGCAGCGCCATATAAATATGTATGAGGGTGCGCCACCGCACCCTCGATTTGCACAGGAAACGTGTGCGAGTGCAGGGGGCATGTACAAGTGCTCTATGGTGGGGTAAACATGCCCCGACAGTTGCAAATCCTACTATGCCTACTAGTAGAGCCCGCCTCTAATAGTAAGTCAATAATTCAGTGTCCGTAGATACTGAAATGTATGCTAAGCATACAAGAGTGTCCACAAACAGGTAAATAAAATTGAAGTAGTAAACACACAAGCACGTAGTGGAATGTTGAACCATGTCCCTAGAACTTTCACAATAAGATTCGCCGTGTCCCTATTATACATTTGAACTGCTGCAATATCGAAGGTGCAAACAAAGTACAGCATGTTTGCGAGTCGCTGCCCTCCGCAGAGTGTAGGTAGCTTACACATCAAATTCATTCAAATAGAGAAAAACTTGCGGAATCAAGGTAAATGTCAATAGTGTAGTGTTTAGAGCACCCGCCTAATGAACAGGCATTCATGGTTTGAGCCCAACAATAGCACATATCATTTTTCATGTGGAATGAATGTCATTTTGCTGTAAAACCGACATAAGAGTACCGCATGAGATATTTAACTTAAATATCATTCAAGCAAAGTGGCACTGTCATAATTAATAAGGCACTAGTAAGCAGGTGTAAGCACAAATAAGCAGCAGTAAACACTTATAACTACCAGTAAGCAAGTCTGAGTGTGCTTGAGAGGATCTAAGCAGTGCCCAGCATAGGAAATGTATATAAGTATGTACAGATATATAATATATATACATATATATATATATATATATATATATGTATATATATATGTATATATATATATATATATATATATGTATATATATATGTATATATATATATATATAGATATATATATATATATATATATATATATATATATATATATATGGGTCCTCTTCAAATTACAAACGTCAGTTCCGACACGGAAGAGGACGAAAGGACCGACAACGCAGTTGACCGACATGCTGAAATCCGACAGCTGGAAGACCGACAAGGAACGTTTAATGCGACTTGGTAAGTATGCGATAGTGAGGATTTTGGATTAGGGAGCGGACAGGTAAGTGTGCAATAGTGAGGATTTCGGGTTAGGGTGTGTGAAAGGTGAGTGTGCGGTAGTGTCGGAGTTAGGGTTTGGGTAATGTAAGTGTGTGTTAGTGATGGGTTTATATTTTAGGGTGGGTTAAGTAAGTTAGGAATAGGGTGCAGGTAGGGTACATGTCTGGTACTGTCGGACCTTAGCGTTAGGGGTGGGTTAAGTGAGTTAGGGTTAGGGTGCAGGTAGGGTAAGTGTGCGGTAGTGTCGGACCTTAGGGTTAGGGGTGGGTTAAGTGAGTCAGGGTTAGGGTGCAGGTAGGGTAAGTGTGTGGTAGTGTCGGACCTTAGGGTTAGGGTTTGGGTTAGGGCTAGTGGATATGTAATGTAGTGTAATGTGTTTACGTTTAGTGTGTCGGTGTAATGGTGTTCGGTATTTTGCATTGTCGGTATTGTGTGTTGTCGGTTATTTGGTGTCGGTGGTTTGTGTGTCGGCGAACTGGCGTGTCGGTGTTCTAAAGTAGACCTATATATATATATATATATATATATATATATATATATATATATATATATATATATATATATACATATATACACATATCTATATATATATCTATATATATATATATATATATATATATATATATATATATATATATATATATATATACATATACATATACATATATACATATACATATATACATATATATATATATATATATATATATATATATATATATATATATATAGATATAGATATATATATATATATATATATATATCTATGAAAAAAGAATGACGTGACACTAAAGCATACAAAAGGAATGAGAAGGGAATCAACAGCAACCCCAGTATTATATAGTGCTGTCAGCGTATGTCATATCAAGCTGGGCAGGAGTGAGCAAAGCACTGCTACTCACAACACAGGCAGGATATTACAAGTGGCAATAACATTGTTGATCTGCTAAGTCTACTTTACACACAGAGGGTAGTCCCCGGTGGGACTACCTAAAAATTGGCAAGCTATATGGCCATCCAACCATCACACAAGCAAGGGCAGGTATGTTCAAGGACTAAATGGTGGGAGAGCCTGAGAATACATGGGTTGGGACAGCATACATGTAGGGCCCCTAACGCTCGGGAGAGGGCAATGTGTGGAGGTGTGTCATGGCTGCGATAACAATTGCACAATGGATGGTATGCATGCATGTTGATCTTGGTTGGGATGGAGGAACTATGGGTATGAAATTATTGAGCCAGGCATGCCAGGGTTGGATGGACTGGTACTAATTGGACTGCCCTGTGGAGGTCAGCGAGTTTGTTATAAGTATATATGCATGCACACATGCAGACATCAATATGTAGAAGTACATTCTCTGTAACACATTCATTCCATTTGCAGACATAAATAACATGAATGTGCCCTTACAAACCCGGACAGTAGATAGAATAATAGGTTATGCATAAGAGGGAAGGGACGAAACTGCTAAAATGCAAAAGTGTGTACAATGTCCGAAGTCAGTGCTGTGCTGAAAGAAATCAAATGTGAGGACTTTCCCACACATGGAATCATTCCTGTGATCTGCCTGCTAGGGCAACGCCAATTACTAAATCGGTCTATTTGTAAAAGAAATACGTCAAACACGTACATAATTATGCTCTCATGTGTAACTTGTGCTTTACCACATAGTCATACTAATTAATTTATTATAGAGTCATGTTAACGGGACTAAGGATGTAATGAAGTATAGAGTCTAATTTTGACATAAACACATGCGTGTCCCATGTGGGCCAACCTAAAAATTGTGAATAGTGTCCTTTTGGTCGCTCATGTCACCAATGTTTGTAGACTAAACATTTGGGAGTTCTGAGCATACATGGAGAGAATCAACCGAAGGGATGGGTCTATAGGAGTAGGGAGTGGCCAATGTGTAGTGGTATGGATACACCATGAACCCAGCTGGAGAATAGATGATTGCAGTGTTAGGGAGGCTTCTGGTTGATTGTTTGGGGAACCAGGAGCCATGGGTATATGGGTGTATATGCAAATTAAGTAGCACAGCAATAGTGCATTGGTTAGAGCAACCGCCTAACAGACAGACATTCCCTTTCCAAATCCCACTGCATCACATACCATTTACCATTCCTAATCTGTACATGAACATATTGCAACATCTGTCCACTGTATAAACTGCAAAATAATAATTAAAAGTTAACTGGAGCGAAGTGTCAGTGTCATAATGAATAAGGCACTAGTAAGCAGGTTTAAACATATATAAACACAAGTAAGCGTGTGTAAGTGCATTTGCGTGGGGTATGCATTTCTTTACAGACACACACACACACACACACACACACACACACACACACACACACACACACACACACATATATATATATATATATATATATATATATATATATATATATATATATATATATATATATATAGAAAATAAATATATATATATAAAAAATATATATGTATATAAATATATGTATATATATATATATATATATATATATATATATAGTTGCAGACATATACATATATATATATATATGTGTGTGTGTGTGTGTGTGTGTGTGTGTGTGTGTGGTGTGTGTGTGTAGATATACACAGATATACAGCTATGATAGGAAACAGCACACATGAATGACATATGTTCACAGGCTATGCCAATGGAAGTGAGGGGCCTGAGCAAGAAACATGAAACACGTAGCATGACCTTCCACCCCCCCCCATATGCACAAACAATGTAAAGAGTCCACTGCTCCACAGACCACAGGCAGGATACAATGGGGGGTACACAGTGCACCCGTGCATTCTAATCTTGGAACACATACAGGAGCGTCCTTTGCGGGACACCCCAGAAATTGGCAAGGCCAAAAGAAGGTGATAAACCGAACAGTCTGGCTGGGGCATATACGGAATACAAGGGTGGGAAAGCCTGATGACCCATGGGTCAAGACAATTGTATGAAATGGGTCCCATGAAGTAGAGAGTGGGCAGCATGTAGTGGTGTGTCCAGAACCGACCAGGACCCAGAGTAAGGATGGGTGCTGTAGAGGAGGTGAGGGTGGCAGAACTATGGGTATCTACTTATGGGTCTAGATGTGCAAGTGTTGGCTGATGTGGGTCTATATGGACAGCCCCAAGGATGTAAGCAAATGTGTTCATTGGGCAGAGGCATTGCCCAACGAGCAGCCACACCCACTACGAGTCCCACTGCAGCAAATTGTAATCTGTATGGCAAGGAACGGAATAACCAGATGCAGTGCAGATATATATATGTAGAGGTATGTGTGTGTATAGCTACCCATAGCGACATAGAGATTAGTCTCATATATATATATATATATATATATATATATATATATATATATATATATATATATTTATACAGCAATATATAAATATATACATGTATGCATACATATACAGATATATCTGTATATAGTAATGTATATATATATATATATATATAGATATATATATATATATATATATATATATATATATATATATATATATATATATATGTGTGTGTGTGTGTGACTGTAAATATACACATGTATATAGCTAGGATATGATACAGCAGTTACGAGTTACATATGTTCACAGGTCGTGCATATGGGGTGAGGGGTCCAATAAACAAATGTGTAACACATAGCATCAACCTCCCCACCCCCCCAGCTAGGCTGGTGAGACATACAGACACACAATAAAAGTACACACACCATTGCTTCCTAGACCACCAGCAGGATACTATCAGTGGGAGAGACCTGCCAGGTCTAATCTTGAAACATAGACATCGATGTCCTTTGTGAGACACCCAAAAATTAATGATCATTGGAGTCAGTCCCAGTAATGATTCATCAAACCAGGCTGTAGATGTACACAGACCAGTAGGTTTTGCAAGCCTAATAACCCATGGGTCGACACAATGTATGACATGAGTCCCAACACGCAGAGAGTGGGCAGTGTGTAGTGGTGTGTTTATACCCCACCTGCTCCCACAGTAAGGATGAGTGCTGTAGAGGAGGGACAGGTGGAGGAACTATGGGTATACAATTATGGGCCTAGGCATGCAGGTGTTGGCTGGCACAGTTATATTAGGACCACCCCAGAGATGTAAGTAATATTCCGAAATGGGCATAGCTGATGCCCATACCTCTCAACCCCTAAGTGCAAATCCACTGGTCGGGACATAAACCATTGGGGAGCAAATAGGGACCATACCTCTGAACTGTCCCCGATTTCCAGAGACGTCCCTGATTTTGACTCAATTTCTAACTCAATCCCACTTAATCCCTCCTATAACTAGTGACTTTTGGAGGAGAGGTGGTGAATTACACTAATGAATAATGACAAAAATTAAGAGTTATAAACATCATTTACCTCAGAAAATGTATATGAATTCATCTGCTCTGAGTCTGTCAATGTGTCAGGTTAATAACACTAATAATTTAAATGTGTCCCTGTGTTGTTATGACGTATCCCTGATTCAGTTGGTGTTTTTCCCTAATCGTATGAGAGATCTGATAGGGATAGAAAGCACATATTCCACTGACAACCATAGAAAGATGATAGAATATTAGGTATGCAGTAGCATGACTCGGCTGAAGGATGTGGGTTCCAAAAGCCAATTACTTGTTTGTATTGAAGAGTGTCAGTTCCCATGTATTAGCCAAACAGGTGCAGATTGTAAGATGAACACACCAATAATATGAATCAAACTCTGGACAGGCTGCGGATTCTGTACAGTCGAATGGCATGTTTTCACCTAATGGGCAGCCATTCCCAATATTGTAGGCATGTAATCCAATGTAATGGGCATAACAAGGTAATATCGTAGTCCTCACTCTCACCCAGGGGTGTGAGTGTCAGATGTAAACACCAAATGCAGTGCATTTGCAAATGCAGGAGCAAGCAGGTGTAAGCCTGTTTGGCCACCAGTATTCCAGCATTACAGCGGTGAAGCAATGTAGAGGCTAACTGAGTGTAAGAAACTGTAACCGGAGGTTAGCATTGCTTAGCTCCACGCAAACCCACGCATACCCACTCACAACTGCTTTAATGTGCCTTAATCACTCCGTATCCAATGGCCTTGTTCTGCCCAGCATCAAAATAAACGGTCAGTGCAAGGCTCGAAACCAGGACCCTGCACACACAGCTATTGTTATTTACCACTAAGCCATGGCAGATATACAGACATTGGATCTTATCAAAAACATATCATCCAGCGCAGTCATTCAACAGTATAGGAAATGTATTCCATCATGTTGATGTATGTGTGTGTGTTTATTTCAAGATATAGATACATACTTATATATAGATATATCAAGAACATCCCATGTGACAACAAAGCATTACAAAGGAATGAAAAGAGAAACACCAGCAATGTCTGTATTATGTGGTGGTGTTACCCTATGTAATATCAAGACTCCCTCAGGCAGACATGTGTCATTGATACACAAAAACATTTGTACATTGGCCAAATACATCACTCTGTGCATTTTATTTACATTAACACAACAGTTCCTGTTCAATCATTATGTGAGAACAGTGGTCTTGCAAGGTGCTGTGTGCGACATCATCATCATGAAAAAGGTAAATGGGGTAACCATAGAGGGACTGGTAGTGTCGTGTGTACAATGGGGTTGTCTGCATTACATGTACCTGGAACCTTTAGGAGTCATGTGCATACCAGGATCGTGTTCCTGAGAGACAGGGGTGAGGACAACTGGAGTATGTTGTGATGCATATTAAAAGGGTTACATGTGTCCAGTGGACATGTGTGTGAAATGGACAGCTATATATGGGGCAAATGTTGTTCTAGGCACCGATTGGCCTTTTGTTTCCGTAAGGTGAGAGTGGGATGTGGGGAAAGGAGAGTAGGTATGCTCATGGAGGATAGGTTGGGTAGGATGACAGACACAACAGCATACAGGGTCAGTATATTACACATGTGGGGGGATACACCTTGGACGGAGAGGGGTGTTTGGCAGTCACAAGCCCATGAGCCCCCAGATGGAAACAGTGGGATGGAGGTCCCCAGCCATGGGCAGCCACCATTGCACCAAAACAGCAGTATAGGTCGCAGTGCTGGAGGCTGTCTAGGAGGGCAGGCTCATCTTGCAAATGGGATACTCTGCCCTTGAGTTGGCATATCTGGCCTTGAAACCCCTTATTGAGCCCCCTATGCACCACGTCCAGGACTGTACAACAGCGGACATGTTTCTGTCTGGACCTGCTCCCAGGGGGGACAAGCCCCATCCTCAGTGGTGGTTCCACCAAAAGGTGCAGAGCCAACAGAGGTGGAGGTCCAAGGCTGGGCCCCAGATGTGCTGGGGCCTGGTGCCATGGCCAGCTGAAGTGGGACAGGAGGTTCTGCCAGGACCTCCAAACCCATACAGCCTATGGTATTGCAGTTTAAACACAGATATGGCTTAGTAATAGTCAACAGCATTCATGATTACTTATAACAGCATGCATAGATATGACCATCAACCCAACACAACAGATGGTATACATTTGCAGAGGGAGCACATCACATGCATATATACTGCATGACATCTGTGCAAAGTGTAGAAGACGTGTGACTGCAACTATCAACAGTGGCCCATTATTGGCATGCCACTGAGAACCCCAGACAGTGTCTGTCATATCACTGTTTCATGTGACATATGCCCAATCAGGGATGCGATGGCAGTAACTCAACACTATCGCCATGTACTGACTGCAATCCTCACACTATGCTCCTGCAGTTCACAGATGTGTGTTCAGTGAGTAACACAGGAAACAAATGGTTCCACACACTGACCAGTCCACAGATGGCCCTACAGCTGGGGGTCTCTCACAAACAGTGCACTGTCTTGTCAGATTTAAAACATGCAGAATAGCCATTACCGCACGCAATTTGTTAAACTGGCAGTAGTCTCAATGAAACATAGCTACACTTACATGCTGTAGTCATGTCTGGCACATCACCCTCCTGTCTTTAGGCTGTTTCCCACTATGTATGTTGTTTGAGGAACATCCAGATATCATCTGTGATGCTGTTTACCAAACACCAGATCCAGGTACCACTCACAGCGACTGTCATGGGCAAACACCAATATGATGTTCCTAGATATTGTACTGTGTTTCCATGCAATTGGCTACGGGAACATCATCACAGCTGTTCCACATGCAATAGGTGCAGAGGCCTTCACCTGATCATGACCATCACTTACAAAACACAAGCTGCTGCTGAGCGGGTGTACAACTCCACATCTACCAGAGAGTGTGTGGGAGGGACAGACAGAGGCAAAGTACATCAGAGAAGGGCTTGGAGACTAAAACTTAAACATCATCTGTCACACACCTACCAGTACAGGGGTTCAAACCCCTGAATAACTAGTTTTTACTATTACAAGTGCATGCAGTTACTCCATGTGCCACAAAGCTGACATGTTGGTGTGCTGTAAGAATATATATGTGTGCTGGTGAGTGACATCTGCAACAGAGATATAGTAGACATACATTAGGTGTAGCACATATGGCTGTCCACATGAACGGATATCATTGTCAACACAACCACACTCTCTAATGGACTCATACTGACACACTTTGCCAGGCCCACTTCCTAACTACTTAGTTTGCCACATTGCAGTAATGCACAGGTACTACATGCACCACAGGGGATATCCAAAGGTTCTATGGACTAGGGCATGTGAACGTGTCTGACATCAGTCGGTATGCCAATGAGAGTTATACTGGGTGTGACTGTGGTTGGGAGCATCATACCCCACATGCAGACACAAGGTGCCAGTACTGACATGCATGTGTGCATTGCTTCATGGGTGTGTAGTGGTTGGCTGTGTAAGATGGCTGTACAAGGCTGGGAGAAGGTTAATCCTTGGCATCACGCCACCCGACAATGGTGTGCAGTATGGTACAGGGGGGTAGTGTCTGCAGTGTCCCACACAGATGGTTATTGTATGAACTGTCCTGACATCTTGGTTACCATTGTGTATGGCCATAGATTTGCAATGCATGCCATGTCTGTGTTTGATAGTCCTTGACATGGGCATTACCTGGGATGTGCATGTCCCACAATAATGTACAATGACATGTACAAGTGACCTGGTTTGGCAGGCACATGTGTACACAGACTGTTATCCTCAGATATGCCAATACTGGCATGGTGTGGCAGGACCTGCTTATAGACAGCAGGTTGACCCTGCACCTGCATTGATAGCATTATACAGGTATTCCCTGCTGTCATTGGCATCGGTCCATACAGGACACATGTGTAAGGCATTGTATGGCCTCTGTGAATCACATTTTATGGCACCACATATGTTGCAGGCATCCAGTGGGGAACATAGTGAAGGCACATTGTCCGCAATTATGTGCCTATTGTACTGCTGCACAGGGTGCCATGCCCTCTGCAGCCCATTGCAATCACGCCATGCCTACTATCTGTCATCAGTGTGCAGGGTACTAGCAACATAGTGGGATATTCTAGGCAAGTGTGCTGTGTATGACACATAGGTTCAGAATGTATTCCGGGTAATAGTAGGGTTGCATACTTTGTTCCCCAGGCCTTTTGCCAGATGTAGGGGTATGGTTTGCCAACACAGTCCCTTGGCTGACTGACATCTGTACTCCTTGTGAGGTGGACATTGTGACATATAATATGGACACCATATAGGAAAACTACAAAATTCGCTCCCCAACATGTCCAGTGGTTAGACACTCACAGCCACCTCCACTCAGATTCTTACTGTTAAACACACACAATCACCTACCATGTCTTGGAGTAGAACCCCTACCTAACTAGTGCATCACACTACAGCATTAAGCAATTACAGCATGTGCTATGGAGATTACTGAGTTAAAGTAGTCCCAGAGGTGTATTACTAGGTGGATGACAACAGCAGGATTGCCAAAGGTGGTTATGTGAATTGTAAAGAGTATGCCTACTCTAAAAAGCATTGTTACTTTCTCAGGCAGACAGACAGACAGACACACACACACACACACACACACACACACACACACACACACACACACACACACACACACACATACACACACAGTTGGCCTCTCTTGGAATAGAATCTCTGTCTAACTAGTTTATCACACTACAGCATTATGCAGTTACAGCACATGCTACAGAGATTATTAGGTTACAGGAGTCCCAGAGGTGTATTTCTATTTGGGTGACATCAGCAGGATTGCCAAAGGTGGGTAAGTGAATTGCAAAGAGTGTGCATGCTCTAAAAGCATTGTTTCTTTCACAGGCAGGCAGATAGACACACGCGCACACAGTTATCTGTTGAGGATTAGAACACCTACCAAACTAGTTTAACACACTACAGCATTACGCAGTTAAAGCATGCACCATGGAGATTACTGGGTTACTGCAGTCCCAGAGGTGTATTCGTAGGTGGGTCACATCAGCAGGATTGTCAAAGAAGGGCATTTCAAGTGTACTGTGAGTTGTACGTCCGTTATCTGTATGTACCCACTACTTACTGTCACAAAAACACATGTACACCTGCCTTATGCAGTCCTAATTGACAGTATCAATAAGGCTTCCAGGTCTTGAACCCTGGACCATGCACACTGAGGTCACTGGACGTACCACTAAGCCATCTGGGTTGTATACATGTTGCATCGAGTCTATAATGCACATCTTACTACAGGTATTCCACAGTACTGAAAATAAATGGGACAGTCAATTTGCATACATATGTACAGTACAGTGACCACTTCTGTGTCACTGCTCAACAGTTGCACAGGAAAATAACATACCCAACTGTAGTCGTTCTTGACTGTGTATTCTATACCATTCCTAACTATGCAATACTTTGTAGACACTGGTCACCACAGATAGCTACCATGGTGTGCTGAAAGACATTACACATGTGTATGCCTGGCTACAGATTGTGCATACATGTCTTGCCTATGTAAAGGTAACTAGTACAGTGGTATGCAGTTGGGGTATGTGCCACAGAACACATACAATTACACTTACTCTGATTCCACTTTTGAGCTGGGTGACATCACAGGACCAATTACTTGCAGTGGGGAGGGGCAAAGATAGAGACAAGGATAAAGGCCAGTGCAAAAGGAGGTATCTTTTTGGAATGCAGCAAAACCCGCTGTCATGACAGGATGCAGACACAAATACACACACACAACCAAACTCAGCCATTTGCTGACACACACACACTCATGCATTTGTTGACACACACAAGCACAGTCAGCCATTTGCTGATACACACACAAACACACGCACACAGTTGTCAGTGGTAGGGATCAGAACTCCTGCCTATCTACAGATCACTATTACAGTACTACTCAGTTATGAGATGCGCCACAAAGATTACACATCCCAAGGCAGTCAGACTGCCCTTCTAAGACTGAGGACAACAACAGGGAGACTGACAGTCACAAAGTATATATCTGTAAATCTGTGTGTTTAAAGTAGGTGTCCATTACAACCTGTATGCACAAACAAGACACATCATCTGCAGGTAGGCCTGAGAGGTATAGTTGTAGCACAACAGGAACCTGAACTGGATGGCCATTTGTGGAATGGACAACTACTATCACTATACAGGGTTACAGTGGGCATGTTCATACATTTAGTAGCACAGGGACGTTTGGGATGCACTATGACTACAACTACACAAGGTTATACTGGGCATGCTCATAGACTTAGTAACAAAGGGCTTGTTGGATGCACTGACTCAATATACACAAGGTGGCAGTGGGTATGCTCATACACTTAGTAGCACAGGGCTGTTTGGGATGCACTCTGATTCTAAACTCAGAAGGCCACAGTATGCATGGTCATACACTTACATGTAGAGAACACATTGTAATGGACTCCTATTGTAAACACACAGGTTTACAGC
>NC_056731.1:1161771552-1161804200 GCF_019279795.1 Protopterus annectens
GACTAATGATTGCCCAAAATGTCTCTTTGTCAAACTGAATTTGCCAAAATGAACTCTTTGCATCTAAAACAGGAATAAAAGTGGCATTTGGCATTAAGGCTGCAACTTCTTTGACTGTTTGCATTGGATGATGAGGTCTTTTTACTGCTTTGTTCAATTCTTGGGGGTCTGAAGAAGTTTACATATTTTTAGTAAACGAAAGCGCTAACACACAGTTTTTGTTTCCTAGCGTGGTGCTTTTTCCATGTTTTATTTTTTATTAGTTTGTTGAATTCATTCATTTACTGCACTGTTCTAACTTGTTGATACTTGTGAACCTCTGCTTTTCTTAAAAAAACAAAAAAACAAAAAAATCTTGCTTTTTTCCCACTTTTCTGAGATTTAAAAAAGTTCAGTTACTGATTTGCTGTTCTGAACTGTTTGTAAGTTTCTTGGAGGCCATTGTTTGCTTGGGCTAAAGGGAAGTCTCTGTGTTCATCAGTGGCAGTGATAAACATTGAGCAGCCTGCCTGCCCCTGTGGGAGTGGTTACTGCCTTGAAACTGTAGTTTTATTGGCCATTTTGGGTCAGTTCCTAACTCCTTGCTCTCCCTCTCTTAAAACATGATTGCCTCATGGTTTTGGCATCTTTTTGGACTTGTTGGCTGTTGGTGAAGCACCCACCAAGAGGAGAAAATGCTGAGAGAAGAATGGAGCCACTTTTGAGATTTTAAGTATTTTGCTTCAGATTATTAGTTTTCTGCATTGCCACCTACATTTGAGCATTTTCTGGCTTGTTAAACTTGATTTCTGTGTTGGTAACTGTATTTAGAACACAAACTAGAGCTGATTACTGAATTTCCTGCCTGCACTTATTTTTAAAATCGTCTTTTTCTTAAAACTTGCATTTTATCTGTCTCTGGCCTAGCACTCAAGTGTGGGTCATTTACTGCACTGTTCTAACTTGTTGATACTTAGAACCTCTGCTTTTCTTAAAAAAAAACCAAAAAAACAAAAAAATCTACCTAAGCAACAGAGACCTCAAAGCAGACATCCAAGCAAACGTTACCCCAAAACAAAACACGTACAATACATAGCACACAAAGTCAGTGTGCCAAGCAGTCACAGTCCTTAAGACTGAATAACACACCTGATACTCTTGTAATAGGTGACTCTATTGTCAGACACACTGACTTCCCACTCACCAGACTGAATAAAGAGAAGGTCACAGTGAGCTGCCTGTAGGGCACTAGGATCCGCCACATAACGCAAGCACTCAGGTCACTCCAAAGCAAATACAAATATGACTCAGTCATTGTACATGCTGGCATGAATGACCTGAGACGTACCTCCCTCGACTACATGAAAAGAGACATAGAGGAGCTCTCTGATCATGTAGCCCAGGCCAGTATGACCCTGACCTTGAGCATCTTCTTACCCTCACCTGGAATGATGCCACAGTATAAAGATAAAATGATCGATTTTAACAATTGGCTAAAATGTTGGTGTCATTCAAAGGGGATCCAGTGTCTGTCAACCTGGGATGACATGCTCGACAAGCCACGTTGCCTCGCTAGGGACAGCTTGCACCTGTCACCCCTGGGCTTTTGGATATTGGCAAAGGCTCTTGCCACCCCCATAGTGCCTTTTTAGGCAAGGCTCAAAAGTCAAACCCACCTCCATAAACAGCACAAGGAACAAGAAACTAAGGGTAATGCTGCTAAACGTCAGAAGTCTTAACCTCAAGATGCATGCACTCGAAGCTCTCCTCAGTATGGAGAACATCGATATCTGTGCAGTGACAGAAACCTGGTTCAAGGCTCCAGAGAGCACCCCAGCCCTACCAGGTTATATCTCATATCATGCTTTCCGGCCCCAAAACCCGGACCGAACCACAAAAGGAGGGGGAGTTTCCATATTTATCAAGGATATCAACACCTCCAGGTTAGTGGCATTGCACAAAGTATCGGAGACCATCCATGTGCAACTGACAGTGGGCAAGACTGCTTTTCAGTTTATAGCATCCTACAGACCACCCTCTCAAAGTCAGGAATCCCACTCGGCTTTCCTGAAAACATTGGAGAACATGAAGATTTCTCCAAACACCATTATATTGGGTGACTTCAACTACCCAAACATAGACTGAGAGCATTACTCAAGCCCCAGCACCTTAGCCCAAAGGTTCCTGGAATTTATAACTCAAATGCTATGGAACAACTAGTCACCACTCCCACAAGAGGGGAAAACATACTAGACCTGATCATTACCAACATGGGGACTCTATGCTCCATACCAGAAGTATATCCCTCTTTGGTAAGATCAGACCATAAATTAATTTCACTGGATATCCACATCCCAACCCCACCCCAAGCCCAGAAAACCACAGTGAAAAACTTCTCAAAAGCGAACTTCACACTTATCAAAACTGAAGTGGGAGTGGTTACTGCCTTAAAACTGTAGTTTTATTGGCCATTTTGGGTCAATTCCTAACTCCTTGATCTCCCTCTCTTAAAACCCGATTGCCTCGTGGTTTTGGCATCTTTTTGGACTTGTTGGCTGTTGGTGAAGCACCCAGCAAGAGGAGAAAATGCTGAGAGAAGAAAGGAGCCACTTTTGAGATTTTAAGCATTTTGCTTCAGATTATTTAAGTTTTTCTGCATTGCTGCCTACTTTTGAGCATTTTCAGGCTTGTTAAACTTGATTTCTGTGTTGGTAACTGCATTTAGAACACAACCTAGTGCTGATTACTGAATTTCCTGCTTGCACTTATTTTTAAAATCGTTTTTTTCTTAAAACTTGCATTTTATCTCTCTCTGGAAAAGCACTCAAGTGTGGGGTCATTTGGAAAAGCACTCAAGTGTGGGGTCATTTACTGCACTGTTCTAACTTGTTGATACTTGTGAACCTCTGTTTTTCCTAAAAAAAAAAAAAAAACAAAAAAACAAAAAAATCTTGCTTTTTTCCCAATTTTCTGAGATTTAAAAAAGTTCAGTTACAGATTTGCTGTTCTGAACTGTTTGTAAGTTTCTTGGAGGCCATTGTTTGCTTGGGCTAAAGGGAAGTCTCTGTGTTCATCAGTGGCAGTGATAAACATTGAGCAGCCTGCCTGCCCCTGTGGGAGTGGTTACTGCCTTGAAACTGTAGTTTTATTGGCCATTTTGGGTCAATTCCTAACTCCTTGATCTCCCTCTCTTAAAACCCGATTGCCTCATGGTTTTGGCATCTTTTTGGACTTGTTGGCTGTTGGTGAAGCACCCACCAAGAGGAGAAAATGCTGAGAGAAGAAAGGAGCCACTTTTGAGATTTTAAGTATTTTGCTTCAGATTATTTGTTAAGTTTTTCTGCATTGCTGCCTAATTTTGAGCATTTTTTGGCTTGTTAAACTTGATTTCTGTGTTGGTAACTGTATTTAAAACACAACCTAGAGCTGATTACTGAATTTCCTGCCTGCACTTATTTTTAAAATCGCTTTTTTCTTAAACTTGCATTTTATCTGTCTCTGGCCTAGCACTCAAGTGTGGGGTCATTTACTGCACTGTTCTAACTTGCTGATACTTGTGAACCTCTGCTTTTCTTAAAAAAAAAACGAAAAAAAAAATCTTGCTTTTTTCCCACTTTTCTGAGATTTAAAAAAGTTCAGTTACAGATTTGCTGTTCTGAACTGTTTGTAAGTTTCTTGGAGGCCATTGTTTGCTTGGGCTAAAGGGAAGTCTCTGTGTTCATCAGTGGCAGTGATAAACATTGAGCAGCCTGCCTGCCCCTGAGGGAGTGGTTACTGCCTTGAAACTGTAGTTTTAGTGGCCATTTTGGGTCAATTCCTAACTCCTTGATCTCCCTCTCTTAAAACCCTCTTTTGCACGGTTTTGCGCGTTTTTGTGCATAGTGCAACATCAGGCTGCGCCGCCTAATTGGGTTTAAACTATTCCTGGCTCCACAAAGTCTGCTCTTCACTTTTTCCCTTAGAACTACTCTATCTCTCAAATTAAACACCATATTCTCATTCTAAGGCCCCTCACTGGTCCAAATAAGTAATTTTACAAGTTAGCACTAATAAACCATAAGCACTACTTACTCTTATACTCTCTACGATTACCTTGTCCCCTATTGGTCTGTTTTAATTCAGTTCCCTGTATTACTCTAGCATGTCCAAAGGTTAGTCAATGGTTTCCTCTTCAGTCCAGCTGGTGAATCTGGGAATTTTGAGGCAATGTTACAACTGTCTCATGTACATGGACAACCCTCTCCTCCTCCAAACAGGTTCAAATATATGTGAGAGATGCAACCATATAGCCAAACTGGAGGCTGAGCTCTCTCATCTCAGAACTGGTGTAACCAGTCAGGAGGAGAAGGTAACCTCACACATCACAATTCCAGTATCACATAGTCCCACCACAACAGTGAACCAAAAACATACAAACACAAAAACATACTCGGAGGCTCTAAATAAAAATCTACCTAAGCAACAGAGACCTCCAAAGCAGACATCCAAGCAAATGCTACCCCAAAACAAAACACGTACAACACATAGCACACAAAGTCAGTGTGCCAAGCAATCACAGTCCTTAAGGCTGAATAACACACCTGATGCTCTTGTAATAGGTGACTCTATTGTCAGACACACTGACGCCCCACTCACCAGACTGAATAAGGAGAAGGTCACAGTGAGCTGCCTGTCAGGCGCTAGGATCCGCCACATAACGCAAGCACTCAGGTCACTCCAAAGTAAATACAAATATGACTCAGTCATTGTACATGCTGGCATGAATGACCTGAGACGTACCTCCCTCGACTACATGAAAAGAGACATAGAGGAGCTCTCTGATCATGTAGCCCAGGCCAGTATGACCCTGACCTTGAGCAGCATCTTACCCTCACCTAGAATGATGCCACAGTATAAAGATAAAATGATCGATTTTAACAATTGGCTAAAATGTTGGTGTCATTCAAAGGGGATCCAGTGTCTGTCAGCCTGGGATGACATGATCGACAAGCCACGTTGCCTCGCTAGGGACGGCTTGCACCTGTCACCCCTGGGATTTCGGATATTGGCAAAGGCTCTTGCCACCCCCATAGTGCCTTTTTAGGCAAGGCTGAAAAGTCAAACCCACCTCCATAGACAGCACAAGGAACAAGAAACTAAGGGTAATGCTGCTAAATGTCAGAAGTCTTAACCTCAAGATGCATGCACTCGAAGCTCTCCTCAGTATGGAGAACATCGATATCTGTGCAGTGACAGAAACCTGGTTCAGGGCTCCAGAGAGCACGCCAGCACTACCAGGTTATACCTCATATCATGCTTTCCGGCCCCAAAACCCAGACCGAACCACAAAAGGAGGGGGAGTTTCCATATTTATCAAGGATATCAACACCTCCAGGTTAGTGGCATTGCACAAAGTATCGGAGACCATCCATGTGTAACTGACAGTGGGCAAGACTGCTTTTCAGTTTATAGCATCCTACAGACCACCTTCTCAAAGTCAGGAATCCCACTCGGCTTTCCTGAAAACATTGGAGAACATGAAGATTTCTCCAAACACCATTATATTGGGCAACTTCAACTACCCAAACATAGACTGAGAGCATTACTCAAACCCCAGCACCTTAGCCCAAAGGTTCCTGGAATTTATAAACTCAAATGCTATGGAACAACTAGTCACCACTCCCACAAGAGGGGAAAACATACTAGACCTAATCATTACCAACATGGGGACTCTATGCTCCATACCAGATGTATATCCCTCTATGGTAAGATCAGACCATAAATTAATTTCACTGGATATCCACATCCCAACCCCACCCCCAGCCCAGAAAACCACAGTGAAAAACTTCTCAAAAGCGAACTTCACACTTATCAAAACTGAAGTGGGAGTGGTTACTGCCTTAAAACTGTAGTTTTATTGGCCATTTTGGGTCAATTCCTAACTCCTTGATCTCCCTCTCTTAAAACCCGATTGCCTCGTGGTTTTGGCATCTTTTTGGACTTGTTGGCTGTTGGTGAAGCACCCACCAAGAGGAGAAAATGCTGAGAGAAGAAAGGAGCCACTTTTGAGATTTTAAGCATTTTGCTTCAGATTATTTAAGTTTTCCTGCATTGCTGCCTACTTTTGAGCATTTTCAGGCTTGTTAAACTTGATTTCTGTGTTGGTAACTGTATTTAGAACACAACCTAGAGCTGATTACTGAATTTCCTGCCTCCACTTATTTTTAAAATCATTCTTTTCTTAAAACTTGCATTTTATCTCTCTCTGGAAAAGCACTCAAGTGTGGGGTCATTTGGAAAAGCACTCAAGTGTGGGGTCATTTACTGCACTGTTCTAACTTGTTGATACTTGTGAACCTCTGCTTTTCCTAAAAAAAAAAAACAAAAAAACAAAAAAAATCTTGCTTTTTTCCCACTTTTCTGAGATTTAAAAAAGTTCAGTTACTGATTTGCTGTTCTGAACTGTTTGTAAGTTTCTTGGAGGCCATTGTTTGCTTGGGCTAAAGGGAAGTCTCTGTGTTCATCAGTGGCAGTGATAAACATTGAGCAGCCTGCCTGCCCCTGTGGGAGTGGTTACTGCCTTGAAACTGTAGTTTTATTGGCCATTTTGGGTCAGTTCATAACTCCTTGCTCTCCCTCTCTTAAAACATGATTGCCTCATGGTTTTGGCATCTTTTTGGACTTGTTGGCTGTTGGTGAAGCACCCACCAAGAGGAGAAAATGCTGAGAGAAGAATGGAGCCACTTTTGAGATTTTAAGTATTTTGCTTCAGATTATTAGTTTTCTGCATTGCCACCTACATTTGAGCATTTTCTGGCTTGTTAAACTTGATTTCTGTGTTGGTAACTGTATTTAGAACACAAACTAGAGCTGATTACTGAATTTCCTGCCTGCACTTATTTTTAAAATCGTTTTTTTCTTAAAACTTGCATTTTATCTGTCTCTGGCCTAGCACTCAAGTGTGGGGTCATTTACTGCACTGTTCTAACTTGTTGATACTTGTGAACCTCTGCTTTTCTTAAAAAAAAACCAAAAAAACAAAAAAATCTACCTAAGCAACAGAGACCTCAAAGCAGACATCCAAGCAAACGTTACCCCAAAACAAAACACGTACAATACATAGCACACAAAGTCAGTGTGCCAAGCAGTCACAGTCCTTAAGACTGAATAACACACCTGATACTCTTGTAATAGGTGACTCTATTGTCAGACACACTGACTTCCCACTCACCAGACTGAATAAAGAGAAGGTCACAGTGAGCTGCCTGTAGGGCACTAGGATCCGCCACATAACGCAAGCACTCAGGTCACTCCAAAGCAAATACAAATATGACTCAGTCATTGTACATGCTGGCATGAATGACCTGAGACGTACCTCGACTACATGAAAAGAGACATAGAGGAGCTCTCTGATCATGTAGCCCAGGCCAGTATGACCCTGACCTTGAGCATCTTCTTACCCTCACCTGGAATGATGCCACAGTATAAAGATAAAATGATCGATTTTAACAATTGGCTAAAATGTTGGTGTCATTCAAAGGGGATCCAGTGTCTGTCAACCTGGGATGACATGCTCGACAAGCCACGTTGCCTCGCTAGGGACAGCTTGCACCTGTCACCCCTGGGCTTTTGGATATTGGCAAAGGCTCTTGCCACCCCCATAGTGCCTTTTTAGGCAAGGCTCAAAAGTCAAACCCACCTCCATAAACAGCACAAGGAACAAGAAACTAAGGGTAATGCTGCTAAACGCCAGAAGTCTTAACCTCAAGATGCATGCACTCAAGCTCCTCAGTATGGAGAACATCGATATCTGTGCAGTGACAGAAACCTGGTTCAAGGCTCCAGAGAGCACCCCAGCCCTACCAGGTTATATCTCATATCATGCTTTCCGGCCCCAAAACCCGGACCGAACCACAAAAGGGGGAGTTTCCATATTTATCAAGGATATCAACACCTCCAGGTTAGTGGCATTGCACAAAGTATCGGAGACCATCCATGTGCAACTGACAGTGGGCAAGACTGCTTTTCAGTTTATAGCATCCTACAGACCACCTCTCTCAAAGTCAGGAATCCCACTCGGCTTTCCTGAAAACATTGGAGAACATGAAGATTTCTCCAAACACCATTATATTGGGTGACTTCAACTACCCAAACATAGACTGAGAGCATTACTCAAGCCCCAGCACCTTAGCCCAAAGGTTCCTGGAATTTATAACTCAAATGCTATGGAACAACTAGTCACCACTCCCACAAGAGGGAAGAGGGGAAAATACTAGACCTGATCATTACCAACATGGGGACTCTATGCTCCATACCAGAAGTATATCCCTCTTTGGTAAGATCAGACCATAAATTAATTTCACTGGATATCCACATCCAACCCCACCCCAAGCCCAGAAAACCACAGTGAAAAACTTCTCAAAAGCGAACTTCACACTTATCAAAACTGAAGTGGGAGTGGTTACTGCCTTAAAACTGTAGTTTTATTGGCCATTTTGGGTCAATTCCTAACTCCTTGATCTCCCTCTCTTAAAACCCGATTGCCTCGTGGTTTTGGCATCTTTTTGGACTTGTTGGCTGTTGGTGAAGCACCCAGCAAGAGGAGAAAATGCTGAGAGAAGAAAGGAGCCACTTTTGAGATTTTAAGCATTTTGCTTCAGATTATTTAAGTTTTTCTGCATTGCTGCCTACTTTTGAGCATTTTCAGGCTTGTTAAACTTGATTTCTGTGTTGGTAACTGCATTTAGAACACAACCTAGTGCTGATTACTGAATTTCCTGCTTGCACTTATTTTTAAAATCGTTTTTTTCTTAAAACTTGCATTTTATCTCTCTCTGGAAAAGCACTCAAGTGGGGTCATTTGGAAAAGCACTCAAGTGTGGGGTCATTTACTGCACTGTTTTAACTTGTTGATACTTGTGAACCTCTGTTTTTCCTAAAAAAAAAACAAAAAAACAAAAAAATCTTGCTTTTTTCCCACTTTTCTGAGATTTAAAAAAGTTCAGTTACAGATTTGCTGTTCTGAACTGTTTGTAAGTTTCTTGGAGGCCATTGTTTGCTTGGGCTAAAGGGAAGTCTCTGTGTTCATCAGTGGCAGTGATAAACATTGAGCAGCCTGCCTGCCCCTGTGGGAGTGGTTACTGCCTTGAAACTGTAGTTTTATTGGCCATTTTGGGTCAATTCCTAACTCCTTGATCTCCCTCTCTTAAAACCCTCTTTTGCATGGTTTTGCGCGTTTTTGTGCATAGCGCAGCATCGGGCTGTGCCGCCTAATTGGGTTTAAACTATTCCTGGCTCCACAAAGTCTGCTCTTCACTTTTTCCCTTAGAACTGCTCTATCTCTCAAATTAAACACCATATTCTCATTCTAAGGCCCCTCACTGGTCCAAATAAGTAATTTTACAAGTTAGCACTAATAAACCATAAGCACTACTTACTCTTATACTTTCTACGATTACCTTGTCCCCTATTGGTCTGTTTTAATTCAGTTCCCTGTATTACTCTAGCATGTCCAAAGATTAGTCAATGGTTTCCTCTCCAGTCCAGCTGTTGAATCTGGGAATTTTGAGGCAATGTTACAACTGTCTCATGTACATGGACAACCCTCTCCTCCTCCAAACAGGTTCAAATATATGTGAGAGATGCAACCATATAGCCAAACTGGAGGCTGAGCTCTCTCATCTCAGAACTGGTGTAACCAGTCAGGAGGAGAAGGTAACCTCACACATCGCAATTCCAGTATCATATAGTCCCACCACATCAGTGAACCAAACACATACAAACACAAAAACATACTCGGAAGCTCTAAATAAAAATCTACCTAAGCAACAGAGACCTCAAAGCAGACATCCAAGCAAACGCTACACCAAAACAAAACATGTACAACACATAGCACACAAAGTCAGTGTGCCAAGCAGTCACAGTCCTTAAGGCTGAATAACACACCTGATGCTCTTGTAATAGGTGACTCTATTGTCAGACACACTGACGTCTCACTCACCAGACTGAATAAAGAGAAGGTCACAGTGAGCTGCCTGTCGGGTGCTAGGATCTGCCACATAACGCAAGCACTCAGGTCACTCCAAAGCAAATACAAATATGACTCAGTCATTGCACATGCTGGCATGAATGACCTGAGACGTACCTCCCTCAACTACATGAAAAGAGACATAGAGGAGCTCTCTGATCATGTAGCCCAGGCCAGTATGATCCTGAACTTGAGCAGCATCTTACCCTCACCTAGAATGATGCCACAGTATAAAGATAAAATGATCGATTTTAACAATTGGCTAAAATGTTGGTGTCATTCAAAGGGGATCCAGTGTCTGTCAACCTGGGATAACATGCTCGACAAGCCACGTTGCCTCGCTAGGGACGGCTTGCACCTGTCACCCCTGGGCTTTTGGATATTGGCAAAGGCTCTTGCCACCCCCATAGTGCCTTTTTAGGGAGGCTCAAAAGTCAAACCCACCTCCATAGACAGCACAAGGAACAAGAAACTAAGGGTAATGCTGCTAAACGTCAGAAGTCTTAACCTCAAGATGCATGCACTCAAAGCTCTCCTCAGTATGGAGAACATCGATATCTGTGCAGTGACAGAAACCTGGTTCAAGGCTCCAGAGAGCACCCCAGCCCTACCAGGTTATATCTCATATCATGCTTTCCGGCCCCAAAACCCGGACCGAACCACAAAAGGAGGGGGAGTTTCCATATTTATCAAGGATATCAACACCTCCAGGTTAGTGGCATTGCACAAAGTATCGAAGACCATCCATGTGTAACTGACAGTGGGAAAGACTGCTTTTCAGTTTATAGCATCCTACAGACCACCTTCTCAAAGTCAGGAATCCCACTCGGCTTTCCTGAAAACACTGGAGAACATGAAGATTTCTCCAAACACCATTATATTGGGCGACTTCAACTACCCAAACATAGACTGAGAGCATTACTCAAATGCCAGCACCTTAGCCCAAAGGTTCCTGGAATTTATAAACTCAAATGCTATGGAACAACTAGTCACCACTCCCACAAGAGGGGAAAACATACTAGACCTGATCATTACCAACATGGGGACTCTATGCTCCATACCAGAAGTATATCCCTCTATGGTAAGATCAGACCATAAATTAATTTCACTGGATATCCACATCCCAACCCCACCCCCAGCCCAGAAAACCACAGTGAAAAACTTCTCAAAAGCGAACTTCTCACTTATCAAAACTGAAGTGGGAGTGGTTACTGCCTTGAAACTATAGTTTTATTGGCCATTTTGGGTCAATTCCTAACTCCTTGATCTCCCACTCTTAAAACCCGATTGCCTCGTGGTTTTGGCATCTTTTTGGACTTGTTGGCTGTTGGTTAAGCACCCACCAAGAGGAGAAAACGCTGAGAGAAGAAAGGAGCCACTTTTGAAATTTTAAGCATTTTGCTTCAGATTATTTAAGTTTTTCTGCATTGCCGCCTACTTTTGAGCATTTTCTGGCTTGTTAAACTTGATTTCTGTGTTGGTAACTGTATTTAGAACACAACCTAGAGCTGATTACTGAATTTCCTGCCTGCACTTATTTTTAAAATCGTTTTTTTCTTAAAACTTGCATTTTATCTCTCTCTGGAAAAGCACTCAAGTGTGGGGTCATTTACTGCACTGTTCTAACTTGTTGATACTTGTGAACCTCTGTTTTTCCTAAAAAAAAAACAAAAAATCTTGCTTTTTTCCCACTTTTCTGAGATTTAAAAAAGTTCAGTTACAGATTTGCTGTTCTGAACTGTTTGTAAGTTTCTTGGAGGCCATTGTTTGCTTGGGCTAAAGGGAAGTCTCTGTGTTCATCAGTGGCAGTGATAAACATTGAGCAGCCTGCCTGCCCCTGTGGGAGTGGTAACTGCCTTGCAACTGTAGTTTTATTGGCCATTTTGGGTCAATTCCTAACTCCTTGATCTCCCTCTCTTCCACCAAGAGGAGAAAATACTGAGAGAAGAAAGGAGCCACTGAGATTTTAAGTATTTTGCTTCAGGCCTAGCACTCAAGTGTGGGGTCATTTACTGCACTGTTCTAACTTGTTGATACTTGTGAACTTCTGCTTTTCTTAAACAAAAAACAAAACAAAAAAATCTTGCTTTTTTGACCACTTTTCTGAGATTTAAAAAAGTTCAGTTACAGATTTGCTGTTCTGAACTGTTTGTAAGTTTCTTGGAGGCCATTGTTTGCTTGGGCTAAAGGGAAGTCTCTGTGTTCATCAGTGGCAGTGATAAACATTGAGCAGCCTGCCTGCCCCTGTGGGAGTGGTTACTGCCTTGAAACTGTAGTTTTAGTGGCCATTTTGGGTAAATTCCTAACTCCTTGATCTCCCTCTCTTAAAACCCTCTTTTGCACGGTTTTGCGTGTTTTTGTGCATAGCGCAACATCGGGCTGCGCCGCCTAATTCGGTTTAAACTATTCCTGGCTCCACAAAGTCTGCTCTTCACTTTTTCCCTTAGAACTGCTCTATCTCTCAAATTAAACACCATATTCTCATTCTAAGGCCCCTCAATGGTCCAAATAAGTAATTTTACAAGTTAGCACTAATAAACCATAAGCACTACTTACTCTTATACTCTCCATGATTACCTTGTCCCCTATTGGTCTGTTTTAATTCAGTTCCCTGTATTACTCTAGCATGTCCAAAGGTTAGTCAATGGTTTCCTCTCCAGTCCAGCTGGTGAATCTGGGAATTTTGAGGCAATGTTACAACTGTCTCATGTACACGGACAACCCTCTCCTCCTCCAAACAGGTTCAAATATATGTGAGAAATGCAACCATATAGCCAAACTGGAGGCTGAGCTCTCTCATCTCAGAACTGGTGTAACCAGTCAGGAGTAGAAGGTAACCTCACACATCACAATTCCAGTATCACATAGTCCCACCACAACAGTGAACCAAACATATACAAACACAAAAACATATTCAGAGGCTCTAAATAAAAATCTACCTAAACAACAGAGACCTCCAAAGCAGACATCCAAGCAAACGCTACCCCAAAACAAAACACGTACAACACATAGCACACAAAGTCAGTGTGCCAAGCAGTCACAGTCCTTATGGCTGAATAACACACCTGATGCTCTTGTAATAGGTGACTCTATTGTCAGACACACTGATGTCCCACTCACCAGACTGAATAAAGAGAAGGTCACAGTGAGCTGCCTGTCAGGCGCTAGGATCCGCCACATAACGCAAGCACTCAGGTCACTCCAAAGCAAATACAAATATGACTCAGTCATTGTACATGCTGTCATGAATGACCTGAGACGTACCTCCCTCGACTACATGAAAAGAGACATAGAGGAGCTCTCTGATCATGTAGCCCAGGCCAGTATGACCCTGACCTTGAGCAGCATCTTACCCTCACCTGGAATGATGCCACAGTATAAAGATAAAATGATCGATTTTAACAATTGGCTAAAATGTTGGTGTCATTCAAAGGGAATCCAGTGTCTGTCAGCCTGGGATGACATGCTCGACAAGCCACATTGCCTCGCTAGGGACGGCTTGCACCTGTCACCCCTGGGCTTTCGGATATTGGCAAAGGCTCTTGCCACCCCCATAGTGCCTTTTTAGGCAAGGCTCAAAAGTCAAACCCACCTCCATAGACAGCACAAGGAACAAGAAACTAAGGGTAATGCTGCTAAACATCAGAAGTCTTAACCTCAAGATGCATGCACTCGAAGCTCTCCTCAGTATGGAGAACATCGATATCTGTGCAGTGACAGAAACCTGGTTCAAGGCTCCAGAGAGCACCCCAGCACTACCAGGTTATACCTCATATCATGCTTTCCGGCCCCAAAACCCAGACCGAACCACAAAAGGAGGGGGAGTTTCCATATTTATCAAGGATATCAACACCTCCAGGTTACTGGCATTGCACAAAGTATCGGAGACCATCCATGTGCAACTGACAGTGGGCAAGGCTGCTTTTCAGTTTATAGCATCCTGCAGACCACCCTCTCAAAGTCAGGAATCCCACTCGGCTTTCCTGAAAACATTGGAGAACATGAAGATTTCTCCGAACACCATTATATTGGGTGACTTCAACTACCCAAACATAGACTGAGAGCATTACTCAAGCCCCAGCACCTTAGCCCAAAGGTTCCTGGAATTTATAAACTCAAATGCTATGGAACAACTAGTCACCACTCCCACAAGAGGGGAAAACATACTAGACCTGATCATTACCAACATGGGGACTCTATGCTCCATACCAAAAGTATATCCCTCTTTGGTAAGATCAGACCACAAATTAATTTCACTGGATATCCACATCCCAACCCCACCCCCAGCCCAGAAAACCACAGTGAAAAACTTCTCAAAAGCGAATTTCACATTTATCAAAACTGAAGTGGGAGTGGTTACTGCCTTGAAACTGTAGTTTTATTGGCCATTTTGGGTCAATTCCTAACTCCTTGATCTCCCGCTCTTAAAACCCGATTGCCTCATGGTTTTGGTGTCTTTTTGGACTTGTTGGCTGTTGGTGAAGCACCCACCAAGAGGAGAAAATGCTGAGAGAAGAAAGGAGCCACTTTTGAGATTTTAAGCATTTTGCTTCAGATTATTTAAGTTTTTCTGCATTGCCTCATACTTTTGAGCATTTTCTGGCTTGTTAAACTTGATTTCTGTGTTGGTAACTGTATTTAGAATACAACCTAGAGCTGATTACTGAATTTCCTGCCTGCACTTATTTTTAAAATCGTTTTTTCCTTAAAACTTGCATTTTATCTCTCTCTGAAAAAGCACTCGAGTGTGGGGTCATTTACTGCACTGTTTTAACTTGTTGATACTTGTGAACCTCTGTTTTTCCTTAAAAAAAAAAAAAAAAAATCTTGCTTTTTCCTACTTTTCTGAGATTTAAAAAAGTTCAGTTACAGATTTGCTGTTCTGAACTGTTTGTAAGTTTCTTGAAGGCCATTGTTTGCTTGGGCTAAAGAGAAGTCTCTGTGTTCATCAGTGGCAGTGATAAACATTGAGCAGCTTGCCTGCACCTGTGGGAGTGGTTATTGCCTTGAAACTGTAGTTTTATTGGCCATTTTGGGTCAATTCCTAACTCCTTAATCCCCCTCTCTTAAAACCCAATTGCCTCATTGTTTTGGTGTCTTTTCGGACTTGTTGGCTTTTGGTGAAGCACCCACCGAGAGGAGAAAATGCTGAGAGAAGAAAGAAGCCACTTTTGGGATTTTATGTATTTTGCTTCAGATTATTTGTTAATTTTTTTGCATTGCCGCCTACTTTTGTGCATTTTCTGGCTTGTTAAACTTGATTTCTGTGTTGGTAACTGTATTTAGAACACAACCTAGAGCTGATTACTGAATTTCCTGCCTGCACTTATTTTTAAAATCGTTTTTTTCCTAAAACTTGCATTTTATCTGTCTCTGGCCTTGCACTCAAGTGTGGGGTCATTTACTGCACTGTTCTAACTTGCTGATACTTGTGAACCTCTGCTTTTCTTAAAACAAAACGAAAAAAAAATCAAAGAAAATCTTGCTTTTTTCCCGACTTTTCTGAGATTTAGAAAAGTTCAGTTATAGATTTACAGTTCTGAACTGTTTGTAAGTTTCTTGGAGGCCATTGTTTGCTTGGGCTAAAGGAAAGTCTCTGTGTTCATCAGTGGCAGTGATAAACATTGAGCAGCCTGCCTGCCCCTGTGGGAGTGGTTACTGCCTTGAAACTGTAGTTTTATTGGCTATTTTGGGTGAATTCCTAACTCCTTGATCTCCCTCTCTTAAAACCCGATTGCCTCATGGTTTTGGCATCTTTTTGGACTTGTTAGCTGTTGGTGAAGCACCCACCAAGAGAAGAAAATGCTGAGAGAAGAAAGGAGCCACTTCTGAGATTTTAAGTATTTTGCTTCAGATTATTTGTTAAGTTTTTCTGCATTGCTGCCTACTTTTGAGCATTTTCTGGCTTGTTAAACTTGATTTCTGTGTTGGTAACTGTATTTAGAACACAACCTAGAGCTGATTACTGAATTTCCTGCCTGCACTTATTTTTAAAATCGTTTTTTTCTTAAAACTTGCATTTTATCTCTCTCTGGCCTAGCACTTACGTGTGAGGTCATTTACTGCACTGTTCGAACTTGTTGATACTTGTGAACCTCTGCTTTTCCTTAAAAAAAACAAAAAAACAAAAAATCTTGCTTTTTTTCCCACTTTTCTGAGATTTAAAAAAGTTCAGTTACAGATTTGCTGTTCTGAACTGTTTGTAAGTTTCTTGAAGGCCATTGTTGTCTTGGGCTAAAGGGAAGTCTCTGTGTTCATCAGTGGCAGTGATAAACATTCAGCAGCCTGCCTGCCCCTGTGGGAGTGTTTACTACCTTGAAACTGTAGTTCTATTGGCCATTTTGGGTCAATTCCTAACTCCTTGATCTCCCTCTCTTAAAACCCAATTGCCTCATGATTTTGGCATCTTTTTGGACTTGTTGGCTGTTGGTGAAGCACCCACCAAGAGGAGAAAATGATGAGAGAAGAAAGGAGTCACTTTTGAGATTTTAAGTATTTTGCTTCAGATGATTTGTTAAGTTTTTCTGCATTGCCGCCTAATTTTGAGCATTTGTTTGGCTTGTTAAACTTGATTTCTGTGTTGGTAACTGTATTTAGAACACAACCTAGAGCTGATTACTGAATTTCCTGCCTGCACTTATTTTTAAAATCGTTTTTTTCTTAAAACTTGCATTTTAATTGTCTCTGGCCTTGCACTCAAGTGTGGGGTCATTTACTGCACTGTTCTAACTTGCTGATACTTGTGAACGTATGCTTTTCTTAAAACAAAACGAAAAAAAAAATCAAAAAAATCTTGCTTTTTTCCCCACTTTTCGGAGATTTAGAAAAGTTCAGTTACAGATTTACAGTTCTGAACTGTTTGTAAGTTTCTTGGAGGCCATTGTTTGCTTGGGCTAAAGGGAAGTCTCTGTGTTCATCAGTGGCAGTGATAAACATTGAGCAGCCTGCCTGCCCCTGTGGGAGTGGTTACTGATTTGAAACTGTAGTTTTATTGGCCATTTTGGGTCAATTCCTAACACCTTGATCTCCCTCTCTTAAAACCCAATTGCCTCATGGTTTTGGCATCTTTTTGGACTTGTTAGCTGTTGGTGAAGCACCCACCAAGAGGAGAAAATGCTGAGAGAAGAAAGGAGCCACTTCTGAGATTTTAAGTATTTTGCTTCAGATTATCTGTTAAGTTTTTCTGCATTGCTGCCTACTTTTGAGCATTTTCTGGCTTGTTAAACTTGATTTCTGTGTTGGTAACTGTATTTAGAACACAACCTAGATCTGATTACTGAATTTCCTGCCTGAACTTATTTTTAAAATCATTTTTTTCTTAAAACTTGCATTTTATCTGTCTCTGGCCTAGCACTCAAGTGTGGGGTCATTTACTGCACTGTTCTAACTTGTTGATACTTGTGAACCTCTGCTTTCCTTAAAAAAAAAAAAAAAAAAAAATCTTGCTTTTTTCCCACTTTTCTGAGATTTAAAAAAGTTCAGTTACAGATTTGCTGTTCTGAACTGTTTGTAAGTTTCTTGGAGGCCATTATTTGCTTGGGCTAAAGGGAAGTCTCTGTGTTCATCAGTGGCAGTGATAAACATTGAGCAGCCTGCCTGCCCCTGTGGGAGTGGTTACTGCCTTGAAACTGTAGTTTTATTGGCCATTTTGGGTCAATTCCTAACTCCTTGATCTCCCTCTCTTAAAACCCTCTTTTGCATGGTTTTGCGTGTTTTTGTGCATAGCGCAACATCGGGCAGCGCCTCCTAATTGGGTTTAAACTATTCCTGGCTCCACAAAGTCTGCTCTTCACTTTTTCCCTTAGAACTGCTTTATCTCTCAAATTAAACACCATATTCTCATTCTAAGGCCCCTCACTGGTCCAAATAAGTAATTTTACAAGTTAGCACTAATAAACCATAAGCACTACTTACTCTTATACTCTCTACGATTACCTTGTCCCCCTATTGGTCTGTTTTAATTCAGTTCCCTGTATTACTCTAGCATGTCCAGAGGTTAGTCAGTGGTTTCCTCTCCAGTCCAGCTGGTGAATCTGGGAATTTTGAGGCAATGTTACAACTGTCTCATGTACACGGACAACCCTCTCCTCCTCCAAACAGGTTCAAATATATGTGAGAGATGCAACCATATAGCCAAACTGGAGGCTGAGCTCTCTCATCTCAGAACTGGTGTAACCAGTCAGGAGTAAAAGGTAACCTCACACATCACAATTCCAGTATCACATAGTCCCACCACAACAGTGAACCAAACACATACAAACACAAAAACATACTCGGAGGCTCTAAATAAAAATCTACCTAAGCAACAGAGACCTCCAAAGCAGACATCCAAGCAAACGCTACCCCAAAACAAAACACGTACAACACATAGCACACAAAGTCAATGTGCCAAGCAGTCACAGTCCTTAAGGCTGAATAACACACCTGATGCTCTTGTAATAGGTGACTCTATTGTCAGACACACTGACGTCCCACTCACCAGACTGAATAAAGAGAAGGTCACAGTGAGCTGCCTGTCGGGCGCTAGGATCTGCCACATAATGCAAGCACTCAGGTCACTCCAAAGCAAATACAAATATGACTCAGTCATTGTACATGCTGGCATGAATGACCTGAGATGTACCACCCTCGACTACATGAAAAGAGACATAGAGGAGCTCTCTGATCATGTAGCCCAGGCCGGTATGACCCTGACCCTGAGCAGCATCTTACCCTCACCTAGAATGATGCCACAGTATAAAGACAAAAATGATTGATTTTAACAAGTGGCTAAAATTTTGGTGTCATTCAAAGGGGATCCAGTGTCTGTCAGCCTGGGATGACATGCTCGACAAGCCACGTTGCCTCGCTAGGGACGGCTTGCACCTGTCACCCCTGGGATTTTGGATATTGGCAAAGGCTCTTGCCACCCCCATAGTGCCTTTTTAGGCAAGGCTCAAAAGTCAAACCCACCTAAATAGACAGCACAAGGAACAAGAAACTAAGGGTAATGCTGCTAAATGTCAGAAGTCTTAACCTCAAGATGCATACATTCAAAGCTCTCCTCAGTATGGAGAACATCAATATCTGTGCAGTGACAGAAACCTGGTTCAAGGCTCCAGAAAGCACCCCAGCACTACCAGATTATACCTCATATCATGCTTTTTGGCCCCAAAACCCAGACCGAACCACAAAAGGAGGGGGAGTTTCCATATTTATCAAGGATATCAACACCTCCAGGTTAGTGGCATTGCACGAAGTATCGGAGACCATCCATGTGCAACTGACAGTAGGCAAGACTGCTTTTCAGCTTATAGCATCCTACAGAACACCCTCTTAAAGTCAGGAATCCCACTCGCTTTTCCTGAAAATATTGGAGAACGTGAAGATCTCTCCGAACACCATTATATTGGGCGACTTCAACTACCCAAACATAGACTGAGAGCATTACTCAAGCATCAGCACCTTTGCCCAAAGGTTCCTCGAATTTATAAAATCAAATGCTATGGAACAATTGGTCACCACTCCCACAAGAGGGGAAAACATACTAGACCTGATCATTACCAACATGGGGACTCTATGCTCCATACCAGAAGTGTATCCCTCTTTGGTAAGTTCAGACCATAAATTAATTTCACTGGATATCCACATCCCGACCCCACCCCCAGCCCAGAAAACCACAGTGAAAAACTTCTCAAAAGCGAACTTCACACTTATCAAAACCGAAGTGGAATCCTTCAAGGCCCCAAGGCCAGTGGAAACTATGGCCCAAACTGCAGAATCCTATATAAGCGCATTCTACGGACATCTCCAGGAATGCATGGATCATGCTATCCCAAAAAGACCCAATCATCCAAAGGCAGGCGTCCAGTCTGGTGGACCCCAGCCATAAATAAACTGTACAACAGAAGGAGGAAGCTACTGCATGATAGAGCAAAATCCCTAAAAGGGAAGGCATCTCTGATCAGTACTAGCAAAAAATTACGATCCCTCATAAAATCTTTCAAGGCCAGCTTCGAGAGAAAAATTGCACAGGACACTAAAGACAATCATAAGGCTTTTTTCAGTTATGTTAGGAACCTGAGATGCAACTCCCAGACTTGTTCTGAGTTGATTCTAAACGACAAAAAATACACTGAACCCACAGACATCGCCAATATCCTGGCAGACAGGTCAAACTTCTCCACCCCCTCCCCCCCAAAAGAGCAAGTATCTATCCCAGCAGAGTGCAGCCTCCCAAACATCTCTGATGCTCAGGTGAAAGCTGCCCTCTCCAAAGCAAAAAACACTGCTTCCATGGGACCAGATGACGTCCCGGGTTGCGTCCTACATGAACTCCAAGAAGAACTAATCCCTCAAGTAAAACTGCTGTGCAATCTCAGCCTCACTACAGGATATGTGCCCAAAGAATGGTGTACATCAACAGTGGTCCCACTCCACAAAGGTGGCGCCTCTGCGGACCCTGGAAACTATCGCCCCATAAGTCTGACTAGCCTAGTCTGCAAGGCTATGGAGAGGATCATCATGGAACTCATAAACAAAGACATTGGGGACCTACAGACACTAGATCCTACCCAATTTGGCTTAGTCAAGGGCAGATCCTGCCTTTTGAACCTGGTCAACTTCTTCGAAACAGTCACCAAGGCCATAGATGAAGGGAAGGTAGTCCACTCAGCCTATCTGGACCTCGCAAAGGCATTTGACACAATACCCCACACGGGCATCATAGATAAGCTATGCAGCCTAAATATAAACCCCTATGTCACAAGATGGGTCACAAACTGGCTCAAAGACAGAACTCACAGAGTCAGAGTTGCTGGAGTCATGTCAGACTCGAAACCGGTCACAAGTGGCATCCCACAAGTTTCTGTTCAGGGACCTCTCTTGTTCGGTATTTACTTTTCTGAGGTACAGGCCAATGTGGGAGGACTATGGCTCACCAAGTTCGCAGATGACTGCAAACTGGGTGCCATAATTGACTCTCCAGCTGACACAAACATCCTTCAAAAAGGTCTCGCAGAGATGGATAACTGGTGCCAGAGCCATGGTCTAAAGCTAAATGCCAAAAAGTGTATAGTCATACCCTTTGGCAAAAACAATGTGCCCACAAATTACCACATAGGTGGTAACCCATTAAGTACAGAGAAAGTAATTAGGGATCTGGGGACCCAAGTTGATAGCAATCTCTCCTTTGACAACCACATTGCCAAAGTGGTCAGAAAGACCTTCTTCATAGACCACCTCATCATGAAAGGATTCCCATCTAGATCAAGAGAGGTAATCATGCCCCTTTATTCATCCCTCATCAGGCCCATCATAGAATACAATGCCCCCTTTGGGATGTACCTTACCCGACACCTGCAGCAACTAGAAAGACCCCAAAAGTACCTCACCAGGAGGATCAAGGGACTCAAACAGATGCCATATGCTGCTCGGTTAAAAAAACTCCAGCTCTACTCAGTTGCATACCGCCTACTTCGAGGCAATCTATGCCTGACATATAAAGCTATGTCCAACCCAGAATTAATGGACATGCTCCACCTCAGTAAATCTAAATCCCTTAGAGCCACGCGCTCAAGGGACTTGAACCTCAGCACAGAAATAAATAGAACATGCTGGAGGGACAGATTCATAACTCAGAGGCTCCCTTCACTCTGGAATAGAATTTCAATTCATGTTAGGCAGAGCACCTCACTGACTCTCTTCAAGAAGAATCTTGATGAGTAGATGGGGGATCGTAGGTTTGTCCCAGGAATTACTTCCGTGTCACTATTAGACAGAGGTACAGTAAACTAAACTTTAAAAAGGGCACAGTATACTCAAATCAAGGGGTGGCGTAAGCCAAACACAATCGAGCTAGGCTTATAAATGCCCCAGGGCAGATAGCCTAGCATGAACCTATGAACCTATGAATTATTTAGTTTGTTTTCACCATTTTATCCAACTTGGCTTTGACTCTGTCCTGCATGGCTATTGGAACTTTTTGTGCTGGCCTGATAACTGGTCTGACCTCTGGGTCTAACTTTATGGAGTACACAGCTGGAAGCTTGCCTACCTTGTCTTGGAAAAGATCAGCATACGTAGAAAAAATGTACTGGGCAAAATTAGAGTAGTAGTTTTTTAAGTTAATTTGCAGGACTTCCTTATTATCTCAACAGCTAACTACAAAATTGCAGTTAGGCTCACACATGCTCAGTATTTATACATTTGTGCAAGCCCTTAGATAACTTCTTAAAGGTATATACACACGTATTAATCTACAGCAAAAGTGTAGTCATCTTCATTAAAGCCAATTACACCTTGAAACTGGTTAAACAGTATGACTCACTTGAGCTACTCCAGGTCCAACTAACTATAGGTAAAATATCCTACCATATCATGGCTAGCTATAGGTCCCCTCACCATGAGCCCAGAGAACCACACCTCCTACCTGGACTTGCTAGAGTCACTATACAGCCAAACTCCTTGGTCATGGTAGATTTCAACTATCCTTCCATCAATTGGGAAACATAAGCAACACAAACATGCTCACCATGAGGTTCCTGGACTTTGTCAATACAAATTCTCTGGAACAGTTAGTCTGCATCCCGACAAGTGGCTCAAATGTCCTAGACTTAGTAATCACAAACATGGGAGGCCACTGCATTAACTTCTGTGTTTTGCCCTCCCTGGTAAGGTCAGGCCATAAATCTGTCTCATTCAAAGTAACAATCCAACCTGACACCCCCACAGGAGCAAAAAACTTAAAAATTTCTCCAAAGCAAATTACAGCCTACTAAGCGATGGTATAAAAAGTTTCAACCACCCTGCTAATACAGCCAGCAATGACTCCTATGCAGAGGAGTACACAAATGCTCTGTATAAACACAAACAACTATACAGATTCAGCTGTACCTAACCAGTTCAAAACCAGGTCCTCCTGAAAAAAACAAGTGGACTTTGACTTTGAGTATAAATAGGTTATATAACAAAAGGAAGAAACTGATGCCTAAGAAAAATTGGGAACTTACTTAACAGAGAAAGAATACACTCCACAGCTTGAGCAAGTAAATCAGATATCTTGTAAAGTCCTCTACAGCTAATTATGAAGCTAAATTAGCATCCCTAACTAAGGACAATCATATGGCATTATTTAGCTATGTCCAGAATCTAAAAGGGAATGCCCAGCCATGTCCTGAACTTGTAGTGAATAGTACCACTCATACTAAACCTGAAGAAATTGTCAACCTGCTTGCTGACAGCTTTGGAGCAAACTTCAGCTCCCCCTGTCCCCAACAGCCTTTTCCCAAAGCATATCTGACATCAGTCCTCTGCCTAGTATATCCAAAGAGCAGGTCATATCTAGACACCCTAAGGCCAAAAACATGGCCTCTATGAGATCAAATAACATCTTACTAAACAATATAAAACAAGACCTAGCAGAACCACTTGGCAGTCTATTTAACCACAGCCTGAGCACTGGCTTTGTTCCAGCAGAGTGGAGAACAGCAACAGTAATCCCATTACATAAACAGGATCCATCAACTGACCCTGGGAACTATAGACCCATAAGTCTAACCAGCCTTATTGGCAAGGCCATGGAAAGAATCATCATGGACCTTAATAAGAAGGATATAGGTGACCTTCAAACTCTTGACCCATCCCAGTCTGGTTTTATTAAGGGTATATCATGCTTATTAAACCTGGTGGACTTATTCAAGAATGTCACCAATAGCCCTGGATGAAAGCATAACAGTACATACCACCTACCTTGACTTATCCAAGGCTTTTGACACAATTTCCCACTCAGGTATCATTGAGAAACTCTCCCAGCTGGGGATTAGCCGTTATGTCACTAGATGGATAGCCAACTGTCTCAACAACAGAACACATACTGTCAAAGATGGGGATTCCACCTCTACAACTAGACCAGTTACCAGTGGCATACCACAAGGATCTGTGTTGGGCCCTCTACTGTTTGGAATCTATTTCTTGGAAGCCCAGGCAAAAGAAGATGGGTTGTGGCTTACCAAGTTCACTGATGATTGCAAACAGGGTGCAATCTGAGTCCCCCAACGATGTTAACATATTGCAAAAACACAGACAAATGATTGGTGCCAAAGCCACAGACTAAAATTAAACACAAAAAGTCCATTATTATCCCCTTTGGCAAAGAGGAATTCCTTGCAAATTGCAGTATTGACAACACCCCCTTAAACTCAAACAAAGTGGTGCGAGATTTGGGAACACAGGTTGGTAGCAGTCTAAACATCTATCATCATGTGCCCACAGTGGTAAGGAAAGCCTTCTATGTTGTGCACATCATAAGTAAGAGCATCACATCCAAGACTAAGGATATTATAGCTCCTCTGTACTTGACACTCATCAGTCCACTAATAGAGAAAAATGCTCCTTTTTGCATGTACCTCACCAAACATCTTCATCAACTGGAAAGACCACAGAGATTTCTCACCAAGAAAATTCAGGGCCTCCAAAACATGACCTACATGGAAAGACTGAAAGCCTTGTCACTGTATTCTGCACCTTATAGGCTGCTCAGAGGCAACTTATGCCTGGCTTACAGAGCAGTCTCTGACCCTGCCCTAATGGAAGTGCTGCACATCTGCAAGTCAAATGGGACAAGAGTCACTCGCTCCAGGGATCTCAACCTAGCCTGTGACTTTAACAGAACATGCTGGAGAGATAGAAATATCTCCCAGAGATTGCCACTCTTCTGGAATAAATGCCCAATTCACATGAAGCAGAGCTTGTCAATAACCCTATTCAAGCACAACCTAGACAATTGGATGGGAGACTGTAAATTCATTCCAGGGCTGGCACTTATGTCCCTTATGGACAGGGGTAGTTGTCCTGATCATAGACTCACTATGCAAATAAGAACCATCTAACCAAGGTCATTTAGGGAACATGGGTATTACATGGCTTGGCTTGTAAAGGCCCAAGGGTCATTAGCCTAGTAACCTCCTATGAACCTATCAAAATATTAAGAAAATTGATGATAGAGTTCATATAAGGTAATGTTATATGTAGATTTCTGTCAGACTGCTAACTGAAGATGTAGGGGTTGTTCTGTAGGTCTTGAAACACCTTTCCCCCAAAATATATATAAACAGAGCCTCTTTAATGAACAATCAACACAGAACACAGAAAGTGTAATAAGAGACCTTGGGACCCAAGTGGATAGTAATGTCTCCCTTGATAATGACATTGCCACATTGGTCAGAAAATCTTTCGATGAGGCACACTTAATCAGAAAAGGGTTTGCATCTAGAAAAAAGGAAGTCATTGTCCTCCTCTACTCATTACTTATCATATCCCTCATTGAATACAATGCCCCATTTGGGATGTACCTCACAAGAAACCTACAACAACTGGAGAGGCCCCAAAGGTATCTCACCAAGAGGATTGCTAGCCTCAAACAGTTGCCCTATGCCGACCAGCTCAAGAAACTCCAACTCTACTCGGTCGCATACCACTTACTCCGAGGAGATCTCTGTCTGACATACAAAGCTATGTCAAACCCAGAATTGATGGACGTGCTCCACTTAAAGAAATCCAAATCTCCCCGAGCTACACGCTCTAGGGACCTAAACCTCACCACATCAATAAATAGGACATGCTGGAGGGATAGATTCTTGACCCAGAGACTTCCAATGCTCTGAAACAAAATTCTCATCCACATCAAGCAGAGCTCATCATTAGCACTCTTCAAGAAAAACCTTGATGAGTGGATGGGTAATAGGAAATTCACCCCTAGGATCACATCTGTGGCTCTGCTCGATAGAGGGGCAGGAATTTAATCTACATTGGTGGCGAAAACCAAGACACTTTTGGCTAGGCTTACTTATGCCCTCAGGCCGATAGCCTAGTACCTACCTATGAACCTATGACTGATGCCTGGGAAAATATAATGCTAACAAAGACATAAAAACAACACACGACTAATGCTGAAATAGAAGCTCATCTCAGTGGGGTAGCAGTATGTGTTAACTCTATCACTGAAACAAATATTGAGTGTCTTGTAGCATTCATTCCGCACTTCACCTTTCATAATATTTCCTACCACAATCCTTATATTTTTATCTCCTCAGACTGAACTTAAATTATACAGATAACTGATATTAAAGTTATAATAAAACATGGTAAAGAACGTTTTGACATAATATACTTTGGTACTCTGAATAAGTGCTATACTGCAACTCATCAATGCTTATTTGTAGATTTTTGTAAATTTCTTGAAATGCAATTAGTTACATTAATTTCCTAAATTTGATGACAGTTCAAACAAAGCATTAAAGAACATGTCATTCTCCATCATTAAAGGTAGTTTTATAGGTAACTATGAGCATGCAAATTGGATGAACTTAGTATAGTATTTTTAATTTCTTAATTGAAATTAGACTTTATTGTTTAATTCAAGATGTTTAAAATTACTAAGAATCTAGGTAATACTCTTTATGAGCTAGTACTTTGCTTCCAGTGGCAAATCAGAAGTGCTATAATTAAACACAATTTTCATGACATGTAGTGAAACATTTGTGGTTCTGGAATCAAATGCAGATTTACTGCTGCGTATGTCATGGTCAGCCACATCTTATTACAATAACCATTGAGCAATACGACCACTATCCAGAATGCATATAATAAGGAAACATATCCATTGAGAGACAACAAGACGCTAAAGAATAGAGTATAACACAGATTTTTGTGCAAAAGCACAATGACTGTTTTCATTTACAAACCTCTGTTTTTGTGTATACATGCATACACACACACACGCACACATACATACACACACACACACACACACACACACACACACACACACACACACACACACACACACACACACACACACACACACACACACACATACAACACACACACACACACACACACACACACACACACACACACACACACACACACACAAACACAGAGTAGCATAGATAGCTAGGGTGAGGCTAGATGGGCAACTGCCCTGGCATAAAGTGTTGGAGGGGTATGATCACCTGATCAAGATCTTTCCTTTATGCAATACCAGCTTTTCTAAACAAGCAGCAGTTTGATAATCTCTCTCTCTTCTTTTTGAACTAAAACCTAAGCACTCTGTGGAGGTAGAATATAAACTGTAGTAACTGTTTGCTACATTTATAGCAAGCAGCTTGCTATAGTTTAAAAGGAATCATTTTTTTAGTAAAATCTGCAGAAGGAGTGTTGGGGCAGGGCAAAAAAACTGGAACAGAACGTCTGAGGCAGAAGGCGGGGGGGTCATGCATCTGGCTACCTGGTAGATTGGTGGTGACAGTTGTTTTTTTTTTTTTTTTTCTCTCTTTTTTTTCTCTTTAATGGAAGATCTTGGGGGAGGGCATTAATTTGACTGTAATAAGCTAATTTAGCCTTTGGCTTATTATTTGTCTGTCAGTGGAAGAAATGGTGGGGTGGCTTAGCATTTGGCGTATGACTGTAAAATGTGTTTTTTTTTTTCTTTTTTGCTCTTCAATGGTTTGATGGAACAGCGGGGGAGGGGGTTGAATGTAACTGCAATAAGCTGATGTGCTAATTCATAAGTTCATAGGTAGGTACTGAGCTATCTGGCCGAAGGCATATATTAGCCCAGCCATGTTGTGCGGTATTCACCGCTGCTTTGTTTAGTTCCCTATGCCCTTGAGCTAGGAGCTAGTACCCTTGGCCCCTATCTAGTAGAGCTGTTGGTATGATCCCTGGTGTGAACTTTCTGTTACCCATCCACTCGCCAAAGTTCCTCTTGAAGAGTGATAGTGAGGTGCTCTGTCTTATGTAGGTCTGGACTTTGTTCCATAGCAAGGGAAGTCTTTGCGAAGGGAATCTATCCCTCCAGCATGTTCTATTCATTGTTGTGCTGAGGTTTATATCCCTAGAGCATGTAGCTTGAGTAGATTTGGTTTTGCTAAGATGGAGCATGTTCAACAGTTCTGAATTGGACATGGCTCTGTATGTTAGACAGAGATCGCCGCTGAGAAGACGGTATGCAACAGAGAAAAGCCTTCGTTTTTTCAGTCGTGCTGCATAGGGCAACTGTTTGAGGCCAGTGATCCTCTTAGTGAGGTACCTCTGTGGTCTCTCCAGCTGCTGGAGATTCCTAGCCAGGTACATTCCAATTGGTGCATTGTACTCAATAATGGGTCTGATGAGGGAAGAGCAGAGGGGCACCACTACATCCTTAGATCTTGATGCAACCCTTTTGTGATCAGATGGGTCACATAGAAGGATTTTCTAACCACCTTGGCAACATGGTTATCAAAGCAAAGCTGCCTATCTACTTGGGTCCCTAGATCCCTTATTACTTCTTCAGATTTCAGGGGGTTACCTCCTATGTGGTAGTTCGCGGGTACTCTGTTTTTTCCAAAGGGGATTACTACACATTTTGTAGCATTTAGCTTGAGACCATGGCTTTAACACCATGCATCAGTCTCATTAAGGCCCTTCTGGAGGACATCCATGTTGGCCGGAGACTCTATTATAGCACCCAGTTTGCAGTCGTCCACAAACTTGTTCAGCCACAGCCCTTCAGTGCTTGCCTGTACTTCTGAGAAGTATATGCCAAACAGGTGGGGCTCCAGGACAGAGCCCTGAGGCATACCCCTCATTACTGGTCTGGATTCGGACATAGATCCTGCTACTCTTACTTTGTGGGATCTGTCCGAGAGCCAGTTTCCGCTACCTTGTGATGTAAGGGTTTATGCCCAGGTTGGTGAGTTTATCAATAATACCCAAATGGGGAATGGTGTCAAATGCTTTAGCAAGGTCAAGGTAAGCCATGTGTACCTCCTTGCCCTTATCTATAGCCTGAGTAACTGTCTCAAAGAAGTCCACCAGCTTCAGGAGGCATGATCTGCCCTTGACGAGGCCAAACTGTGTGGGGTCAAGTGTTTGGAGGTTCCCAATCGCTCCACTTATGAGTTCCATAATGATTCGCTCCATTGCCTTACAGATCAGACTGGTCAGGCTTATTGGTCGGTAGTTCCCAGGGTCAGTTGTGGGCCCATCCTTGTGCAGCAGAACCACCACTGCTGTGCGCCATTCTATGGGCACATATCCTGTCGAGAGGCTGGGACTGAACAGGGTATTCAGATGCGGGGTTAATTCATTTTGGAGCTTGCGTATGACACAGCCTGGGACACCATCTGGTCCCATTGAGACAGTGTTTTTAGCTTTAGATAGAGCCTTATTAACCAACGTATCAGTAATAATTGGAGTTACACAATCCCCTGAAATAGTAATAGGCCCTGTAGGTGGTGAGGGGGAGTGGAACTTGCACTGAACCTGTCAGCCAAGATGTTGGCAATGTCAGTGGGGTCAGTGTATTTTGTTCCATTTTGTACTAGCTCAGAAAAGCCTGAGCGTTGCCATTTAGGTTTTTGATGTAACCATAGAAGGCCTTATGGTTATCCTTGGCATCCTTGGCAACTTTCTTTTCAAAATTGGCTTTAGTTGACTTGATGAGGGCCCTCAATTTCTTACTAATGCTGATCAGGGATGATTTTTCTACTTGAGATTTGGCCTTTTTTTTTGTATAAGTCTCCTCCTTTTATTGTATAGTTTGCTTATGGCCGGGGTCCACCAGACTGGTTTCTTCTTGCTTGAGGAAGGAGTCTTGGTTTTCTTTGGGATAGCAAGGTCCACGCAATCCTGAAGATGTATATAAAGTGCCTTGGTGTAGGATTCTGCATCCTGGATATCATTATCCTTCTGCAAGGGAATAGTGAAGCTTTCCACTTCTGATGCAAGTAGTTTGAAGTTTGCTTTGGAAAGTTTTTTTATGATGGTTTCTTTGACTGGGGGAGGTGGAGGGGTGAGGACGTCCAGGGTTATCAGTTTGTGGTCTGATATGACCAGAGAGGGAGTGATAGCAGGTGTGGTACAATGGGCGCCCATATTTGTGATGACTAAATCCAATATGTTGTCCCCTCTAGTGGGAGAACATACCAGTTGTTCAAGGGCATTTGAATTTATAAATTCCATGAATAGATGGGGGTAGGGCTCCAGTTTGTGGAACAGGCACAGGGTGCTGGTTGACTCAGCTATGCTTCTGCACACATAACACACTCAGACACACTCACACATACACATATGCACTTACCTCCCCTCCCTCAAAACATGCATATTCATTACCCAAAGTGAGCAAGAAATAATGCACTTCTGCTATTTAGTTCACCTTGCTGTGCTTTTCACTCCTCTAAAAGTTGGCATATAAGCCTAAGTACTATCTGACATGCTTTTTTTTCTATTTTTCTTTGCCCATTTTCATTTCCCCAAAGTTTATAGCCATTTGCATTGTATACAATAACTTCCCACTTCCCATTTGTTCCTAATTGGGGCAAAAGCAAGAACCTGCCTTCATGCAAAAAGCAGAAGTGCATTATTTCTGCCTACTTTGGGTAATGAATATGCATGTTTTGAGGGAAGGTGTGTGTGTGTGTGTGTGTGTGTGTGTGTGTGTGTGTGTGTGTGTGTGTGTGTGTGTGTGTGTGTGTGTGTGTGTGTGTGTGTGTGTGTGTGTGTGTGTGTGTGTGTGTGTGTGTGTGTGTGTGTGTGTGTGTGTGTGTGTGTGTGTGTGTGTGTGTGTGTGTGTGGGGTGGGGTGTGTGTGTGTGTACAGAAGCATAGCCTTAAGGGGTGGGAGGTTGGTGTAATGGTTAAGGAGCTTACCTTAGAAACACAAGGTGCAGGGTTTGATTCTGACATGGGGTAATTGGCTAGGCTTAAAATGGCCCATAAGGGCAGTTAGCCTAGTACTAACCTATGAACCTATGCTGTAACAGGGGAGTACTTTGGAGTTAAAGCCCTTTTATCTTGTAGTGTATGCACATACAATCTATCTTAGTTTAGCAGAATGTCTGTGTGGGTGTGTGTGTGCATGTGTGTGTGTGTGTGTGTGTGTGTGTGTGTGTGTGTGTGTGTGTGTGTGTGTGTGTGTGTGTGTGTGTGTGTTTCTATGCATGTGTGTGTGTCTGTGTACCCACTTCAGTGTGCTACCCTGAAGGCTGTACTGTCTATATGGAGACTGAAACAATCAACTCAGCATCATTCTGAAGGCAGCAGAGTGTCTGTAATGTCATTACACCACCACTTGCTGGAAGATGAGCCATTATATGGCACACAAACCCCATCACCCACCATGCTCCACCCTCAGTCACCATAGTCACTAAACAGATCCTGTTTGATGCGGATTGTCAGGTCAACGTTTCTCTAAACCATCAAGATAGCCAAAATTAGTTAAGCCTAACTTTGCAGTTCTTCAGCTGTTTCTAAAATTAGGTACTTAAAAAAGTAAAGACTATCAAGTAAAAGAATACATCTAGTCTGTAGTTTTTCATCAGCTTGTACTACAGACCAAGGCAATTGAAAGATCTTCTGTTCATTGGCAACAGGATGGCTTTTAACCTAGTCTACCACAAACTCCTGCAAGAATTCCTGTGAAGTGGTATTAAGGATGGGTATATCACTCTTACAACAGTTACCTGTTTAATAGAAATTCATCTGTAAACATGCACCATCATTTCAAATCAGCTAACTTTGGAAGATAAATTACTTAAAGCTGTTCACAACTGATTTATCTGTAGTGCTACCATAATAGGATGTTAAACAGCGCACTTTGATAAAAGCTCCAAGACTAAAATGGGAGCACAGCCCTGTATGTGATCCCTTTGCAATACATCATTATTCATCTGCATACTTTCCCGTATGAGGGGATGTTTTCAAACTATCTGGGAGCTTAAGGATTTGATTTTAAAAGTCATATAGGAAACTCTGTAGCTGTCCTTTGGTGTTAAAAAGTTAAAAAGCTAGTGATGTTTCTTGCTGAGGACAGTGTTACCATCCTATGTGGATGGTAGCTATCCTCAGAAAAGGATAGAAATCATCTTTAAGAAAATACTCAAATGGAATCAGATCTTTCATTGAAAAGCAGCTGCATGACATCTGGATGTAGTTCAAAATAAAAGACCTCTCATAACAAAAAAATGCATTTTTTGACATAAACTCCTTTTTAGGATAAAAAATGTGCTTTTTGTAAACATTAAATGTGAAATTGTCATCACTGTCAAATGTCAAGGCATTGCCCTAGTTCTCCCTCTTATCCTTAAGGCCTATGTGAACACCCATATGTAAGAGTGAACCAACCAATGCAAGGCCTGCCACAAAATGAGTAGGATATCATCTTGTAAGGCCCAAATCTTGCATTGCTAAGGGTGTTCTACTTGCATGTCGATACTATGATCACCTCTTAGCAGTTTTGGCTTCTTCCATCAATCCAGTGAAGCTGCACAAGTTCTAAAATACACCCTAAGACCATACTTCCTTGACTCTCCACATGCACAGCATAACTGAAATGCTCAGCCCAGAGCTGGATGACTACAACTCAGTGGTAGAGCACAACTGCAGTTGCACTTTCCAGTTTATAAACTACCTTTCCGCATTAAGAAACAAACTGTCAATGACAGCACTCCTTTTCCCACTCCTATTTCCTTCACTCCTCTTTCTTCCCACAGCAAAAACTTTATAACCATACCATCAAGTAACCTTTCTTCCTCAGTGTAAAAAATCAGGAGCAGATTTTAAATATTTTTCTTATATACTTAGAAAGTTGCTAGCATAGCAAGGCTTTGCATTAGCAAGCCTTTAAAAAGCCATCATAGTAAATC
>NC_056731.1:1161804700-1161821375 GCF_019279795.1 Protopterus annectens
CTTATTATCAATTGAAGATACACAAGCAATCAAGGAGATTTCTCTGTTTCAGGCTGGAACCCAGTCATTTTCGGTTCAGGTTTCTACCCTTTGGGCTCACCACAGCCACCCAGGTGTTCACCAATGCATGGCAGTAGTCACAGCCATTCTTGGGCTGCAAGGGTTCCAGGTGGTCCTATATTTGGACAATAGCTCCCAACCTCTCTGACCAAGGATCTACTTATTCAAAGGATGGACACTTTACTCCATTTCTTCACAATCTAAGGACCACTGTAAATCTTTCCAAGAGTCGTCAGACTCCCAAACTGTCCATAGATTTCATTGGATGCCACCTGGATACCATGAATCAGAAGGTTTTTCTACCACACCCCAGAATTCTGAACTTTCAAAGAATAGCCAGCCAAGTCTTATGCCACATTTCTCCACCAGCATGACTAATTCTAAAGGTTCTAGGTCTTATGGCTTCTATGATCACTTTGATACCCCTCTCCCATTTCTACATTGAGAGTCCACCAGTGGACATTGTCAGTCCAGTGGTCACAGTTACAACACCCATTGAGTACCTTGATTAACCTTACTGCAGTATGTAAATCACTTGTCAGTTGGTGGATGTCCTCCCCCTTCTTAATGAAGGTCGGCCCTTTTGTCCTCCATCTCCGGTACTGCTGGTCACCACAAATGCTTCCCTTTTAGAGTGGGGGAGAATTACAAAGGGGAGACTGTTCAAAGTACCTAGACTGTTTGAGGCCAACCTACACATCAGTGTTTTAGAGACGACAGCAGTCCTTATAGTATTGCAGACTTTTAAAGCCACTCTTCTAGAAGGTGTGATTTCAGTTCAGGCAGATAATATGTTAGTAGTCTGGTACATAAACAAGCAGAGGGGGACTAGATCTTATCCCTTATGTCAGAAAGCAATGAGAGTGTGGCAGTGGGTGATGTCTTCCCGCCACTTTCTTATACCAACAAACATCCCGGTGACTTCCAATGTGCTAGCATTCAGGCTAAGCAGAAACATTATTTTGCATCACATGTGGTCCCTCAGTCAGTCAATGGCAAACAAAATATTCTGCCACTGGAGCCAACCTTGCTGTGACCTGTTTGCTTCCCACCTGAACGACAAGTGCAGCAGTTACTTTGTCCTCATCTCTCTACAGGGTCAGTCACTGAGGGACTCTCTAGTCCACATTTGGCCCCCAGGAATTCTTTATGCCTTTCCCCTTTTTCCCTTAATCACGAAATTCATTCAAAAAGCCAAGGGGTGCAAGGTGAAAGTGATCCTCATTGCTCCCTTTTTCGCTCCAGTAGATTTAGTTCCCATTTCTATGGCCTCATCTTATATGTCCTCACTGGACACTGGCTCACAGACCAGATCTCCTATTACATCCTTCCAGGTATCCTCTCCTGGACCTGGACATCCTGAACCTAACCGCTTGGTTTTTCAATTTTAACGATGGCCAGAGATGCCACGCTCTCGGTAGTATGCATTTTGAAAGCTTCTGAGAAGGCAAGTACTAGGAAACTTTATAGAAGTAGGTGGAAAAGATTTTCATTCTGGGCCACAGACAAAGGATTATATCCCTTTTCTGCTACTCTGCCTTCTATATTAGAGTTCCTTTCAGAATTGGTGAGTAAAGGCTGTGTTGTTTTCCCTTATAAAAGTACAACTGGCAGTGATTTCTAATGTTTATATTGGGTATAACCACAGATTTATAGCATCACTGAGAGTTTTGAAAGCTCTTCTTAGAAGAACATTTCTTCTTAGATCTCTAATCAAGGATCCCATTCTCCCTTGGGATATCGCAATAATGTTACAAGCCCTCACAAAATCTCCATTTGAACAAGCAGATTCAGTGAATATTAAGTTTTTGATATGCAAAGCAATCTTCTTGGTATTAGTTACTTCAGCCAAGAGAATTTCAGAATTACAGGCCCTTTTTTTGCTAACCTGAATACTTGGTTTTACGCAGACAGAGTTTTTCTTGAAACTAAACCCTTCTTTTATCCCTAAAATGGTCCCAAATCCAACATCAACCAACCCAGTATTCTTCCCAAGGTATTTGAACAAAGGCCAAGGATAGTGAAGAACAAAGGAGAATATACCTTGCATTTGGTTGATGTTCTCAAGCAGCACAGATTTTATTTTTATAGAAAAGCTACAGAAAATCAGATCCAAAGCTAAACTAGATTATGGTCTGTCTAAGGCTACTCCTTCTAGATGGTTGTCAGATTGCACAGGCAAAAATAGGACAACATGGCACTGTTGCTATGGTGAGTACATAATTTTGGTTTATTTGCTTATTGGCTTGAGATACTAGCCAGAATCCATTTAGGGTATGGCCCTGTCTGTATGTTATATTAAATATTAGGTATAAAAGTAACCTACAAGCACAGTAATATTATCTGACAGGTCAGTTATTTGATAAGGAGGTGTAACGACAGCAAAACACATTCTTATCTTGTGAATGATCCCTTTTTGTTTTGCTTGTTTGAGACTTAAAGATCTCTAAAAATGCATTCTTCATTTCTGTGTATGCTGAAAAATAGGGGCAATTTAAATATTTCCCATGATGCTTTAAAATGAAGGTCTGCAAATAAAAACAACAGGCATTTTACATGGTTCCCATAATGCTCTGAAAAAAACAGTGGATTGTAGAGTTTTATAGTTTTCTGCACAATTATTTTGCCAGAGATTTTCAGGCAGGGTCCTCTCTATGTCTGATGCATGAGTGTTGCTTTCTTGTTTTCATTTGTACTAGAAAAGTAATAAGAACATCTACTTTTGTAAACCAGACATTTTAGTGCACAACCCAGCTATTTTTGTTACTTTATGGAGTTATAATAGCAATGCTCACATCTCTGATGAGTCTGTTTTTGCATTGTTGCAGTGTGTGTGTCATTGTGGGTTTCTGATATGTTGTATTGAAACTGTGTGTGTGTGTGTGTGTGTGTGTGTGTGTGTGTGTCTCTGAGAAAATATTTTTTATAAACACATTATGTTTTTGCCAAAGTCATTTTGCCTAGGTATTCAATGCATCTGCCATAAGTTATTGCTGTGAAATTAAAAAAATAAAAGTTTTAAGGTGCACAAAACTATTGTCATGCTGACTGCACTCCTGCAGATTTTCTGTCACAGAACCAGAGCTGTATTACTGGCAGTTCTTGAAAGAAAAAGCAACATTTCTTTTAGATTCTTGTTGCACATATGTTAAATTATAAACTTATGAATATGTTACACACTTAAAATGCAGTACTTACAGTTACGTGCATAGGTATAGCCAATCACTTGTAATATATCTGTAGTGTGCAAATGAATTTTTAAGGCATTAGCATTTTGTCCAGCATGACAGCAGCAAAGTGTCCTGGCTTTAGGCAGTAAATGCTATTGAAAGAGTACAGTTAAATCAGCAAGAAAGTTAACTGCGTCCAGATTTATGTATGCAAAACATTTTACTAACTATCCATTGGAAAGCTTCCAGTGTAATAATTACAATATATGTGATTCATCTATAATTCCATATTTAGGATATATGCTATTGAGGAAAATAATTTATGCTGGATTTGGAGAAGAGAAGAAGCAAGCAACACAGAAGTTTCTTATTATTTTTGTTGTATTTTGTTGTGGGATCCTTTACAATTAATATATTGGAGGAAATATTGCTTTCTGACAGCTTTTAGATCACTGGTGTATGAATTATAACTAAAACGATGTCTAAATAAGTCTGTAAGAATCCTAGAGTTCCAGCCCAACTTCAGCTGTTAAATTTTCTCTTTTTAGGATTCTGAACTGTAAACAAGTGGCCATTTTTTGAAATTAGATGTCTAGAGTGTGGTTTTGGAAATATTAATTCTTGATGAAAGTTAATCTTTTAATATGAGCATCCAAAACTATAAAAGAGTGTTTAAATTGCAAATTGGCATGTATCATAGATAAGATTTGAGTCATTGTTCTTTGGAAGTGTTTTATAAGCTTCAAAAATGATAGCTGTAGGGAAGAAAGTTGCTTGATGATGAAGGATTGGGTAAATAGAAAAACCGTGACCATGGTTCCCTTGTTGCACATGCTAGATGGACAAACAAGCAGCTGTATAATATATGAAATAGGCAAATGAATGTTTTAATTTATGGAGGAAGGGGCTAAAGGGGGAAAAGGGTTAAATTTAAAGTTTGTAAGGAACAATGTACAGGTTATTCTGATGAGACGGACTACTAATGCATAGCAAGAATTGATCGGAGTAATTTCATGCACTTTTTTGCAGACAGTTGGAGGGTGTGAGCACAGACATAATATGGTAGCAAAGATGAAAATGAGTGAGTGCCATATGAGGTTAATTGTCAACAACAAGACAAAGAAGTAAATGAAAAGGAGTAAGAGTACGTTAGTGAACCAAGTTTATTCATGTACTCCTGTAGATATGGGACGTCTTTTCACAGGGGTTAGACATAGTGTGAAGAACATGTGTAGTAGCAAGTCAACAGTATTACTTATTTTCCTAGTGTTTTTGTCACTTTTTTGTTGTTTCATTAGGGGTACAAAGATAATCATAGTTTAGTATAGTATTAATTGATACCTAACATGACCAAGTGTTGAATTTCTCTGCTTTGTCGGCAATATACAGGTTTGTTTATTGAAATGGTTTCTTAATGCGAGTAAAATAATATCCATAGTAGTCAGTAAATGAGTAGCTGTCAATGTGAAATATTACCAATAACCAAAGGGGAATATGATAGTAAAGCTTAAAATGTTAGTATACTTAACTGGTAACATCAAGAAATGATCATTGCCACAGTTACTGGAAATTATTTTATTTGGACAAGCATTGTTATCTGCAGATCGAGTATCAGTAAAAGCTGCAGGTTGCTCTAAATAAAGATTTATTAATAGCCATATGCTTAATTATTTGTTGATGGTTTCATAATCGCTTTTTGCTTGAGTTTAATAGTATATTCTCTTAGTTTGGCTTGCTTATTCATTTGGTGTGTGGCATTATCTTGTCAACCAAGACAGAGGCCAGTGACAGATACATGGAATGGGTTAACCGCTTATATGGAATACATAGTACGTGTCTGGCACATAATTTGAATTACTTTTATTGCACACATTTATATACTTGCTCATCTGTTAATAGAGAATGTCTCTGTCCCATTTACAGTGCAAAAAGTTTGATGACATGAAATTGAACTATATTTTTTATAACTGTAACTAAGTTTATATATTGTCCAGTGATATTTTAATTGAAGTAAAAAATCTGCTGCTTAATTTATTTTGTGAAGCTGTAACCCATGAGCAGGAGTTACCATCAGAAAACGTTCCTTATTATTTGTTATGTTTCTGTAAACATTGCATAGTCTATATGGCATTTGTGTGTTTTAACACATTTATTCATCACCTTGAGGTCCTTGTCTTTCACGTTTTTTTTTTTTCCTGTCACATCTTTTCATCTCAGGGTTCTTGGATTTCCCTTTTTTTTTTTTTACCCCTTGTAGCAATGGCGCTTTGAAATGCTGATGTCTATTTTTTTTTTTAATTCTCGTTTATCAAAATGTACAGGTAAGTTGCATGTGACATTCACGCCAGTTGAAGATTGCCATGGATTTCATTTTAAAATTAGCTAACATTATGGGCATGTGTCTTCTTCCAGTCACCATGGAAAATGAGTGCTGTCCATTCTATAGCCTTTGTTTTAACAGAAAATACAGCTACCAAATCTTTTCTGCATTCTGTAATGTGCTGTGTACACCAGTTTGTTGTATGTTGCACTATCTTTAAGATGTAATTACATTTAAGTGTTTAGTACATATTGTTGTAAAATTGTTTTCATTGGCAGGATTTGAGATGTATATATGTGAAAATAATATATACATTTTTTCCATTTGTATATATGTAATGCACAGAAGATCACATATGACATGTCTGTTTTGACTACCATATTACTCATTTGAACAAGTAGGTTTATAGGTAATAATAATTCTGATAAATTTTCTCAGTGTGAACCATCCTTCCCTTTATTGGTGGTAAATGTTTTGAGAAGATTGTAACTGTTGCCAGTACTATTCAGTCCATGGCAGCATTTTTGACACAGTGGAGAAGATAGGTTAATTAGTGTCAAAGAAGTGCTTCAGTTACCTTTTTATTTGCAGTTTAAGTATTACTACAAAAGGTCATGACCGCTATGTTTTCCCAGCAGGGTATGTGCTCCCTCTGTATAATCTACTTCACTCTCTCCTTTTCTCAGTCATTACACAGCACACAAGCCCGGCTTTATGATTGAATCTCTCCCCTAAAAAAAAAAAATTCTTCCACTCTAGAGTGACAGATTCTAGCTGTTGTGTGCGAGAGATTTCAGCTGGTGCTGTGTGGTCTGAGTGTGTGGTCTGCAAGCCGGCTGAGAGGCTGCTAACAGGGGTGGATGAGAAAACAGCAACACTGTTTACACTCATTTGCTTTGGACGCCGGAACTGTGCCCAATGTTTTTCCGGTACTTGGTTTCACAAGATAGCGCCTCCAACCCTCACAGCTGCTGAGCAGACTGATTTAGAGTCTCTCTACCATCATTTCCATATTGTCTTCATTAATGCCAGCCTATTTCTTCTTGGTGACTAAGACGTGCAAATATAGTCTGCTTTAATGTTAGCTTGCCAGAAATAGGAGAAAGTGATACAAGCTGGATCAGATGAGTCTTTTTTTTTTTCTGAAACTGTAAATAGATCAAGGGTATTTGTGTTTGCTGTCTTACTAGTCATTTTTGTAACAGCAAGTAGCTACAGTTAACTTAGCAGTTACATGTTTGTTGATCTTTGTAGACTTGCGTTTTGTTTTTTTGTATGTATACGTGCAATGAATATGTTGAATATGGCTGTATACCGTTAACTGGTCCTGGTTAAGCAGGAAATAAAACGCGCTGCTGGTTACTTTTTCTTTCTTTGTTTTGAGCTTAGTAAACCTACAGGTGCAAATCAACAGGAAAATTGTTAAAACTACCATAAGCTTTACGTAAAAGTATGTGACTTGCTTCTGAAAGGAGATGCAAATAAATTATAAAGTTTAGAATACGGTAATTTTGTAGTGTCTGTGTTTTATATTTGTTTTCATTGTTTTCTGGCATAATAATGTAGCTGTTGTAGTAAACAAGTCATATAAAATCAAACATAGCTAAAGCTAAGTGGATTCCTTATTGATATGATTAGGATACTTTCCAGATACTAGATTAGATGAGGGGAGAAAACAGAAAAAAATCATAATTCTTTTTTTTTTAAGTCACAGACCTTACAGTCTTGACTCAAAAAAGCTAATTTCCCCAACATTCATAAGTCTCACCTTCAACATTTTTCTCATTTCTTCTTTTTTCACATTGCTGATTAGGCAAACATGGCTAGCACAGTTAGTGGTGCTAAATAGTTGAAAGCATTTGTTTATATCTGTGCTCCTAGAATAAATATATCACTGGTGTGCAGATGTGGAGCATGATACACCACCCAGTATGTAATAGTAGTAGTGGTGGATAAGTAAAATCATTGACTGTTTACTGGAACGATACTGGTATTGCATCATATAATTTCTAGTGTTGCCGGCTAGATAAAAGCATTTCTTCATACAGATGCCAGATAGAGGAGAACATTGTGGGGAACTAGTCGATTACATAACTGCTGTTGCATGATTGCCATTACTGCAAATGAATACCATTGAAAAACATTTTTCAGCGGTCATTGAGGTTACCATTTTTCTCATTGTCAATTGACCTTGGAGTTACTGTATATAAATTGGGAAGGTGACGAATCTTCCATTAACAAAAAAGTGTTTAACGCTGAAAGTGGTTTTCAGTGATCTGTATTAGCAGCACTGTCTTAGCAAGCTGATGTGAATCTACATTTTTTGCAGTGGTAAAAAAATTGTACTGAGTGAATCACAACAGTAGTTTATACTAGTGTTCGAGTGGCACAGTGGTGTATTGGTTAACGTTGTTGCCTCACAGCAAGAGGTTCTCCAGTTCGATTCTCAGATGGGGCGCCTTCTGTGTGGAGTCTGCATGTCCTCCCTGTGTTCACGCGGGTTTCCTCTGGATGCTTCGGTTTCCTCCCACATTCCCAAGACATGCTGCAGGTGGAGTGGACATTCTAAAGTCGCCCTAAGTGTGAGTGTGTACATGTGTGTGTGCGTTCTGAGGAAGGTTGGGCACTGGTATGGCAACTCAACACTGTAAAATTCTACTGCCAATCATTCTGAGGACCATTGATCCACTGTGGCAACCCCTAACGGGAGCATTCGAAATGAGAAGAAATAGTAGTGTATTAGAACTTGCTGCATAGAAAATAATATAATGATCTAAAGTTGTTGTTTTCATTTGATCTTCAACCTGTGGGACTCTGATCCGGCACAGATCTGACTTGGCCAAATACTCCACCATCAGATCCAAAATCCAAACTCCTCTCCTACCCATAAAGCCCTGTCCTACCTCGTCCCCTCGGATCTCTTTTGCCTCTCATTTCGAACAGCATGGGTTCCAGTTGCTCCAAACTCCTTAGGGTTCTATGTGGTTGTAAGTTCTCTTTTTTGAGTCCTTTCTTCTCAATTTCTCTGCTCTGTTCCCACCCTTTTCTTTCCCGCATCTGCATTGGTAAAACTGTATAAAAAAACCCCTCTCCTTTCTGTCTTTCTTCTCCCTTTGTGAGAGTGAGTGTGTCTGTGTGTATCCTGTTTCCTATTTTCACAGCTGAGACTCCCAAGCCAGGGTTCAGGAAGTGTGTAGAGTTTGGGCATAAGCTTCTTCCTTTGGATGACCACACTCTGCGCGTGGTGTGTTTGGGGGTACTGCACTTGGATTACGTCTGCTCGATTTGCATGGGCTTCAATCCCTGTGCCCTCACTGATAGGAGGAATAAACTGATTCTCAAAGGCCTTCTCCCTCCATTGATCGAGGCCTTTTCTTCCTCCACTCTGGCTTCTGGGACTCAAAACTCCCACTAATAAGTCCGGGAATGGAGAGAAAGCCCATCATAAAAAAAAGGAATTGTTCGAGAAAGCGATTATCCAAACAGGCATCTTTGGTTTGGAGTTCTCTTCTGCTCCAGTCTCCTTGCTTTTCCCCGGAGCCAGAGACTTCCTGGGCTAGGTCTCCTGTCTCGGCCTCTCCTTGGCGTCATTCCCAGATGGGGTTGGTGGCTTCTTCGGGCTGGTCCACTTGCTGGCATTAACTGACAGACTCTTGGAGTCATCCCTTCCCCCTGGGAAGCTCGGCTCCAGCTCGCCCTTTCGTGCCGGGGGCAGCAGTCAGGCAGTCTCCCATTTTGGCTCTGGCTGCTGTGCTCCCAGGGGTACATTTTCCTTTGGCGTTCGAGGTGGGGGAGTGGGTCCTCTCAGCTCCTTTGTGAGCCTTGACACTCTCTTCCTCAGATTCCACCATGGCTCCTTCTTTTTCTGGGCTGGAGTCTTCTGTCCTGCCCCCTCAGGGACAGCCTGCTGCCAGCCTGCCTCAGGAGGTTCCTATTCAGGAATTCCCTGAAGCTTCCGAGCCACCCCCGGAGTCCCCCCCTGAAGAGGTTCCTCGGAAGCATGTGTCCAAAAGGAGGCACTTAAGACTCCCCTCTGGAGTCTCTCACTGATGATACAGATTTGGATGAAGAGGAAGGTTCCCCGGTCACCCCCAGCTGATGTCTCTTTTGGGGACATCATGGAAATACTTTGATAGTGTGGCGGATGGTCTACCCTCAAACCCAACCCCGACGAGTCTATATTCCTGGAGGCATTTGGCACAGGACATTCTACTTCCTGGGTGTCCCCCCCGATGGATCCTTTGATGGACCTCATTTCTAGTATGCCATGGAAGGAACTGGACATGGCTGAGCCCATCCCTAAGTGCCCGGGCAAGGTGCTCAGTGCCCTGTTGGACAAGCCCCATTAGTCTAAGGGGTCTCCAGTCGATGCCATGGTGGTTGCGGCAGCCACTAAGAAGAAGCTGGCTCAGGAGAGCTCCACAGTCCATCCTCCGTACAGGGAGTCAAGAGTGATGGATCATTTTGAGACGTGAACCTAAGCTTCAGCTACCTTTGCTTTATGTGCGCTGAATTATTTGGCCAGTGTTATCAGATTGCAGAGGGACCTGATCAAGGAGGTCACTGAGTCTGCCCCAGGGTCCATGTCGGAAGAGGAGAAGAAGGTTTTTGCCTCCCACATGACCACCCTAACTGCTGTTTCTAACACATCCATGAGGCTACTGTCTTGTGCAACTGAGGGTATCTCTAGTGCTGCCAGGATGTGCATGGCCATTAGGTGGCATGCCTGGCTCCCGCTTTGTGATTTTTTCAGAGCCCTTCAAGGCGTCTTTCATGAACACTCCCTACAATGGTTCCACCTTGTTTGGCAAACCTGTTTGTGACACGTTGACCCAGAGTGAGAAAGATGGAATGACCTTGTCTGCCATCAGGATCCACTTCTCTACTCTGCGAAGTCCTTTTTCAAGGCATCAGCATGGAGTCAAAAAGATGTGGTTTTGGAAGTCTCAGAATTTTTCCCAGGAAGCTCAGGGTTCGTCTCCCCCCAGGGGCAGAGGGGGATATGACAGACGCTGCCCTCGTGGCAGAGGGGTCTGAAGAACCAGGGATGTTCTTCGTGTTTCACTGTTGCAGTCATCACACTTGGGTTATCTGCCTGCAGGTAGCCCTCAGTCGTCCCGAATATCAGAGTCTTGGGATTTCCTCTTCGGATGCTGTCGCCTCTGCCATGAAGTCAGGTCATCAGGGGTATAAAACATGCAGCTGATGCCATTACATCAGCTTTTCTTGCTGCGTGGGAGCCTGAAGCAGAAGCAGTTCACAAGTGCCGGTCGGCCGCTACCTGAAATTTTCGTTTTTCGAGTTTCAGACCTGAAGTCTTCTAAAGCTAAGTACCCCGTTCGGGATCCTTTTTTCTTGTTTTAACCGATGTCAGAAAAAGTTAACAAATATCTTGCCTGTAGAAAGCAAATACCTCAAAGAGATTTTCATTCTTACTGTGTCATCTGTCTAGGCCCAGACCACGATGTTCCTCGCTGTAGGTTTTGTGCCTTAATGCCTGAACTATTCGTTGTTGGGTTACCTTTGTCACTAAATTCTTTCGCTCTCCTTCTCCATATTCTGAAATGGCTTCAATAAACCATCCGACTACAGATCATCTGAAAAAAACGTAAGGATAAAGAGAGACAGACCACACAGGTCGAAAACTGACGATGACGCTTCCGTTAAGCTAGTCGCCAGTCCACCGGTACTCAGTGAGGTGCTTTCGCAGACCCTGATACCCACTTCTACAGATTTGCAGGCCTCTGCTGAGACCCATTTGGTGTCCGGTATGCCGTGAGATGCTTCTTCGACTATGGAACCTGCGGATGTCTCTACCTTGGCTGGGTCTGGAGCCACTGTGCAGGCACCGGCTTCTGAGGGTGTATTCTGACCTTTTGATGTTCGCATTAAACCAACAGCTTTGTTTCTGACTAAAACTACCGAGTTTCTCAGGCCCAGAGTTTGCACTACGCCTAGAAAACTGACTACCAAAGCGCCTGCTCAAGCCCCCTTGCCACAGAAACAAATGCTTAGAATGGCTGAAGACCTTATAACTTTAATTAGGTGAAGCCAGCCTTCCCCCTCTAAAAGACAAAGAATTGATTTTCCTTCTGATTCTACAGACCATGAGTCCGATGACTCTGATCCCTCTGATTACCAGGACGTACCCTTATCTACCTATGAGGATTCAGATGCAGAGGATTCCATACCCTCTGCCTCCCCGCCAGAGGACTTTTCTTTTGGTGAAACCTTGCATACTTTAAGAGAGCATTTCCACTGGGAATGCCAGGACTACCCTCAGTCCAAAAAGAGACTCAAGAGAATTTTTAGACTTGCCTCAGCACAGGTCTCTAGCTATACCCCCTGTCCTGGACATTGTAGATGATGTCTTCATGGAATCCAGTCTTACTCCAGATACTTTACTACTAGTTCCTAGAAAGCCTGACAGGTACTACAGAGTACCTGACTCTCAAACAGGGAGTAGAAAGCCACCCCCTTATGGAAAACATTCACAATGACTTGCCTATTTTGCTTCCAAGCAAGGCCAAGTACTTGCACCCCTAGGAGGAAAACTCACCCTGCATGCAAAAAACTGGATGTCCATTACCCAGGACAGATGGGTCCTAAACATTGTATCCCAGGGATACAGATTCCACTTCCACTCACTGCCAACCCCAAGCGGGTTGCCAGACCTTCCTCCAAACCAGTGGGCAGAGGCTCAAAAGCAAGTACTTTCTCTTCTCAGTATCAGGGCTATTCAACCTGTACCAATACAGTAAAGGGGACAGGGTTTCTACTCCAGACTGTTCCTGGTGCCCAGAAAAGAGGGCTCTTGGCGCCCTATCCTAGACCTGTCAATTCTCAACACCTTCTTGGTGGTCCCGAAATTCAAAATGCTGACTCTGCAACAGCTTCTTCCTATTCTAACCAAGGACGCCTGGCTAGCCACCCTAGACTTAAAAGAAGCTTATCTACACATTCCCATAAGGGAATCTTGCAGGAGATATCTACGTTTCAGGGCAGGATCTATGCACTATCAGTTCTCTGCACTTCCCTTTGGCTTATCTACTGCACCCAGGGTATTCACAAAGTACCTGGCTCCAGCCATTGCATACTGCAGTCAGAGAAATATTCAAATTTACCCATACTTGGACGATTGCCTGATTCAGGTGGACAGCTAGGAATTGCTATTTCAGCATCTGGCATTTATAAAGAGACTTCTAACTTCTCTGGGGTACACCATTAATAAAAAGAAATCACAACTGGTGCCCAGTCAAAAGATTGCATTCCTGGGAGCAAGCTTGAACACAACTTCCCAGATGGCATTCCTAATGCCAGAAAAACAGGTTTATTTGACAAACTACTTCAAACTAATGGCCACCAAAACACAGCTATCTGCAATACAAATACTGCAAGCCCTAGGTTTCATGGCCTCATGCATTCTAATTCCATATGCAAGACTGCATATGAGGAAACTTCAATGGTACTTAAAAAGTCTCTGGTGTCAACATTCTCAGGACCTGGAAACACTGATTCTTATCATTCCTTGTCTAAGGGCAGAGTTCCTTTGGTGGGCAGAGGCATGCAACCACAACAAGGGACTTCCTTTCACTTAACCCCTCACTGCCCAAACCCTGACAACAGATGCATCAGACTATGTGTGGGGGGATCACATGTCAGGCAAATGCATTCAAGGCAAATGGAGCCCAGAACAAATTCCCCTGGATATGAAATGTTAGCTGTACAGAATGCTCTGACAGCTGTCAAATACCTTATCCTTCCAGAACAACTCCTGATAAAAACAGACAACACCACAGTTATGTGGTACATAAACAAGCAGGGGGGAACTCATTCCTACCCACTCTGCAGGTTAGACATGGCCCTGTGGAACACAGTCTTGACCAACCAAGTGCACCTGCAAGCTCAATTCCTGCCAGGCAAACAAAATTCACTGGCAGATGACTTAAGCATAAATCTACTGGACCCACACGAGTGGAAGCTGGAACCCAACTCATTCAAACTTCTAATCCAGAGGTGGGGGACTACAGAGGTGGACTTTTTTGCCTCCCCTTAAAACCATCAATTGAGACATTTTGCACCAGAAATCCCCACAGCCAAGTGTGGAAAGTGGATGCCCTATCCTTTACATGGGAAAACCTCTCAATGTATGCCTTTCCCCCTCTGCCCCTCCTCTCAGATGTACTACTCAAGATCAAACAGGACAGGCCAAGGACAATCCTTATTGCCCCAGACTGGCCACGCCAGCACTGGTACCCACTCCTACACAGTCTGACATCAGTGCCACCCTGGCACATACATCAGACCCCAGATTTTGCATTCACAGCTGCAAACCCAGAACCTTGCATCCTGGCTTATCCCCTGAATAAACCACCAGCAACCCTCAGCAAACAGGTGATGGATGTCATCCTTGAGGCCAGAAGGCCTAGTAGTAGAAAATCCTATTCAGAAAAGTGGAAAAGATAGTGTTCTTGGAGCCAGTCTCAAGGAAAGGACACAGCTGTGCCCACTTTACCTCAAATCCTAGATTACCTACCAGAGCTACTCCACAAAGGCCTATTCTTCCCATCTATTAAAATTCATGCCTCTGCCATCTCAGCTCATTACAACAATGAGCCACCTCTATTATCTCTCATCAAACAGTTCCTGAGAGGAGCTAACAATTTAAGGCCCCTGAGTAGAGCTCCCACCCCCACCTGGAACCTTAACTTTGTACTAGAGAAGCTCACGCTTCCCCCTTTTGAGCCTGTTGCTGCAGCAGAGTTAAAACTCCTCTCTTGGAACAAACAGCATTACTTCTACCCATTACTTCACCAAGAAGAGTGCCTGATTGGGATCTGTACAGATCCACGACTGCACTTTCTGCTGAAGCAGAAACCACTGAACATACATAACCGAAAGTGCTGTTCACCGAAGCAGCACTTATGGTTAAGTATGCTGGTTGTGCCGGTCGCACTACGGTGCGGTTAAGGGAGAATTCCCTTTTCCCCACTGTAGTGTGACCTCGGAGTGAGAATATAAAAGTAGGGGAGGTGTGGGGGCACAGCCCCCCACACGGGGGGGGTGCAGGGGGGCTTGCCCCCCTGCATAAAAGATGATTTATTGTTTTTTTCTTTTTTCAAATGCACTTTAACAAAAGCACTTTTTCGGAGAAAGCGTTTTTGTTAAAGTGCGTTTGGTTATTGTGGATTCGGACTACTGAACTTTCGTTCAATAGTCCTAGATCCGTCTGATTTACAGGCACTAATGGTTGTGGAACCCTTTATTATTTTCCATGCGGACAGGGTTTCCCTCAGGGCTAACCCATCATTTATGCCCAAGGTGGTATCCAGTGTGGCTTTAAACCAATCCATCCATTTACCAACCTTTTTCCCTAATCCTCAGAATAAAGGGGAAAGGATCCTGCACTCCTTGGAAGTGCACAGACAGCTCAGGTTCTACCTTAACAGAACTAAACCTTTCTGAAAATCTGACCAGCTGCTCAGCTGCTAGTCAGCTTTGCTACTGGGGCAGAGGGCAACGCCATTTCAAAGCAAACCATTTCCAAATGGATAGCACACTGCATCCATTTCTGCTACAAACACCATCATAAACCTACCCCACAGGGGATCAGAACTCATTTCCCTAGGGCTACCTCAACCTCTACAGTATTTCTCAGGGGAGTCCCTACCAGGGACATCCTGGAAGCTGCAACCTGGAGTTCTGTACACACCTTTACCAAGCATTACCACTTACCTAATTTTTTTTTCTAAATCCAGAGCTGGATTTGCCACAGCAGTCTTACAAGGCCTAATAGCCATCCCCAATACTTCTTGACTGCCTCCACCCTTCCTCAGTTTTGGGAATCAACCAAAGTGTGATGACTGCAACAGTGAAACATGAAGAACTTAGTACAGTTGTGTACCCTTACCATAAATGTAGATGTTCAAGTGTATTTACTGTTGCAGTCCTGGTTACCCTCCCTCCAGCCCCCTGACATTCTATTCTTTCTACCTATCCTCTTTTTGGCCATATCTTATGGCAATGGTATTCACTTTTTACTGGAGGTGTTCCACACCATGCAATCGCTTCCTATTTTGGGGGATCCTGACATCTGGGGCAAGAAAATCTGATGCAATGGCATCGGCTGCATGTTTTGTACCCCTGACGACCTGACATCATAGAACAGGTGACAGCATCCGATGCGGAAATCCCAAGACTCTGGTATTCAGGCCGACTGAGGGCTACCTGCAGGCAGATAACCCAAGTGTGATGACTGCAACAGTGAATACACTCGAACATCTATATTTATGGTAAGTGTACACAACTGTACTGTCTTGAGATTCATTCTCAGATAGACCCTTTCAGCAATCCTGAGGGATTGCCTGACTGCTTGCCTCTGGAGGCAGTCGGGGGGGCATCTATTGCTGCATGCAACAGCCTGAGAGTCCATCATGAACAATCGTTGGGTGCTGCAAATCATTTCCAGAGGTTACTCTACCCCCTTCATTCATCCTACTTCTCCACAAAGACATCTCCTAGACGTTCCACCCGGTCAGTGGGAGGAGACAGCCATAGAAATCGCCAGGCTTCTCTCAAAACGAGTCATCCAGCCCGTCCCCCAGACCAGTCCAGATCAGACATTTATTCTAGGTTCTTTTTGGTGCCAAAGAAAATGGGAGACTTAAGACCCATTCTGGATCTTTCTACCCTGAACCTGTCGTTGCCAAGACAAAGTTTCGGATGGTTACCTCTTCAGTCCATTCTGCCCTTCCTGCAGATGAATGACTGGATGTGCTCAGTAGACCTTCAGGATGAGTAATATCACATCAAGTTGAACAGACACTCCTGACGGCTCTTTCACTTCCAGCTGGGAGCCAATCATTTTCAGTTCAGAGTGCTCCCCTTTGGACTCATCACTGCCTCACAGGGTGTTTCGCAAAGTGATGGCGGTAGTGGTGGCTCACCTGCAACTGCAGGGGTTTCAGGTCTTTCCCTACCTGTACAATTGACTCCTTTCTGATCCCTTCAGGCATCGAGTGATTCAGGCTAGGGATTACCTTCTCCATCTAGCTCAGTCCCTGGGCATCACAATAAATCTTGCCAAGTCACATCTTGCACCTGTTCAGATATTGGACTTCATCAG
>NC_056731.1:1162189375-1162329375 GCF_019279795.1 Protopterus annectens
AGTAACCTGTAGGAGACAGAGTATAGAGACAGGTCTTTAAGGCAATCTGTACAGGACAATGTGTTCATACCCTGGCTTCTTCTGGTAAGGAATCTTTGTGGACATTCCAACTGTTGCTTATGTCTGGTCAGGTACATGCTGAATGGAGCATTATACTTATCAATAGGTCTGGTAAGGGCTGAATAAACTGTCACTATGACTTCCTTGGACTGGGATGCTATGCCCTTACTTATAAGTTGAGTGACATAGAATGATTATCTTACTACCTTGGTCACATATTGGACAAAGGCCAGATTACTGTCTACATATGTTATGAGATCCCTGACACCCAAGTCAGCTTTTAGGGATATCTTATCAATGGAGTAATTAGCCTGGTTGGCAATTTTCCCAAAAGGCACTATAATGCATCTCTTGGCATTGAGTTTTAATCTCTGACTTTGGCACCAGTCATTTGTCTGTATTAGACACTCTTGTAAGATGTGTTTGTGATGTGGGAATCCATGATAGCTCCCAGTTTATGATTATCTGTGAACCTGGATAGCCAAAGATCCTTGACATTAGCCTTTACCTCTGAGAAGTAGGTGCCAAATAGGAGCTGTCCCGGCATGGAGCCCTGAAGTACCCTGTTGGTAACCAGTCTCTTAGTGGAGATGGTACCACCAATCCTGATGTCCTGGGTCCTGTCTGTAATCCAGCTGGCAAACCCGCAAATTATGTAGAGTTCTATGCCCAGTTAAGTGACTTTATCAACTATACACAAGTCAGGTATTGTATTGAATGCCTTAGCTAGGTCCATCTTGGTAGAATGCACCATTTTCCCTTCATCCCATGCCTTGGTGACCTTATTATAGAAGTTCTCTCGGTTTAGTAGGCATGAACTTCCCTTGACAAAGCCAAACTGATTCAGGTCCAGTGTCTGAAGGTTGCCTATGTCTTTGTTGATCATTTCCATGATAATTCATTCCATGGCTTTGCATATTAGACTAGTCTGACTAATAGATCTGTAGTTTCTGGGGTCAGTTGATGGTCCGTCCTTGTTGCGTTGGATAACCATTGCGGTCCTCCATTCTTGTGGTACAAAGCCTGTTTTGAGATTATATTTGAAAAGTGACTCACATGGTCCTGATAGGGAGGGGTGAATTAGAATAATAATCTAAAAATGTTCCTGATTTTGATCCTTTGTCAACCCATTATTTTTTGGCTTTATCCAGAATTCTTAAGCAAAGAAGTAGATAGATATGGCCTTTGATTTTGCCACAGACAGTTTCTTTGTTAATCCTAACATTTCTGATATTTCTGACAAATCTGAGAGGATTAACAGTAATAATGTTAAGCCTGCAGTAACAGGTTTCCCAGTCTTAAAAATATGTACTAATCTAAAACATTTCATTCTGTTAGTTTTATAATTGAGGAGTAACAATATTTAAAAAGTGTCCCTGGTTTTGGCCCTTTGCCCTTTATTTTTAGCCATGCCCCCCTTGTTTAAGTTAATTGATAAGCTATATGCATTTCTGGCTGATGCAGGTCTTAGGCTTTGGAAACTGTCATAGTTGTCTATTTATTCATGAATGTATTTAATTTATGTATTTATTTACTTGTTAACCAGGTTAGTGGACTGGCCACATAACCATCTTCAGGCACAACTCTCCAAGGAACAAAATTACCTTACTTTATTATATTGAAAATGTTGTATTACAAACACACAACATAAACTACATTAAATTGTAGGTTTAAAGCTGCTAAAGGGTCATGCTTACACAATGTTCTATTAGATCTTAAACTCTTTGAACACAATATTTCACTCAGATTAATGTATGGGAACAACACTAATTTTTCATCATCCTTAGAAGACCTAGCCAGTATGTACCTGTGAATCCCCCTGCTGGTAGAAGCATTTAATAAATTGTGTGAAGATAATATTTACAATCTTTTTAATAAAAGACAAAAGGAGGCATTTTATAATTAGCACGTCTGCAATGCTGGTTGATGTTGTGACTTATACTGAATGTGGTAGATTTGAAGTACTTGAAATAATCGAAAATGTGAATATGCATGTTCATGACCTATTGATGGAAGGTGTTATTAGTAGAGTGTTATTTGAATATTATACAGTTGAATATCCACTTATACCCTTAATATATGGGCTCTCTAATATGCACAGATGTTTGACTAATCCACCTATGCGACTGATAGTCTCTGGTAGGGGGTGGATAACAGAGCCTCTATCTACGTATGTTGAAAGACATCTTCGTCCTATTGTTAATAAGATAGATATGATCCTTAGAGATACTAAGCACTTTTTAAAAAGAAGAGGGGTGTAGCCCTAATATATAGGGATTCCTTAACAATAAATATTCATCCAACTCCTGTCCCCACCTTCGGTTGTCTAGAAATCTTACTGGCATCCCTCCATATAAATCCTAGCAAACAACTCTGTATTGCCTCCATTTATATTCCCCTTGATCATAACATCTACTTAGAAGACTTTCTAGGATGGATTAACCATACTATCCATCAAGAAACCATCATACTAGGATATACTAACATTAACTGGCATAACCTAACCTCCAAAGCTCCTAACACCAGCATTAATCTCCATAGTTTCACTCAACTTGTCATTGAGCCTACACACGCATTAAATACCCGAGCTGAAGCTATATTAGACAGGACCCTAGTATCCCATCCCCACTACTATAACAATACCAGTACCCTCCCTAACACCCTAAGTGACCACCTACCTGCATACACCCAGAGAACGTATTTACACATCCGCAAACCTGATACATACAAATCAATCAGGAACCTAGCCCACTTTAACCAAGAAACATTCAAGACTACCCTTCAAGCTCATAACTAGTCCTCACTAAAATCACTACCCCTAGATGATGCTGTACAATACTTTAACAACATATTTTTGAACACACTAAATAGCCTAGCACCTCTTCATACCAAGCACTCAAAACCAAATCATGTGCCCTGGTTGGCAAAGCATATCAAACAAACCCTCTTGCCAAGAGACAAAGCCTGGAAAATCTGGAAAAATGCGGGACCATAGAAAATGAACTAAAGTATAGAAAACTTAGAAATGTCACAAAAAACTTATCATAGCTGATAGGAAAACCTACTTCTCCTCTAAACTCTCCTCCCAAAATACAAACCCTAAAAAATTCTGGAAATCCGTATCCTCCCTTCTGAATTCAGGTAACATTCAAAATCCATCACCAGCTCCTGACGAAAACCCTCTCCAGATAGCCCACAAATTCAATAGCCACTTTATTGACACCATCCAAAAGCTAATTAAGGACTCACCCTCTAAAATAAATCTCATCTCAAGCATTACCCCCATAGACCCCCATCACTCACAAATAATTCGTTAGTTAATTCATCTTTCTCACTCCAACCCTTGCCTACATCCCTAGTTCAAAAATGACTAACCAAATTAAAACCCTGCTCACTGTCTGCTGATAACTTACCACCAGAATACTTACAACTAGCAGCCAGACCCAGTCAGCATTCTTATTAACCGCTCTATCATTGAATCATATGTCCCCCTACTATGGAAAAATCCCTTATTACCCCCACTTCATAAAAGAGGTAATGCCCATGATGTCTCGAACTACCGACCCATCTCCATTCTCTCCCCACTATCAAAAGTCCTAGAAAAATGTATACAGACCCAACTACTCAGTCATCTCACCAATAATAACCTCTTATCTCCCACACAACATGGCTTTCGCCCAGGCCATAGTACTACCTCAGCTCTACTCTCCTTTACTGATATTGTGAATAAAGCTCTTGATGCTGGTCTACCCACTTCTGTAATCCTATTTGACCTCTCAAAAGCTTTTGACACAGTATCCCACCCTAAGCTTTTGCAACAACTAGAAAAACTGGGCTGCTCTCAAAGGGTAACAACCTGTTTTTCTTCCTACCTAAACAACAGACCGCAATCAGTTTAAATGGCAAAACCAACAATCTGATTACCTTGCTAACAACACAGGTGTGCCACAAGGATCCATTTTAGGACCACTGCTTTTCAATATATTCATTAATGATCTAAATAAAGCCTCCCATCAAAGCATACTAATTCAATATGCAGATGATTCAGCTATCATCTCATCCTCCGATAATTTCTCTAACCTCTGAAAAATCACCCAAGATGCCTTCTCCTCTATAGAGACTTGACTGAATGACTCTCAACTAATGCCAAACCCAAAAAAGCTAAGCTGTTATTATTCTCATCAAAACCTCCAACTACAGAATTCAAAATTTTCTCACATAAAACTGAAATAGAACAGGCATAATCCGCAAAACTTCTAGGAATTACTATAGACAATAAACTCTGTTTTGAACAACACATTCTCAAGACAGTAAAGAAAACCCACTTCAAACTGGGCAAATTATACTGACACAAACTTTACCTTGATAAACAAACTAGGATCAAATTAGCTAACACCCTGCTTATTCCATCCCTTACATATGGGGGCCCCATTTTCACCAATCTCCATACATCACTCAGTAATAAGCTACAACAATGCTATTATAAGATAGCAAAATTTGCATCTAACTCGTCAAACTGCTCACACCACTGCAGCACTCCCTCAAATCTATTCTGGCTAGAATTTCACCACTATCTCCAGTTTACTCAACTAAGTACTGCCCATAAATTACTTTTCCAACCCAATAAATGCCCAGCTCTCCAGTCCATCTTGCATACATACACCCCCACTCAATCCCTCCACTCGTCATAGAAAACCCTTCTAAGTGTAGCTAAACCCAACAAGAGAGCAGGACAATGCCTGCATTTGACCATCATAGCCAAACTTTGGAATGCCCTCCCCTCTTCCATTACCCAATTAGTCTCCCTGAAGTCCTTTAAAGTTGCACTAAAAACCTACTCTTTACATAATCCTAGCTGTACATGTGAAATACAATGCAAACCCCCTTAATCCCATAACTTATTTCAACTATAATCCCAACTTTCTAACACCTCTGATTTTCAATCAACTCCATTGAATTAGACTACTTTTATTATTTGTTCACTACTTGCTTTTCTCTGTGATATAGTTTACCTGTGATATGGTGTTTATATAGTAATTTGTATAACATATGTTTTGCAATTATGTTGTTCTGTAATATTAGTCTGTCTTAACCGTGGAACCTTCTCCCCAGATCTGTACTTTATACTGTATACTATTTGCTTTTGATGTTTGTATAAATGTGGAGCTTTTCTCCCCGGGCCTCCACTGAAAATGGGTTTGTTTTTGCCCAGTGGACTTTCCCGGTCAAAAATTGCCAATAAATAAATAAATAATAAATAAATAAGTTCCATCCATCCACTGTGTTTAGCAGTGTTATAATGGCTTGTAGAAAAAAAAACTCCTATGTAAAACTCCTATGTAAAATACAACCCTGCTGCTGAGCTGCAAACCAACTTCCAAATGAATACCTAAAGCTAGCTGCCCCATCCATCTCCTACCCCATATCATTACTAATAAACCACTCTATGTCCGAACAGTCCATTCCCAAATTATGGAAACTCTCTCATATCATGCCACTTCATAAGGGCAGCCCATCTAGAGACATAACTAACTACCGTCCCATCGCCATTCTATCCCCCTTGCCAAAATTCTAGAGAAATGTATCCACCAGCAACTCATGAATCACCTCACTACCAACAACCTGCTCTCCAGCACCCAGCATAGCTTCAGGCCTAAACACAGTACAACTCAGCCCTCATAATCTTTACAGAGACCATTCGCCACCTCAAAAGTGAAGGACAACTAGTCTCAGCCATTTTCTTAGATATGTCAAAAGCTTTTGACACATTGTCCCATCAGCTGCTCCTCAACAAACTTGCCACTTACAGTCTCAATACCACACCCCCTAACATGGTTTCACAGTTATCTATCTGACCGACAACTGGCCACTAAATGGGCAAACAGCCTATCCCCACTATTACCAGTCACCACAGGGGTAACACAAGGTTCCATACTTGGGCCCCTCCTCTTCATAATATTTACCAACAACCTATATACTGCCACCCAACATGCCACCTGCATCCAATATGCAGATAACTCCTTCCTTATCTGCTCAGCCCACTCCCCACAAGAACTCCAACACAAAATGCAATCATCATTCCAAGACATTGAAAAGTACCTCACCAGCTACCAACTCATCCTAAATCCAAATAAGACCAAGCTCATAATTTTCTAAATCTTCCAAACCCAGTACCCAATCCCACTCCATACTATCTAACAACGGTACAAAAATCAAACCCACCAATCAGACCAAGTTGCTAGGGGTAACCATAGATGACTCACTAAAATTTGATAAACATATCTATCTGACCATCAAAAAAAATCCACTCTAAATAGGTGCTCTATATAGGGTTAAACCTTACCTTATACAACAAGCTAGACTGGCTACTGCAAAATCCCACTTACTATCCACCCTTCTATACTGCTTTGAGGTCTTTACTAACCTATCAAAAACTGACCTAAATAAACCAGACTCCTGCTATAACAGAATAGCTAAGTTTGTCACCAGCCAACCCCACAGAACACACCACTGCACTCCTCTCCGACAGCTCAACTGGCTAGAACTTCCCAACCTATTATTACTAAAACAACTTTCACTTGTCCACAAAATCATATTCAACCCTACTGACTGCCCAGCTCTATCAAACCTAGTCCAGCCAAACACAAACTGTAGACTCCTTGGGTCATCCAACAAACTAATGCTAAAAGTAGCCGAGTCTCACAGCTATCACGGAGACTCCCTCTACTCCCATAAAATAGCCAAAGATTGGAACACCCTTCCTCAACAGATAACTAAAAAACCCCAACCTGTCCACATTTAAAACTACCCAGAAAGACTATTTAAATGATAATTGGCTATACCCCTGTATTGCTCCCAACTAATATTCTTATTTTTTCTCAGTCATCTCACATATGATAGCCCAAATAGTGCTCATCCCACATAGGGCTATCCCATGATCTGTCTTTTCTTTATTAATCTTTGTTCCTTCAGATGACCTAACTTGTAAAACTACATGACCAATTTTGGTCTTTCAGAAGTGACTCACCTTGTAAAGCTACATGAATTATGTACCTCATATATATTGTAAAAAAAAAAAAAAAAGTGTTCCTGTATGCTTGAAACATGCATGTTTATATTGTATTTCTGTTGTTATATGTTGCTATAAAATTTGTGTTAAGCTCATTTACATATTGTTAACAATGTACTACTTAAACTAAGTTTACTGCTTGTACCTTAATAATGATTTTGTTGTGGATCTATTCTCCTTGGGTCTCCGCTGAAAAAGTGTTTTTCCAACCCAGTCGGACACTACCCGGTTAACAAATGTAAATAAATAAATAGCGTGACTTGTAGTAGAAAGTGACATTACTTAAAATTAATAATAATGTGAAAAATGTTCATTTAACAAGTGTTATGAGACAAAGACAACACACACTGACTGGATCAGGGAAAAAATCCCTATCTCAGGATTTGAAGTTTGTTCCTAACCACTACTCAGTCTGTGAGTGGTGTTTGCATTTTTTCACTTTACCTGCATGTATTCCTTCTAGGTACCCACGCCTTCTTCCCACTCACCTAAAATATGCTTGTTAGTTATCTACACTAAATTATACATTAATTTATTCTTGTTACCTTTGCTCTTGTGACTTTGTTCAAGTCCTAAAAATGGGGGTGGGACCAGTTCACTTACCCAGTTAACAACTAAATACATTCAATTAATTGAATCATATTTTCAAACTAACATGAAACTCTCCTATTAACAGCATTTGTGAAGACATATTTAAACACTAGCTTAACTACAGTCTCAAATTCACGATATACAGTGTCAGAGCTACTGTTTTTTTTTACTTCTAGTCAGCTACCAAACTGATACACCATTACCCTCTTCCAGAGACTGACATATGTGGAATATGATTCCCTTTTCATATTAGCTTTAGATTATACCTTCCATTTTATATTAGTTGGCCTATCCTTTCTAGAAGAAAAGTAACTGAAATCCTATGTGTGAGGCCGGAATGGATCCTTTGATCCCTGACTCAGAAATGTAAATCTAAGCCTGAGTAGTAGCAAATACATTATTACTTACACTCCTATGACCTTTCTCCTAGGTAACTTTTATTTAAATTGTAAATAAATACAGTTTGACATATTCACCCAGGTGTTTGTGTCCATGGTTGTATGTCCATGGATGCACCTGTCATCTAACATAGTAATAGTCGTATAAACAAAGCTGAACCAAAATATGGTAACATGACAATGTAACAAAGCCCCACTTTGAGAGTTTTGAAAGGTATCCTGCCATAACCAAGCTATGTATTTATTTATTTGTTTATTCATTTGCATTTGGTTACTGCAAAGATCTGTCGAGGTCATCCAAAACCCCCTTTTCAGCAGAAGCTCAGGGAGAAAAGCTATAAAAACATATTTATAGACAGAAAAACTTGCAAATAAATTATAGTAAATACTTTATGAGTGCAAACAATATTTGAAGAATAGTGATTACAAATTCAACATGGACTAGAAGGTGACATATATATATATATATATATATATATATATATATATATATATATATATATATATATATATATATATATATATATATATATATATATATATATATAGAGCTAGATAGAAAGAGGTAGATCATATATCAAATGGAGGTTTATTATCACAATGTTGAAGACCAGAAACTTAAACAATGCAATCCCAGGATCATAATTTTGAAGACCAATATCCTGAATGCCACAGTTTGAATACTTAATATTCCTATCAGTGTAAACCCAAGAACAAGTGTTAACATGGGTCTTTCAAGGGAGCCAAGTTCAGAAGTTCAACATTGTGGTCTTCTCTGTTTTGATCTTCTGTATTATGGTTCCAAGACAGCATTTCAGGATTGTTACCTCCAAAATTGTGATAATAAAACTATATCTATATATCTATATATATATATATCTATATCTATATATATATATATCTATATATATATATATATATATATATATATATATATATATATATATATATAAAACTTTATATAACTATACACACACACACACACACACACACACACACACACACACACACACACACACACACACACAAGCACACACACATATAAGCAATTAATATCAACAGTAACAATAGTACAACATAAAATAGACATCAGCTGAAGATAAAATACATCTATTGAGAATACGGTGGCAATGCATTAACATAAGAAAGTACTCTTTATAGGTTCATAGGTGTTTACTAGGCCAATGACCACAAGGGCCTTTTTAAGCCTAGCCATGCATCCCAAACCTTTGACAAATTCTGATACCCTTAATAAATGTAAGCAAGGGTTTGGGAAACGAAACGTTTACAAGCAGAGGCCTGGGAGATGAATCATTTACAGGCTCCCTTTGTCCATTAGAGACATAGGTACCAAACCAGGGATGAATTTCCTGTTTCCCATCCAAATTTCTAAGTTGCACTTAAATTAGGTTAGGGAGGAACTCTGCTTCACATGGATGGGGAGCCTGTTCCAGAGAAGGGGTAGTCTCTGGGATATATACCTATCTCTCCAACATATCCTATTTATATCACAGGCAAGGTTTAAGTCTTTAGAATGGGTAATTCTGTTACTGTTTGTTTTGCAGATATGCAGGAGGTCTATCTGAGTGGTTTCTGACAATATCCTGTATGCCAGACATAGATCTCCCCTCAACAACCTGTAAGAGACAGAATACAGGGATAGAACCTTGAGGTGGTCTGTAGAGGATATGTTACTTACACCCTGTATTCTTTTAGTGAGGAACTTCTGTGAGTCTTCCAATTGTTAGATATGTCTGGTTGGGTACATACCAAAGGGAACTTTGTATTCAATGATAGGTCTGATGGATGCCAAATACAGTGGAACAATGACTTTTTTGGACCAGATATCATACCTTTGTTTCTAAGTTGTGCAACATAGAATGATATCCTCACTACTGTAGATCTGTGGTGGTCAAAGGCTAGATTACTATCTATGTGTGTCCCTAAGTCCCTGATTACTGGGTCAGCTCTAAGGAGTGTGTTGTCAATATGATAGTTACCAGGGGTGGATAACTTCCCAATGGATACTATTATGCATTTCTTAGCATTTAGTTTTAGTCCATGGCTCTGACACCAGTTGTTTGTCTGTATCAGCCCTTCCTGGAGAACATTTGTGTCAGTGTGGGATTCAATGACAGCTCCCAGTTTGCAATCATTTGCAAACTTAGTCAACCAGAGGCCATTGACATTGGCATTGACTTAAGAGAAGTAAATGTCAAAAAGGAGCAGTCCCAAGACCGATCCTTTAGGGCCTCCACTTGTGACTGGCCTCTTTGTAGAAGTGGACTCTCTAATTCTAACTTCCTGGGTCCTGTCTGTGAGCCACCTGGCTATCCACTGGGTGACATAAGGGTTTGTACCTAACCTCTTCAGTTTGTCAACAATGCTCAAATGAGGTATTGTGTCAAATACCTTGACCAGGTCAAGGTAGGCAGTGTGAACCATTTTGCCCTCATTCATTGCTTTAGTGACCTTCTCAAAGAAGTTCACAAGGTTGAGTAGGCATGACCTGCCCTTGATAAAGCCAAATTAGGTTGTGCCAGGTGTCTGTAAGTTTACTATATTATTATTGATCATTTCCATGATACTTCTTTCCATGGCTTTGCATACAAGACCAGTGAGACTTATGGTCTGCAGGTTTCAGGGTCTATAGATGACCCACCTTTGTGCAGAGGGATGACTGTTGCTGTTCTCCATTCAAGAGGCATGAAGCCTGTTTGGAGGCTACAGCTAAATAGCAATTCCAGATAGCCTGATAGGTCCTGTTTCATGCTATTTAGAAGGCATCCTGGGATATTGTGTGGGCCAACCGATGCAGTGGTCTTGGCCTTAGAGACAGCATTTAGGACCTGTTCCCTAGTGATAGCAGGGGGAATTATATTTGATAGTATTTCCTGAGGGAAGGTTGAGAGGGAGAGAGGGATAAAGTTAGAGATGAATTTGTTGGCCAGTAGGTTTGCTATATCTTCTGGCTTAGTATAGGTGGCTCCATTTACAATGAGCTCTGCACACAATTGTGTATTATGTTTGAGGTTGCAGATGCAGATAAAGAATGCTTTGTGGTTGTCCTTGGCCTGGGAGGCCAAATGTACCTCAAATTTGGTTTTGGTAGACATTATTTGTCTTTTGAGTTGTTTGTTTAGTTTGATGAGAATGCTTTTATCCTGCTGGTGTTGCACCACCTAATTGTTGCCATGATTTTCTTCTTCCTGTTATACAGCCTATTTATTTTGTAATTTCACCAGGGTGGCTTGTTTTCTGAGTTAGTTCTGCACTTCTTCCTGGGGGTACAACTGCCTCTCTGCAGCTATTAACTTGCTTATATATGGTTTCTCTGAACAGTTTTGCATAGGCAGCAGTGTTCGTAGGGTTTATGGGGGGCTTAAAATTTTACCAGGTTATGATTAATAGCAAGAAGTTAGCTTTAGAGTAGTTCATGAATATTCCAGGGTTAGCTGATGGTCCAGGTTTTATTTTTAATTCAAAGGAGACCATTTCATGATCTGACCTTACCAGAGAAGATATATTATTGAGAACCAGATCCAGTATGTTTGCACCCCTGGTTGGTGTATTAGCCATCTGGTCCAGGGAGTTTGTGTTTTCAAAATCCAGGAATCGCTGTGCCTGTATATTTGATGATGTATAGGATTCCAAGCTAATAGTGGGATAGTGGGGTAATTAAAGTCGCCCATGAATATATGGTATTGGGTTGGATGGTGAGTGTTTCCAGTAAGTTTAAATGCATGGTATAGGTTTCCTGGATCATAGAGGGGACCTATAGCCTGCAAGGAAGTGGCATTGGATTTTGCCTATGGTGATTTGAACATAAAGAAGCTCAAGTGCATTGTCCTGTTTGACCAGCATTGACATATATTTATTTTTGATGTAAATCAAGAAGACACCTCCACCTTTAGTCCCTGTCTGTGTAGTAGCTGGTCTTAATGTGTGGAAGGCATCATAACCTTGCACTGTCAGAGTGCTCTCCATGGCTTTAGACCATGTCTCAGTAACTGCACAGTCATCAGCTTTCTCTAGGATGAAGAGAGCTTCTAGGGAGTGGAGTTTTTTGTTTAAACTCCTATCACTGAGCAGTAATACCGTTAGATTTGTTTGGTTTTGATTTGCTATGTCAGAAGTACTTCCAGTTTGGCATTGCCTAAAAAAGGCACTATGGGAGAAGACAAAGTTTTAGCTAATATTCGAAAGCCTAGAGGGGAGAGGTGCAGACCATCCCCAGAGAAGCAGCATGGGCTGTTGACCATCTCCTTCCATGCTGATAAATACTGCACCTCTTAAAATGACACCAGAAACTAAGCCAATTATTAAAGTCAGTCATATTTTGTTTGTATTGTGGCATCATCCTCGGAGAAGGTAAAATGCTGCTCAATGCTAGGCTCATACCAGCCTGGGACACATATTCTGAGAGCTCCATGATGTCTCTCTTCATATAGTCTAGGGAGGTATGTCTCAAGTCATTTACTCCCACTTGGACTATGACTGAGTCATAATGGTGCTTGTGGTCCAGTGACCTGTGTGTGTGCATAATGTGGCTGGTTCTTGCCCCTGATAAGCAACTGACCATGAATTTCTCCTTAATTAGTCTGCTGAGAGACAACAATATTCTTAAAACAAATATTAAGTGAGAAAAGTACATGCACCATAAATAGTTGGCATAAGTGGTCACATAAGAAAAGATTAGTTAAAAGCAATATCAGCATACAAATTTATTGGCATACAGTGAAACAGTAAACAACTGTAAGAAAAAATCCACTATAATAAAGGTGATAAGCAATAAGGCATAAGAAAAACTGGGTTAAGCAGCAGAATAGGTATTATAACTAGGATTGGAAGAGCAGGGGCAGACTTAGAGCTAAGGAGATGTGTACGGAGATTTTTCTTGATTTTTTTTTTTAAGTTTGACATTCTCTGAGGATAGATGACATCTGGTTCTAGAGTATAGCCATATTGCCTGAGAACATGGCTTCACTATGTGCCTTTGAGTCCTTCTCCTGGTAGAAAAAGTATTCGTCTTTAGAGTGGGGTTCTCTTGTGGAACAGCATCACTTCCTCATTGCATAATGACCAAGTGAGGAGGGGCCAGAAGCAATATGTAGATTATTGATAAACATATTGAACAGCACTGGGTCCATTATAAAGCCTTTAGGGAAGCCTATGGGAATAGGGAGGAAGGGAAAGTATGCTGTTTGTCTCATGACACACTGTAATCTGTTACTTAGGTAGCTGTGGAACTATTTGCTATTGTTATTAGACAGGCTGAGAATGCTGAGCTTATGGAGTTGTTTAGAATGAGAGACTGACTGTGTTGAATGCCTTTGAGAGATCAAGAAAGGTGGCAGAAACCCAGATATTGTTATAACAATGTAGGATAACAGTATTTAGGAAAGATACTAAAACAGTGACAGTGACTACAGCTAGGGTTTAATCCATGCTGGGAGGCAGAGAGTAGGTTTTAGTCTAAAAGGTACTGTGCTAATTGTGAGTGAAAACATTTTTCCAGTATCTTTGATAGGGTAGGTAGAATGGCAATTGTTACTGAAGTTTCTAAGATTGTTTAATTTGCCAAATTTCTGTAGAGGTAATATATATACCTTTGTTTCCAGATTTTGGGAACACTGGATTCAGTTATGGACCCTGAGTATTGAGTTTAATGATTTTTTTTCTTGAAGATTGTCGGTTGCTGTAGTGGTTGATGTATGAGTCTGAGTGATAGATTTTATTTGGTATTTAGTACTTAGTCTTTCAACATTGCTGAATTTGGGAATATCCGATAGATAATGCTGAATGTGTAAGGAGTCCAGTCACACGATAGACACCCCTCCCCAAGTTCTGACTGTGCAATCTACTTGAATTATGTTACAGCCCCCTGAAGTAATTTCACTGTCTTTAATGCATTGTTTTAACTAGGTTATGGTGACAACAAGAATGTCTGGAATATGTTGTGCATTCCTGGAATGGAGTTTGGTTATTTTGTTGCAAACACTTTGTATATTTAAGTGAAAGAGTTTTAGGGTAGAGTTGTTTGGGAGATGAAATATCATAGTATATTCAGTAGAGTTTGAGTTGTGGGTGTAACATGCAGGAGAGGGTGAAGGGAAAGGATTAGGATGAATGTCACCAGATCTTTGAAGTTTAGAGAGTAACAAGGCTATCCAAAGGTGAGGAGGTTTGAATTTGCTATAGATAGGTAGTAGGCATGAATAGTTTCTTTGAATTTGGTATAACCTGCTCTTCTCTCACTCCCAACTCCCCAGCCACCCCAAGATCGCCCAATAAATTTGGTCTGATCCCCACACACTGTCACACCCTCAAGATGCACCTCTTAAAAAGACAACACCAAAAAAAAACATAACCCTCTTATCTCACTGTCCTCATAGTCAATAATACAATATTACCTGAAGTCCTAACTCCCACTTTCAACTTCCTTTACAAACACAACACATACCCAGTCACCAAAATATTCCTCCTTCCCACAGCTTACCCTGTTCTACCTCCTTCTTCTTTCTTCTTTACCTTCCTTAACCCCTATAACCAATACCAAACATCTTCATAAAATAATTACTCAACCAGTCATCACATCACCATGCATTACCCTACTTCCATAACTTCCACAGCAACAAACCACTACCACAACCCCTCCAATAATCAGACCAAACCCACTTTCCAACTCCTTGTTGTCAGAATCACTCTTCTATATAATTATAGACTCAGAAACATTTTCCTCTCTGCCTAAAAATACAAAAGACTTTCAGACTATCCTCCATAATTTTTATACTATTATAGAGTAATATACTGAACCCAACCCAGCCCAACAATTCTCTTATTCTCTTTCCTCAACATCAGAATTATTCTCTTCCTACACTGTTTTGTGCCTTCCTCAATGCACAGAGCATCAGAAAATTTGCCAGCACAATCCAAACATTCTAGCAATAACAGAATCTGAGGTCAAACGAGAACTCCCCCAACTTCCAACACTTTCTAACCTCCTACAAGTATGTTAAAGATGCCATGCCAAGTTAATGATCTGATAGAGGTTCTCTAACTATCCACAAAAATAACCTAAACTCAATAGCCATTGCCCAAGAAAATGTATCCAAATGGATTCTCCTAAAATTTCCAACTCACAAAGGCAAACGACTACTGATCACTACAGTCTATGTACCACCCCTTCTTCCCTAAATAATTTCAAATCACTCGTCACTAACATCCTTAATAACTGTCCCAAAAATAATAACATAATCATTCTATAGGACTTCAATCTTAATTATCTTGGCCCTAGTTTATCTGACATGGGTACTTTCCTAGCAAATGAAGATCTCCTTCAACTAATAAAAGAACCAACACGACATTATGCCAGGTCCTCCAAACACTCCACACTCTATCTGATTACTACAAACATGTCAAACTCCATCCCCAACATAAACATTGTGCCACCATCACTAAGCAACCATTGCCCAATGAACTTCACAATTGTCAACAATCTCATAAAACTGGCACCAATGCTAAAAGCCTTCAGAAACCAGAGTAGCACTAATATTGATAAACTCAGAACCTTTCTCACAGACTACAACTGGAACCATGTACTCTTCTTACATGATCCTAATACAGTGGCTGTAAGCTTACCTAACTTTCTAATCCAACTGCAAGACTAATTCCTCCCACTTATTCACAGGCTTTATTAACCCACTAAAAATGAATGGTTATCGATTGAACTCAAACATCTTTTAACTCTAAGGGATGAAGCATGGCAAAACTGGAAACAACCCCCCACAAATAGCAACATACCTCCTTTATAATCATATGTGACCTAGGCAACAAGTCCATCAGAAGGCACAAAGGAAATCTCCAAGCAAAGAAACAAATTATCATCTTACATTCCCCCAAACACTTTTGGAAAGAGGTTAACCTCACAGGAAGAAAACTACCTCATGATACCCTGTCTACAAACACCATTCAATGTGATACAGCAAAACATTCCCAGAAGATTTCCTTAAAGAATTTAGCAATTAATAAATTCCACACTTTCCACGGATCATCCACTGCCCACCCCACCACTATTCACTCATCCACTTCAAATGCATGCGTCCCAAAGAAGTATCTATTCTACTTGAAAATATTTCCATGGACAACCCCCCATATCTGAAACATGAACCCCTGGTTTATATATCAATGCAGAGATCTATGTCTTCCTCTTACCCACATATATAATCTGTGTCTCACACAAAATCATGCCACAGATCTGGAAAACTGCTCTAATTTAAACTCTCAAAAAGCAAACCAACCCAAAAGATACATCTCACTTCCATTCAATAGCCATTCTCCCAACATCCAACTCTCTCTCTCTCTATATATATATGTATATATATATATATATATATATATATATATATATATATATATATATATATATATATATATATAAGCTGGAAACGCCGACGACGAGAACACAGACATCGGAAAATTGACAACGGAGATGACCGACAGTTGAAAATCCCGATGCTGACAACACCGACATGTCAAACGAACACTAGTGTGTAAGTATGCGGTAGTGACTGACGGCAGGGTTAGGGTGCGGGTAAGGTAAGTGTGCGATAGTGATGGACTTTAGGGTTAGGGTGCTTGTAAGGAAAGTGTGCGATAGTGACGGACTTTAGGGTTAGGGTTAGGGCGCGGATCAGGTGAGTGTGCGATAGTGACATACTTTAGGGTTAGGGGTGGGTTAAGTGAGTTAGGGTTAGGGCATGGGTTAGGTGAGTGTGCGATAGTGATGGACCTTAGGGTTAGGGTTTGGGTTAAGGTTAGTGCATAGATAGTTGTATTTGTAAGGTTTAGTGTAGGTTTGTAAGGTTTTTGGTGTGCTTGTGTTGTGTGTGTGCTTTTTGGACAGGGGATTTGTTTTGTTTGTTGACTGTCGGGATTGTGGTTTGTCGGGCATGAGAAGTTTCGTGCTTTTGAACTTTCGGTTTTGTGGTGTCGGTGATTTCGTTGTCTGTGTTTTTGCATGTCAGTGTTTTCAGGTAGACCCATATATATAATATATATATATATATATATATATATATATATATATATATATATATATATATATATCCAGCAGTATCTACAAACTACTCCAACTGCACACATTTACGTCTGTTGCAACTAGACTTCATGAAAAACTTCATACAACCTGATACACGGCTTACAAACCACCCTAACTCCAATTACCCCTTGAACCAGACTCCGCAGCACTGCACATGCTTTCTCCTCTCAGGCACCTGCTCTTTGGCAAGCTCTCCTCATAAACATAAATAAAATCAACACTTATTCTGTATGCAGAATGCAATTCAAAAAGCACTTCTTCGTCCAAGCCAAATGATCCCGCTTCAAAACAAGACATATCACCTAACCTCCCTCCTTTCCATGTCTTTTCTCCTCTCTGAAGATTTACTGAAGATTGACTACTTTAAAAATGAATGTAAATATTGTGCATTATACTCTGCATGATTGTACATTACACTATGCTTGTTCACTACAATATATGTATGTATACACACACACACACACACACACGCACACACACACGCACACACACACACACACACACACACACACACAGACACACACACCACACACACACACATGTCATGTTATATATATATATATATATATATATATATATATATATATATATATAGATATATATATATATATACACAAAGTGTACACACCCCCTATTAAAATGCCAGTTTTTAAATGAGACCACAATAAATCATTTCAAAACTTTTCCCACCTTTAATGCGACCTATAACCTGTATAATTCAATTGAAAAACAAACAAATCTGTTAGGGGAAAAATATAAAAAAATAAAAAACGTACAATAATTTGGTTGCATAAGTGTGCACACCCTAAAACTAGTACATTGTTGAAGCACCTTTTGATTTAATTGCAACATTCAGTCTTCTTGGGTACACATCTGCCATCAATTAAAGAGACTCTGATTAACCACAAATAAAGTTCAGCTGTCCTAGTAGGATTTTCCTGACATTTACTCAGTTGCCTGCTACAGCAAATGCTCTGGATCACAGAGAGCTTAGAAAGCATTAAAAGGATCTCATTATTGAAAGGTATCAGTCAGGAGAAGGGTACAAAATTATTTCCACAGCATTGGATATACCATTGGATATACCATGGAACACAGTGAAGACAGTCATCAAAAGTGGAGAAAATATGGACAAGAGTGATGTTGCAAAGAACTGGACGTCCCTCCAAAATTGATGAAAAGACAAGACAAAAACTGATCAGGGAGTCTGCCAAGAGACCTACAGCAACACTGAAGGAGCTGCAGGAATTTCTGGCAAGTACTGGTTGTGTACTACATGTGATAACAATCTCCCGTATTCTCTATATGACTGGGCTATGGGGTAGGATTGCAAGATGGAAGCCTTTTCTTACTCAGAAAAATATTCAGTCCTGACTAAAATTTGGAAAACAATGAAGTCTCCCAAAAGCATGTGGGAATATGTGTTATGGACCGATGAGACTAAGGTTGAACTTTTTGGCCACAATTCCAAAAGGTACGTTTTGAGCAAAAACAACACCTCACATCACCAAAAGAACACCATCCCCATGGTGAAGCATGGTGGTGGAAGTATCATGCTTTGGGGTTGCTTTTCTTCAGCTGGAACTGAGGCTTTAGTCAAGGTGGAGGGAATTTTGAACAGTTCCGAATAATCACTTTTGGCCCAAAATCTGAAGATGAAGAGGAATTTCACCCTTCAACATGACAATGACCCCAAGCATACATCCAGATCAACAAAATAATGGCTTCACCAGAAGAAAATTAAAGTTTTGGAATGGCTCGGCCAAAGCCCAGACCTAAATCCAATAGAAAATCTGTGGGGTGACCTGAAGTGGGCTGTGCACAAGTGATACCCTCGAAATCTGACAGATTCGGAGTGCTTTTGCAAGGAAGAGTATGCAAATATTGCCAAGTCAAGATGTGCCATGCTACTAGACTCCTACCCAAGAAGACTGAATGCTGTAATTCAATCAATGGGTGCTTCAACAAAGTATTAGTTTAAGGATGTGCACACTTATGCAACCAGCTTAATGTACATGTTTTATTTTTTATATTTTTCCCCTAACAAATTTGTTTGTTTTTCAATTAATTGTACAGGTTATAGATCACACTAAAGGTGGGAAAAGTTTTGAAATGATTTATTGTGGTCTCATTTTTTTATATCACAAAAACCTGGCATTTTAACAGGGGTGTGTACACTTTGTATATCCACCGTGTATGTATATATATATATATATATATATATATATATATATATATATATATATATATATATATATATATATATATATATATTTATCTGAGCTACTCTGTTATTGCTTACATTTTTGTATTTTTGTTTGTGAAATGTTTTGTATTTCACCAGGGCTGAGCCTGAAATATATATATATATATATATATATATATATATATATATATATATATAGCTCGTGATATATGCGGGATAGGTGTATGTGCATGAAATTTGAGACTGGCAGGCTTATGTGTTATGTGATTGTACCAATATGAATAGCAGAAAATAAGTTGTCAGCAAGATGAGCATGTTAAAAGGTCAGAAACAGTAACAAGTCCTAGGGATTAATAACTGATGGTGGTACGAAAGGTGATGAGTGGATGTTTGAGGGAAACAAAATTACTTCCGTGGACTGTATATGTTTATACATACTGAGCAGTACGTGAGAGTAGCCTATGCACAAATTGTTTATGAAGGTACATATAATGTGGTGGTTGGAGATGACTATGCTTATCCATATAACAGTTTGACTTGTGTAATGTGCCCATACCTGTACTTCAAAGGCTTAGCGAGGGATACCCATGGCAGATTTAACTCATATTGTTGTGCCTCCTCAAATAAACTGCAGACTAGCAAAAGCAGTTGATACAGCCTGTGTAGTATAAGCAGTATAATATCCACCTTACTGGTCACCAACCTGTACGCCTTAATCCAAAGGGCACTCACAGATCCTCCATTGCTCCCCCTCCTGTACTTTAGTTGCTACCAGTAATCAGCTGCCAAGCTGCTTCTCCTACCTTTTTGTTCTAAATAGACTATATATCTTCCCTAAACCACACCATGTTACCTAGACACCTTTCCTCAATATAGTCAACATTCCTGCTTATTTCCATGGCTCTTACACCATACCATCTGTGCTAGCACTGTTACTACCTTATTGGTACAGTTCCCTCTTTCTATAAGTCTGCCCCCCCACCCTGCAATTTAATCTTCTGAGACCCCAGCAGGAGTTACATTTCCACTTGCCTCTCTTTCCACTTCACTTTAGCAGCCAACTTAGGACACTGTCTGTACTGTCCTACATCCCCACCACTATCCATTGTTAATATTCATACCCTTGGATACCTCATCTTTCTTTTTACCTTTTGGTGAGCAATTATTTACAACTTTTGATGTTGCTTAATGTCTTGTACAGGATATCAAGTGACACCATTAAGCAGACCCTAATGTTCGCCATAGTTGATAATTCCTGTACTGTACTACTGCCAGAGCTATGGTAAACAAATAGTGGCTGTGATGACTTTCTTAAACAGGGCAAGTTAGAGCTGATTCTATTATTTTCATTTGTATGTGTTCAAAGGTTCATAGGTTGGTACTAGGCTATCGGCCCTAGGGTCTATACAAGCCTAGCCATAACAATTCCCTGGCTATTTCCTCCCACACTATTTACTTTCCTGGACCCCTGTCTAGCAGGGCAACTGATGTGATCCCCGGGGTGAATTTCCTTTCTCCCATCCAATCATATAGGTTCATGCTGTTCATACTGTGATGGGCTGCTGCTCCAGCCTCCATGCAAATAACTATTATTTTTTATTACAACAGACTATGAAGGGTATTAAGGGGGAGGTATCTCCACTTTACAAATGGAATTAACCCAAAAATGTCTGTCAAAACCTTATAGTGACAATCCCACTACAACTACATTAGTGCTGTAACTGAGAGGTACACAAATGCATCAGTGAAGTCCAAGGTTCTAAATTAACACTGATTTTGCTCTATTTCTCTTCTTCTGCTCTGACTAGACACCTAACTATTATTTATACCTTTACTTTCATGGAACCTTTGGTCTGTCCCCCTTACAGTGTTTTGCTATCTCACCCTTCAACCCATCCCATCTCTAACTTCATCTCAATTCTTTCTACTTTTATCAAACTCTTCTCTTCTATCCATCCCATAGAGACACAATAGCATCTATCTTTTAGTGGTCTCTTAAGAACTGTCTTGTTCATCTACATTACTTTTCTCTATAGAAAGTGGTACCCCTTCACAATGCAACCACATGTGGAGGTTGCCCATTCCTGCCATGACAAATCTCAAGCACTTGACATCCTCATTCCACCCACCTTTAGTGTCATGGCAGTTCTGCCTGACCTTTGTAGAAGGATTCCATACATATTCCTGACTAAACGTAGCATTCATAGCATTTTACACACTTCAATAGCCCCTCTTCCCCTAAATTTCAGTCTCTTCTGTATATCTCTCTGTTAGCTTTCTTGCTCCACCCACTTCCTCTGCCAGCTCCCTTTGTATTCATTTATGTTCTATTGATCCTGCCTTTGTCCCACCTAACAAAGCCTCATCTTGTGTGCCTTTTGTTTCCACTCTGCCCTCTATCTGTGCTCCCCTCCCTTCTCTCCTTAATAACATTTTAATGCTCTCATATTCTAACTAGGCCCTATCTCTCAAGATCCTGAAAGTATTTTCTTCCTCATCACCATCATATATTAAGCTGACCTTTTCCCTATTTCCTTCTCTCCTTCATTTTAACAACATGCCTCCCCTAACATTCCCCAGCATTCATCTTTCACAGCCAGTCTAACCCCATGTGCCCCTGAACACCAGGGCCACCTCAAACCAATAAGCCAACTCTCTGCCTGTTGCCATGCCCACCATCTGCCTTACCCTTCTTCCCTGCTCTATGCACCTCTCTCTCACCATATCCAATGCAGTCCAATCTTCTTCCATTCTCTAATCCTTTTATTCATGTTTGCAGACATGACGTGCCAAATAAATCTGACACTCCTCCTCCTCCAGTGCACCTAGCCACCCTCAGATGATGTTTTTTTCAATTATGAGTGATTTCCCCTTCTGTACCTGTCATATAGCCTTTACGTCATTATTATTCATCTATCCCAGGATGCCAGCCCCATATGCCTCAGCAAATATAGTATCAGTTGCATAACCATGACCCTTATCACCTCTATCCTACCTTCCGATGATCCTGCTCTTCTGCTTCACTTAACTAATCACCTTTCCCACTCATTCTATCACTTCAGCCTAATTGGTGTTCATTATACTCCACACCGATGGATATACCTCTTACCTTAGATAATTCATCTCCTCACCACCACCATTACTGACAGCCTACATCTATCTTCCCATCTTTCCAATCACTGATGTCTATAAATGAATTGGAATGGACATATCCTCTTACCTCTTGCCAGGCGTACCAAAAATATCATTCACCATGGGGAACATTTTCGCATTCGGCAGTAGCAGTATGCAAAGCAGATGGAAACTGTTATGGTCCCTCCCCCACGTTCCTCTTCCACTGACAAAAGTCCTCACTGTCTGAGGCAGGAATTCTAGTGATTAAAAGTATAACCCCTGGAGTGCTTGTGCACATCCTGCTTTCATATGCTGTTGTAGTGATGCATTATATAAATAGTACTGTTGTATTAAGCAGTGTCCCCACACTGTTGAACACAGCTAAAATGTGTAGGAAGTTCAGTATAACAATGTTGGAAGTCCCAAGAGGTCAGTCATATAGAACAACTGAGGGAGACTTAGACAGAAACGATTGCTCATGTAGCTCCTGTTAGGTTACCCTGAGTCTGTACACTCTACTCTGTCTACTCACTGTGGGTTGGTCAATGGCATTCCCATCCTCACCACCCTCAGCCTCTTCCACAAGTTGTATGATAGCTATTGCAGCCCCTATCATTTTCTGCGGTGAGTGTTAAAAGTTCCCCACTTGTTTACACTGGTGGTGTAGAGTGTGGGAAAAAACAGAGGGGAAGGTGTTTGCTTAGTTTATAGTGGTGTTCTGGGCTGGGCTGGTCTGCTGCCTGTGTAATTGGCTGATTCTGATACATTTCACCTGCCAGCTAAGCTAGTTCTCCTTGATTACCTTCCTACTGCTGTTTTCCCTTCCCATTGCCTTCCTGTTTAAGCCCGTGTGCATGCCACACAAACACAGTGCTCAAATGTGCACACTGCTGCTATTTCCTGGTTTAACTTCTTTTTTCTTGCTGTAAAACCTGGTGTGCAGCATGCACACCCGCTTAGGCTTTGTAAAGGGTGCTAGGCAGGTTTAGCCACACCCCCTAGCTTAGCTGTGCTAAGCTAGGAGCAAACCCGAACCACAGGGCTCCAATCTGCTTACAGTATGCCTGATTTCACCTAACTCCTAGGCTTGCACCAAGCTATTCCTGCTCTTACACTGTTGGGACCTGACTCACATGCTGGGGAAAACTGGGATTCACTATCACTCCCCTCATTTGCATAGGATTGTCTGCTGATGCATAGTTACATGTGTCACACTGAGCCTCCCCCCTTAGCAACCACTACTCACTGGCCAAGTTGTCTTCTGCCTGCCATGGAAGAATACTGATTTTAGTTAGAATGCTTAATTTAGTTTTATTTTGCTATTTCCCCCAATCCCGTTTGTGCACTGCTGCCCTACACTTAAACAGCCGAGATCAGCAAAAAAAAATTAAAAGTTGATTTTTTTTTATTTTTTTGTTTTGTTTGCAATGCCAATGGCCTTATAGTTGGCCATTGACATGCTTCCTCAATGATATGCAGCCTTTATTTGGAACTGTCACAGCTCCATTTTGGAATTTGCAGAAATGTACTTGGTTACTAACCGTACATTTCTGCAGATCGCACTAGTCCTGCACAGATGGTCACAAGCTTCCTGGATCACAAAATCACCTTATTTGCATGGATTTCTCCTGCAAATGGGGTGATTTGCATACAAGGGCTTAGTCCGTGCAGGATTAGTGCAGGAGCTCTTGTGCATGCCCCTGCAGGCTGTTCCTGGATCACACGGCAGACATATTGCCTGCTAGAGCTCCTGCACTGATCCTGCACACCATGCATGGCATAGTGAATATGGGGGTCTGTCTATAATTTTTTTAAATAATACGTTTCTCAAATTGTATAACGTCTGTAACATTTGAATGTGGAGCTTTTCTCCCTGGGCCTCCTCTGAAAACGGACCTGCATCCATTCAGACTCTCCTGGTCAACAAATGTAAATAAAAAAAATAAAATAATCAACAAAATCAGACCATGAAGCTTTACTGGATTTACAGAAGAATGACACAATAGTAATCAGGCCTGCCGATAAGGGAGGGCCTATAGTCATTATGGATAAAAATAAATCTGATTTCACTATGTCTCACATGCTGAAGGAAGATGTTTTTTATGAGAAACTGTCCCCTGTTAGGGTTAAGCTGTTCACAGAAAAAGTGCATAGGCAATTAAATGATATGTTTTTGAATGGCATGATGCATAACAGTCTGTTATATTATTTTATGGTTACCTCACCTACTACACCCATTATCCAAGGTTTGTCTAAACTACACAAGAGCACTACTGACCCACCCATGAGGTCTATAGTGTCCGGTAGAAACTGGTGTACTGAACTGGCATCCATTTTCATTGAAAAATGTTTGAGACCACTTTTAAATAGTAGAGAGCATGTGTTAAGAGACGCAGAACAGTTTTTGAGAGATTTATACACTTTCAATAATTACAACTCTATTGAAGGTGTTCTCATGGTAACACTTGATGTGGTCTCTCTTTTTACTGTTATACCCAATGTGATTGGGTTGAAAAATTTAACCAGGTTTATGGAAATGTATTCTGATTTCTCTGAAAGTAAAATTATACTAGTGAGGATTTACTGAGCATTGTCTTAGAAAATAACGTTTTTCTGTTTGGTGATGACTTATACTGGCAGCGTAATGGTGTAGCTATGGGCACGTCCTGTGCCAATAGCTACGCTAATGCTGTCATGGTTGTATGGGAACATGAGTTTTTATTGAGTGGCCCATATCAGAATAAAGTTTTGTTCTTTCGTAGATTTGTAAATTACCTTTTTATTGTATGGGCAGGTACAGAAGAGGAGTTCTTGGAATTTCTTATGTACTTGAATGCAACCACCACTTTTCTAAGGTTTACATCTGTTGTTTCATATCAGAGAATAAACTTTTTGGATGTTCAAGTAAATATTGAAAAAGGGAGCATATATACATGCTTGTACAGACAGGAATGTTATGTTAACCACCTTTTAAGCAGAGGAAGTATGCACCCTACCTATGTGTTTGATAATGTCATTAGGAATCAGGTTTTTAGAGCGTTGAACGTTAGGGATGCAGATTTCCATCAACAATTGAACAGTACGAGGAATGAATTACTGGCCGGGGGCTATGAGGAGATAGATGTACAGAAGCAAATACAAGAAGTAGTTAGTTTGCAACATACTAAGGCTAGACCTTATTATTTGGATAGATGGTCTAAGGAAAAAGAGACCAGTGCTGATAAGCCTAAGTTAAAGGTGCCATTAAGCTTCTCTAGTGATGTTGGGTCTTATATAAACATTATACATAAACACTGGGGGATATTGACCACTGACAAGGTGGTCACAAAATGGATAGAGAATGAACCTAAATTTCTGTTCAGAAATCAAAAGTCTTTGAAGAGACGCTTATGTGCATCCAGAGAACAGAAAACATCTATGGGTGGTATGGGGACTAAGCCTTGTGGCAAATGTTCATACTGTGGGTATGTAGATATAAGCAATGAATTTTTACATCCAGATCAGGACCGGCTGTATAAGTTTAAAGTACAAGCTACATGTGATACACAGCATATAGTGTATATCGCTCACTGTGTAGTATGCAAGAAATTTTATATTGGGAAAACAGACCGTACACTGAAGGAGAGGGTTAGAGAACACATTTATTACATAGGCAAACAAAGCAGATGTAATGCCCTGGCCAAACATGTTGTAAATACTAACAACCAACATAAATTTAAGTTTATGGCCATTGCTATAAATTTTGTGAGTAAAAGGGGTGGCACATGTAATAAAACAGAGGAAATAGAAGCTAATGGATAGTCTTATTCAGAGCTGACATGGGACATGGTCTCAATGAACAAATACCACTGAGACCAAAGCTAAAGGCCAGACCCCTACATAGGAATATGTATTCTAACAATGTTTTTATAGTGCACAAAGTATATAAGAAATATTTTATGATTATATTTTTATGATTTTCTTTGAATATTTAGTTATTTTGTGGTTACCATATAGCTTTAATATTGTATAATAATAGAGTGTATATAGACATGTGATGTATTGTTGTCATGTGATGCATTCAGCAATGTTTAAAAGTATGACTAGTTCCAGTTTGTTTTTATGCACCTGTAGAAGCAGATGTGAAAGCGTTTGTGCCTGATTAAAGCTTTATAACCTGGAGCCTATCTTGTGTCCTTCTGTTTTTTTTTGGATACTTTGCTGTAGTTTTGCTGTGGACACAAGGACCTGCATATGAGTGTTTTTTATTGTTCTTGCAGAAATAAAAGTTAAATAAATATGGTTAAAAAGTAACAATAATTATTTATAGGGGCTCTCAAAGATTAACATATAGCAAAACAAGGGGTATCTCACAGAATAAGAAGACATGCAAATGCAGAGTGCTAAATGGAAAATAAGGGAGTATCTGGTTAATATCAAAAAATTCCTTGATAGTTGCCACTTCCCCTATATGTAACACTACCTTTTCCAAAATACAACCCCTAAGTGTTGCAGTGGTGTTTCATTATTTGGATTTTTCAGTATCTGATTATTATGCATGAGTTTAGAAAGATTGCTGCACAAAAACTTAGCACAATGACTTGGGCAACAAAAAGTAGAAAGGGTTGTTGCCAAATATTTCACTCAGGAGTGTGAGAATAAGACAGAGAAGCTATGATGATAATCCTGAGATGATAAGTCACAAATACAGAGAGAAATAAACATTAAAGTTTAGAAACATATAATGGCTTCTGATCACAACTCATACCCATAGTTTGTTATACTTCAATGCACAGAAGAAAATGAATTTTTGTGCATTTGAAATGCTTTTAAACTTACATATACATTTAAGAAGTAGTTCTCAAACTGGAAGGATGCTTGTATGAGCATTTTTCATATTTTAAACTGTCTTTCTTAGATTATCCTTTAATTACATATCTTATCTATGTTGTCTTCCATTTTGTTACTGTTTACACTGTACTGCTAGTGTATGGGGCTTTGTATGTTTTATTTTCTGTTATGTGTTCAAAAAGTGTGATGTGCATATATAGTCCCAAGCAACAGTGAAATGCAGAGCAAAAAAGCCTCATAACCTGTGGCAACATATCTGGCATGTAGTTCTACAACTCTGTGCATGGAACATGTTATAATAAAACCCTTTGTAATATACACTTGCATAAAACCATCTTCACAGTTCACCAAAGGCATGTCATACATACCAAACACATATGTCCATCAGTGGACCAGAAGCCTGGCCTATAAGAATTCTAAGAATGCATTCTATGAACAGAATCATTGGGCAACACTGGAGTTATAACTGCCACTATGCTGACGAAATACACACAGACAGTAGCCAGTGGTGCCACTGTATCCCAGACATATACTGGGGTACTCTACATACCCTCCAAATTAGGGTGAGCATTTGAGTGTTTGTTCTAGCAAATGGCATATTCCCATGGCATGCAGCTCACATTGTGGGTATTTTCCAGTCCTCAGGCAGCAGGAGCTTAAACCTGTCAGTGAGCTGCATGACTCAGCATGGAGTCACACACACACACACACACACACACACACACACACACACACACACACACACACACACACACACACACACACACATACAGCAGCACACTAAGCAGTGCACATGCAGAAAGAACAGCAGTCGTGTTAAAATCACATTGTGGCACAACTGCCAGGCATCACAGGTGTCATTTCTCCAACCCGTAATGATATCAATTCACCAGGCACTGATGTACATATATGTATCACCAGGCAGGGGTACTAATCCATCAATGTACAGAAGATATACAACAATGCAGAGTAAACCTATAATCAGTGGCACCTGTACCAAGCCCCCTGGAATCAGCCACGGTGCCCAAATATGGTATTTATGATCCCATCTGTGTACCCTGCATTGGGAATAGTGATATATCACATGACCATCTTGTGGGTGTTGTAGAGTATCTACTGGAGCCTTGACCTTTGGTGATGGTGTGAAGAACATCCAGCATAGTGTAGGGGGAATACAAACTGCAAATCACTGTACCCACAACAAGATTGAGTGGGTGCATGCATGCTTCAACACGTAATTTTTAAAATCTGTATAAATTCAGTGTGGCACTACAATAGTCTCCCCCAAGTAATTTTTGTCACATCTTTGTTGCCTCCCTTATGCTGAACAGCATGCAAGTGCAATGAATGTCAACAATAGCAGCTCTGCTGAGACAACAGCTGACAGTAAACACCAGCGAATATGAAGTGATCATACCATTAGCAAGACAGTCTGCTCAACAGCAGCGGGAAACGTGTAACAGAGGCATAACACATTTGTCCAACATTTATTTTGGCACATGAAATACATATAAATTCATGAACCTGGCCTTCATTATCTGCACACTTCATTTCTTTCTGATATAAGTGATTAACTAAGGTTTTGCCCTTGACAAATACAAATGACTTCATGTTCTATTGCCATTGTCACTGATGTGTCTTGAATGAGCTCATTGCAGTGTTCTCTGCTGATCTTGTCCCTCACACAGTTCTCAAATACATTCACCAAGGAGTACATTTGCTTGAGATACAGCATGATGTGCAAAACTAAATATAAAATAATATAATATGACTTATAGACAGCCATGTCGCCTTTAACCCATTTAATAGAAACAGCCACTTACATATTTGGCCAGATCTTGAAAATTAAATTTCTGTTTTGTTTTCTGTCATGCAAATGTAAAGTCAGCTTGCAGTATTACTGCAGGATCTCAAGAGAGACTCATTTCAGAAATATATGTAACTAAATTTGATTTGTTCAGTAATTATAACTGTAAACAATGTTAACATATCTTGGCAATAATATGATGTGATGCAGAGCCTGAAAGTGCATTTAAACTGTTGTCAGCATTGTAAAATGAACAGTTTAAATTGTGACAGTTTTAGCAAAGCCACTTCAGATATATTTTCCTGGACTTTGACATCTGAGAAGCATTGTTTTAAAATGCATTGCCAAATAAATCCACACAGACTGCTACAGTAATTGCAGGAGTTATATTTGTAGTGCTGTGGTTCATGAAGCCTTGAAAACATCTATGACTAAGGCACAAACTGGTACCACATAATCAATCTGAAACACACTTTCAGACATCTGTTACAATGTTTCTATTTCCAGAAATCACTTTAGGGATTTAGATTCATGTTAGTGCCATTCCGTGCAGGGGATCATCAAATGCAGCTTATTTGTCTTAAAAAGAAGTCTAACTTTTTTATACATTTGTGGTAAAATGTTATTGTCATTGCTGGTAAAGCTTAGTGCACAAAGTCCTAAAAGATAGAGATACTTAATTTTATTCCTCAGTAAATGTTAAACTGCATATACAGGTCAACTACTTTAAGCTTAACAGGAAATTACTTGTGTGCATATTAAAGATCAGACGTTTGTGGAAGAGAACAATATTATCAACTAACAACAAAGGCTGGGATGTACTGACAACTTGAATAGTATGCAGATCATGGCACTTTGCTTTCCATACCACACAAGACCATATGGATTCATAGTGAGTCTCAGTGCTCAGTGGTGCAAATCTACAGAGCAAAAGGATTTTACAGCTGCATGTAAATGCAGCACTATGTGGGAGGGGCCTATAATAACGATGCCACTTTAACATCCTGGTATGCTGCCCAGATGAAAAATCCGGATAGTACAAAAGTCATGTACATTTGTAATATTCAAGTGACTCACCAAAGCAAGGCAGAAATATGTAAGGATTCACCAGTAGTTTAGCAGTGTACACCTACACATTTTAGTGGGAGGTAATCTAACTGTCACCTTTGCAGATGCCCAAAGTGGACATTTCTTATGGAAATTAAAAGTTTGCAGTACAAACCATACATACAACCAATATAAAAGACTGGATTTCACTTTATTCCTAAAATAAAATCTTACCATTACACAGTTACAGAATTTGAGTGGTTTCTCTTGTTTTTTATAATTTTAGGCTGTTTCAGCTGCACATGATTGTTTTACGCAACTATTAGAGGAAATATAGAAAGTATTTTTTTTTGTCTAAAGTCTCAGGACATTTACCATATTTCATATTTTTCACATAACTGCACAAATGAGAATTCTCTTGCATAAATAGGGACAGTTGGTAACCCTAAGTTATCTTAGCAAGGTGACACAAAGCAGCCTCACCCTACACAGCTTGTCGAACCAGGTAAAAAGTGCTATAGGTGATTGTCTGTCTAGGTGTGTGTGTGTGGGGGGGTCTGTCTATCTGTTTTCTGGATGCAGTTAAGGATGGGAAGCGTGACCTAAACCAGTAGACCATCACAGATGAATCAGCTATATCTGAGGAGAGTGGAGGAGTATCCTGAGGCAACAGACAGCTATGGTCAATTAGATTTCCAACATAACAGACTATGTCTGAGGAGCGTGGAGGAGTATCCTGAGGCAAGAGACAGCTATGGTCAATTAGATTTCCAACATAACAGACTATATCTGAGGAGCGTGGAGGAGTATCCTGAGGCAACAGACGGCTATGGTCAATTAGATTTCCAACATAACAGACTATGTCTGAGGGGAGAGGGCAATGGGATTTAATGAGGGGTCAGGAAGAGTTACTGGTATAACAACCAGAACCAATAAGCATTGAGACCAGTAAGATCACATTTATTGTAGCCAAAACACTAATTTACCTTAACAACACTCATCTCATATAATGTGTGTGCACGCGCATGCGCGTGTGTGTGTCTCCCTGTCTCCCTTGTGTCGAGAAGTATGTACTTTGTGTGGCCTGTTAGGACTTGCTGCACTGCTTCATAGTACAAGTTGGTAGGCACTCAACTGAGCAGTAGACAACTGCTCCATTTGAAAAATTCATGGCCGTGCAAATTCCCACTTGGTGAGATGTTGCCCTTAGGAAAATGTATGTGACTATGAACCATAAAATAGTGGAGTTACTTAATGTACTCACTGCACAACAAGCTATCTTGCTACTCCATTTATTATGAATACTATTCAAAGATGCAACTTTCATATCACCACATTGGATACCCTCAAGAGATTTGTGTTTAAAATCAATTACCAAACACTTAATCCTCAGAAATGAAGCAATAGAAAAGAAATCCACCAGAAATGAAATAATGCCAATTCCAAAACATTAAACCAAGTGCTGAGACCCAAGCACTTTCTCTCTCTCTGTCTCTCTCTCTCTCTCTCATATATATATATATATATATATATATATATATATATATATATATATATATATATATATATAGGTGTACTTCTAAATTTTGAAGTTTCAAAACTTCGAATTTCTTATGGTCGAGACCATAAGATCGAAGTTTTGAAACTTTGAACCATTTAAATGGAGATCACCATACAGTGTGGAATGGTATATTTACTGTTTTCCTCACTGTAGTGCGATCTCGGAGTTGGTATATTTAATTAGCCGGGTGTGTGGGAGTGCAGTGAGGCTTTCCTCTCTGCGGTTTCAAAACTTTCATCTTATGGTCTTGACCATAAGAAATTTAGAAGTAGAGCCATATATATATATATATATATATATATATATATATATATATATATATATATATGTGTGTGTGTGTGTGTGTGTGTGTGTGTGTGTGTGTTTATATATATATATATATATATATGTGTGTGTGTGTGTGTGTATATATATATATATATATATATATATATATATATATTATATAAAAGCAGACAACCACTATAAAAACAACTTTTGCAAAGGTTTATCTCCCCATACTCCCTTACTTATATTTATTGACTCTATGGCTGAACATCCACAGGAGTGGTAGAAAGTCCATGAACTGTGCTAGTTACTGATATCACAGATTACTTTTGAGTTAAATGAAAAAAAATCCATGTTTCAGAACAAAAGTATTTCATATCCAAAAACTTTTAATACCAGCACTTTGAGCTACAAGAATCCACAAAAACTGGCTTTGAAAAAATTACATTCTTCCCATTCCAGGTTTCAGTTATGCTTTGATAACCTGTCCATGAAAATCACAGACTCAGGAGAAGATAAAATACGTCCTGTGTTCCACTTTAAACATATTTGACTTGATAAAAGACTTTCACAAAAAAATGTGACATCAGAATCCATCCATGAAGTAAAGTATGTGGTGGGGGGGGGGTCACTAATGAGTACCTGGTAGCAGGGTGGCCAATGTTTTCTACAGTTTTAATCAAATGGCAGGCAGGAGCAGGATGCATAAAGACAACAAATTGTGATTATAATTATTATTATTATTATTATTATTATTATTTACGTAATTCGTATGGAAAAAAACTGCAGTGGTGGTGCTGCGGTAGCGTTGTCGCCTCACAGTAAGACGTTGCCCTGTTTGATTCTCAGCTAGAGTGTCTTCTGTGTGGAGACATGCATGAATGGGAGTACCTTTGTTGAAGGTTGTGTATCAGGGCTGGCAACTCGGCACGTAAAAATCTACTGCCATTCATTAGCAGACCATAGTTCCGCTGCGGCGACCCCTAACCGGGAAAAGCTGAAAGACACAACAACAATGCAATTCTTATGGAATAGCTTGTTCTGGTATCAAAGCATATAACAGAAACACACACACAAGCTTTAATTTTTACTTAAACAAAGTGTCATTAGAAGACTCAGAAATATTAGTAGCTCACAGGATTTCTCATTTACCATTGCTAGAAACTAGGGCTGAACTTTATAAATGTTTTCTTCTAACTGTAGACTTTTGGTTAATAATTGGTAGTAATTATTCCATACATAATGATAATAATATTAAATTAAAGTTACACTGAACCCCGCTGCTTATGTTAACCAGGAAGTTCCGGACTTGCACCACATAAAATGACCTTCCAAAATGTTGTCTGTTTTTGGCTAGTCCATGGAGGGTAACAGCTTAGCCCTGCATTCCTATTCCTAAACTATTACATTTGAACCACTGTTCATCTTTAATGCATGCCCTATCTTTAAAAAAAAATCCTTGACAAACAGAATATTTTCCAATTGTCATTTCTAACACACAGAAGTTAGCATTAGATGGGCTTTCAGTAATCAGCATTCTCTTTTATAGAAATGTCTATTTTAATAGGTCTGTACCTTCTTTGAATAATTTAGGCCGCAGTGGTGCAGCGGTTAGCATTGTTGCCTCACAGCAAGAGGTTCTCCGGTTCATTTCTTGGCTGGAGTGCCTTCTGTGTGGAGTCTGCATATCCTCCCTGCGGTCGAGTGACTGCTCACTGATAAACATGCAGGTAGGTGCGTGCGTGAATGGGTGTGCCTTCTTTGAAGGTTAGGTGTCGGGCTGGCACCTCGGCACCGTAAAAATCCACTGCCAATCATTAGTGGACCGGAGTTCCACTGTGGCGACCCCTAACCAGGAAAAGCCGAAAGACAAGACCTTCTTTTAGTAATTTGGTACATCATTTAAAACTATTTCCAATAACATGCTAAATATTTCTGTTTCAGATTGCATTTAACTCTTGTGCTTTTGCGCGGGGTATAATTTTAGAGCACTGAATGTACTGTTTTTACTCTCTCTTTTTTTAATTGTATCTTTTTTGATTTCATAGCAAAGTCTGTGCTAAAAAGGGGCCAGGCTTAATCATGTTCAATTTCCTGGTAAATAAAGAAATAAATAATAAAACAAAAATATACCCCTCTAGTAGTTAGGCTACATAGACTGGGACTGTCTGGTAAACAATTTCCTGTTACTTACCTACATGACAAAGTGTGACTAGTTTTAGATAGTCATCACATGAGAGGTAATGTTCAGCTACACCCTAAACCCAGTAAAAAATCTAAAAATCTCAGGTTTACACTAGTTTTGACTGAATTGCCAGGTTATTTTTAGAATAAACCAAGTCTGTTGCTATAATGGAACAAAATAACATGCATTTAACCTGATAAGTACCACCAAATCAAATGAACATGATTCAACAAAAAGTTGGTGTGTGATGTGCCACCTTGTTGTATATATGTATATCTGTGTATGCCTGGCAGCTAGCACAGAGGACTGAGGCTCAGAGCTGTTAGGGTTTGAGTCTTTTAATCTCCAAGTGCCTACTGTGTGACTCTGACCAAGTAATTTAACCAGCTAGTGCTCCCAGGTTGCTCCTGAAAAGGGACATGTATGTCTAATGAGTTTACTTACTTAGCAAAAGAACAGAATAAAATAAATAAAAATGCATATCTGCTGTAACTCAATCTAGTTTTGTGTGATGTTACTGGACATGCTTAGCACATCTGTGGTCTACCTTCAAACAGAAAAACTATACTGGAGGTAACAAGGACTGAAATAACCAGGAGGACATGCACAAGCCAGTTATGGATGAATATCATTGTTTTATTTTATTTTATAGTGCTGACTGTAAAAAAAAGTCCACATTGTCAGCAAGAGCCACTGTGAACATTTCCTGGTAAATTGCCTTACATCTTATATATGTTATATCCAGTTCCAGTTCTTGTCATTTGTGTGTCTTTTAGTTATTGTGTTTATTTTACTTGTTATGTATTATTTGTGTATTATTTTGTGTAGCTGTTATTTACTGCTAATCTTATTATTTTGCTGTTTGCTAGTCTTCTTACTTCTGTATTTGTTGCCTGTGAAATGTTTATTCTTGCTCTTTATATTATTCTGTTATTTGTGTCATTAGTTCAGCCTTTCAGTATCTAAAATTTGTAAACATAAAGTGTCAGCACCTGCTTAAAATAACTATCCCATAGCAACAGTCACCAGCATTTTATATATGTATTTTCATCATAATTAAGATGACACCAGCAGTGCCTTGACAGCATGTCCACCTCCATTTCTCAGCAACGTATGCCAACATAGAATCCTATGAATATGTATGTCACTTAGGTCTACACGGAAGGATTCTTTTTCATAGGTTCATAGGTAGGTACTAGGCTATTGGCCCTAGGGCCTATACAAGCCTAGCCAAAAAGGTACCCTGGCTTTCGCCACCCAAGAAAATTATTTTCCTGTGCCCCTGTCAAGCAGAACCACAGAAGTGATCCCCGGGGTGAATTTCCTATTACCCATCCAGTCATCAAGATTTTTCTTGAAGAGTGCTAATGAGGAGCTCTGTTTGACATAGATAGGTAGTCTGTTCCAGAGTATGAGAAGTCTCTGGGACAGGAATCTATCCTTCCAGCATGTTCTGTTTATTGTGGTGACAAGGTTTAGGTCCCTAGAGCGTGTAGCTCAGAGGGACTGGGATTTCTTTAAGTGGAGCATGTCCAACAGCTCTGGGTTTGACATAGCTTTGTATGTTAGGCAGAGATCGCCTCTGAGTAGGCAATATGCAACGGAGTAAAGCTGGAGTTTTTTGAGTCGGTCTGCATAAGGCATCTGTTTGAGGCCAGTAATCCTCTTTGTGAGGTATTTTTGCGGTCTTTCCAGTTGTTGTAGATGTCTTGTGAGGTACATACCAAAAGGGGCATTGTACTCTATAATGGGTCTAATGAGTGATGAGTAGAGGGGAACAATGACCTCTTTTTTTCTGGATGAGAAACCTTTTGTGATGAGGTGTGCCACGTAGAAGGATTTCCTGACCACTGTGGCGATGTGATTATCAAAGGAGAGACTACTGTCCACCTGTGTCCCAAGGTCTCTTATCACACTTTTGGTGTTAAGTAGACTACCACCAAGTGGTAGTTCAGGAGTACAGAGTTTTTTCCAAAGGGGATGACAATGCACTTTTTGGCATTGAGCTTGAGACCATGGCTTTGACACCAGGCATCTGTCTCAGTGAGGCTCTTTTGTAGGATGTCCACATTGTTAGGAGTTTCAATTATGCCTCCTAGTTTGCAGTCATCTATGAATTTAGTTAGCCAAAGACCTTCTGTGTTAGCGTGTACTTCAGAGAAATAGATACCAAACAGGAGAGGACCCAGAAATGAACCCTGTGATACTCCACTTGTCACTGGACTGAAGTCTGATTTGAAGTCTGCTACTTTCACAGTGTGGGTTCTGTCAGTAAGCCAGTTGGCAACTCATCTTGTGACATATACCTCATATACTCTATAATTCAAGTTTATTAACATGCTCATATGTAAGCACAAATTCGAGTCATGGTTTACCACTTGTGAAAGCATATTTTAGTGTGAAAGCTTATGTGTTCATAAGAAATCTTTTTTATCAATTGGAATCCCCAGAGCCATGTGCTTTTTGGAGTGTACCTGCTGTCTTGGTTTTCTCTGGCTCAGGAATAACCCATTTAGAGTTGCCAGTTTCACTGCAATTAAAGATAGATGCCAGAAGCTTGTTACTGTTTAGCAGTAAATACCTTCTTATCAATAAATAAATAAGTAAATAAATGATAAGCCACACACACACTTTTAAAAGAGAATAAATAAAAATACTTAAGAAGGAATGGTATACCATGGAATATAAAAATTTGCATAGAAAACTGAAAATAATCACTTTTGACAAACAGATTACTAGAAAGAAAACATATCCATCTACAAATAAACCTTCTACTACATATCTCTTAACTAAAACAATTACTGAACACAGAACCTTGCTGGCTGGATTTATAGATGACAACATAGAGACATAAGTCCATAAAACAAAATCACAGCTCTGTTTAACTCCTTGGTAACACTTCCCCTTGACTATCTTGTTCATTCATATACTTGGCTTATGCCTCTTCCATACAGAAACCACAGCTAAATTAAGCAGAGTTTTACATTTACCTGCTAATGAGTTTCTTTCCCTACTATTGACCAATAACCACTTTAACAATAAAGGTGCTTTTACAGATTTTAGCTTCCCAGCCTGGAAATAATCACAGGTCACATGAGGAGCAATTATATTTTCTATTTCATATCTGTTATATATTTCACATATTATGCATATGTGTTGCATTTCCAGTCAAAGGCATACATTTCAGTTACAAACTACATATGGGTTCATAGGTGTTTACTAAGCTAACAACCATAAGGGCCATTTTAAGCCTAGCAATGCATCCCATATCACTGACAAGTTTGGCTACTCTTGATAAGTGTAAGCAGGGACTTGGAAGGTGAAACATTTACAAGCAGGGTCCTGGGAGACGAACCATTTACAGGCTGCCTATGTCCATTAAAGACATAGGTGCCAAACCAAGGATGAATTTCCTGTTCCCCATCCAATTGTCCGAGTTACATTTGAATTAGGTTAGAGAGGAACTCTGCTTCAAATGGATGGGAAACCTGTTCCAGAGAAGGGGTAGTCTGTTGGATATATATCTGTTTCTCCAGCATGTCCTATTTATATCACAGGCAAGGTTTAAATTATTAGAATGGGTAATTCTGGTGCTGTTTGTTTTGCAGATATGCAGGAGGTCCATCAGAGTGGGGTCTGACAATGCTTTGTATGCCCATCATAGATCTATCCTCATCAGCCTGCAGGAGACAGAATACAGGGATAGGGCCTTCAGGCAGTCTGCATAGGGCATGTTACTTAAGTCCTGTATTCTTTTAATGAGGAACTATGTTGCTTTTTACACTGTTGCTTATCTAATTTAAAATAAAAATTAAAAAAAATGATCCTGCTTGTTTTTCCTGTTGTTCCATTGCACTTCTGTTGGCTCTAGTAAACAGTGGATTCAGACTGACTGAATTCAAATTCTGTTTATAGATTGAGCACTAAAAATCAGGACATCTTCTTTTGGAGAAGCCCCCCCCCCCCCCCGTACCCTCATGGCAGAAGTGTACAGTAGGACTATCTAATTGAAGGTTACTGGTTCAGGGCTCAGTTTGAGCTACTTCATTGGTGCAGGGCTCAGTTTGAACTTTTTCATGTCTGTTAAATCTAGTCAACTTCTTTGAGACAGTCACCAAAGCCATGGATGGTGCACTCTGCCTACCTTGACCTGGCCAAAGCCTTCGACACTATTCCTCACTTGGGCATAGTAGATAAACTCTCTAAACTAGGCATCAACCCATATGTTACCAGATGGGTAGCAAACTGGCTCACTGATAGAACCCTCCTAATTAAAATAGGAGAAGCCACCTCAAGCAGTAGACCCGTAATGAGTGGCGTACCCCAGGGATTGGTCTTGGGGCCTCTGTTATTCAGGATATACTTCTCTGAGGTGCAGGCCAAAACCAGTGGGCTATGGCTGACCAAGTTTGCAGATGACTGCAAGCTGGGCACAGTCATCAATTCCCCAAGTGATGTGGATGTCCTCCAAAAGGGTCTCACCCATACAAATGACTGGTGCCAGAAACATGGCCTCAAGCTGAATGCCAAAAAATGTATCATCATCCCGTTTGGGAAGAGTGACATCCCCACATATTATCACATTAATAACAACATCCTAAGTACAGAATCAGTAGTGAGGGATTTGGGTACCCAAGTTGATAGCAATCTGACTTTTGACCACCATGTTGCTTCCGTTGTATGGAAAGCTTTCTACATGGCCCACCTCATAAGTAAGGGAGAAAGAGGTCATAATATCCCTGTATTCTTCCCTTATAAGGCCAATTATTGAGTGCAATGTCCCCTTCAGCGTGTACCTCCCAAAACACATGCAGCAGCTGGAGAGACCACAGAGGTTCCTCACCAGGAGAATCCAGGGCCTCAAGCACCTATCGTACACAGATAGGCTAAAAGCCCTGTTCCTCTACTCAGTTTCATACAGACTTCTCAGAGTTTACCTCTGTCTGGCATACAAAGCAATCTCAGACCCCTCCTTGATGGGACTACTGCAAATCCGCAAGTCAAGCTCCACTCGAGCAACCCGTATGTGCAACCTCAACCAGGTCTGTGATATCAATAGGACTTGTTGGTGGGACAGATTTGTGTCCCAGAGACTCCCCCATCTGTGGAACAGACTCCCTCTCCACATCAAACAGAGTACCTCATTATCCCTTTTTAAGCTCAACTTGAATAACTGGATGGGAAACAGAAAATACACCCCTGGGATTCTACCTGTGTCCCTGCTGGACAGGGGCTCTGGGTGCTGACTTGTCTAAACATGGACTAAACTCTTGGCTAGGCTTATAAGGGCCTCAGGACCAAAAGCTTAGTAACCTCCTATGATCCATTGATCCTATTAGCTGCTTTGCTCTTGCTTGTGCATAGTGTATCATCATGCACCACATGCAGAGGGGGTAACTCTTGGTGGTTATAGACACAAAAGTGCCATCAGAAGTATTTTCCCTTAAAAGCAGCTGCCATCTAGCAGAGCAACTCTTGAATAGCTCTCAGCTGTTCAGTGAACCACCCAGCAGAGATTTTACATCTTACCTATCAACATTACACCCTATAGATCCCTTTTTTAATAGACCTCCTACTATACACTACAGCTCCCTGCCTGATATCCCCATCTTTTTTTCCTTATTTACTGAGATACCAGGTTCAAACCTTAAATTATGGACTGTCAACTTCCGGTGTTTCTCCTGCCAATCAGTTGGACATGTTTTTTTTTTTGAGGCAGTGTAGCAACTGCCTCATGTATACTGAGAACCTCTTTCTCCTAAATTACTCGAGTACACTTTGCGAGAGATGCTCCTACACTAAGAATCTGGAATCACTGCTCTCTCATGCACAGAACAGCAACACTAAAAAGGTTGTCAGCTCACACACCACGATGCCTATTCATAATATGCAGCCAACACATAAACTTTCATATGCAGAGGTACTCACCAGAAACCTACCTAAACACCAGAGACCTCCAAAATACAAGCATGCTACAACTAACACAACACCCAAAGCATTCAATACACATAAAAACATTAGCACCTGTGTATCATCAGATAAGCCCTTACTATAATGCACAATTACTCCAAATGTTTTAGTTATAGGTGACTCTATAGTGAGACATACAGATGCTCCACTCATCAGATTGAACAAGGAGAAGGTTATGGTCAGTTGCCTATCTGGTGCAAGGATTCACCAGATCACACATGCACTCACGTCTCTCAAAAAACACCGTTATGACTACATCATAGTTCATGTTGGTGTGAACAACTTGAAACATACCTCTGATCCATATGAAGAGAGACATGGTTGGGCTATCTGATTATGTGTCCCAGGAGGATATTTCTCTAGCTTTGAGCAGCATTTTACCCTTGCCTAGGATGATACCACAATATAAACAGAAAATGGTTGACTTCAATAATTGACTTAGTTTCTGGTGTCATTCTATGGAAATCCAGTTCCTGTCAGCCTGGGATGATATGGTGCATAGTCCATGCTGCTTTGCCAGAGATGGTCCCCACCTGGTACCTCGGGGCTTTTAGTTGATGGCTAAGGCACTTGCCTCCCCCATAATGCCTTTTTAGGCAAGGCCACAACAACAAAATTCCCAACATGAAAATATCAAATACAAAGAAACTAAGGATCATACTGCTAAACGCTAGGAGTTTAAATCAGAAACTGCACTGTCTGAAAGCACTCTTCTCCCTGGAAGATGTTGACATCTTTCCAGTCACAGAAACCTAACTCAAGGCCACAGCCTTGTAACAGGGCATTCCACACTTTCAGACTGCAAACTGAAGGTGTGACAACCAAATAAGGTGGAGTATCTATTAAAGATAATTGCACCTCTAGACTGGGTTAAACAAGAAAACTCCATGGAGCTACTCCAGGTCCAAATTATCATGGGTAAGCCCTCCTTCAGGTCATCATTAGTTACAGGTCCCCTTACATTAACCAAGATGCCCACACAACTTACTTAGACCTACTTGGGACAATTAAGGTACAACATAACACCCTAGTCATGGGTGACTTAACTATCCTTCCATTAACTGGGAAACTTATATGAGCCCAAACTCACTCACACAAAAGCTCCTGGAATTTGTTAACTCAAATGACCTGGAACAACTAGTGCACCATCCCACAGGGGGGCTCCAATATTCTAGACCTGGTCCTCACCAATATGACTGATGCATTCAATGCCTCAAGTGTAGGCCCCATATTGGATAAATGCAACCATAAATCAGTCATTTTTGAAGTAGTAATAGCACCAGGAGTCCCCAAAGGAGAAATCAGGCTAAAAAACTTCATCAAAACTAACTACACCCTTCTAAGTGAAAGTATAATTGACTTCCTAACTCCAGTTTCCAAAGATGGCATTGACGGCTATACTAAGGTTATACACTGATGCCCTGTATAAACATCTACACAAATGTATAGACACAGCCATGCCTGATAGGATTAAAGCAAGATCCTCAAGAAAACACAAACCATCCTGGTTGACATGAACCATAAATAAATTATATAATAAGTGAAAGAGGGTGTTGTCTAAAAATACAAAAGTGGGATCCCAGAATTGGAAGAGCACCCTCCTTAGCCTAAACAAGCAAATAAGACAATTCATAAAATCTTCATAGAGCAACTATGAGAAAAATTTAGCAACCATAGCCAAGGATAACCATAAGACTTTCTTCAGCTATGTTCACAGCATAAAAGGTAGGACTCAGATGTGAGCTGAAATAATTGTGGATGGCATCAGACACACTGACCCGGCAGAAATTGCAATCCTGCTAGCAGACAAATTTGGCAAAAATGTCACCCTCCCATCCCCTTAAGCATACCACAAACCATGCCTTTATCATCTCCTCCTCCCTGCATTTCCATAGAGCAATTCGTCAATGCTCTCTCCAAAGCTAAGAACACAGCATCTATGGGACCAGATGGCATTCTAGGCTGTGTTCTTAATGTTCTAAAACAAGATCTAGCGACTTCATTAGGCAGTCTATTCAACCACAGTTTGAGTACTGGATTTGTCCCCACTGAATGGAAAACAGTGACTGTTATCCCCCTCCACAAGGGTAGCTCAGCAACAGGCCCAGTAACTATAGACCCATAAGTTTAACCAGCCTCATTTGTAAGGCAATGGAACAAATCATCATGGACCTCATAAATAAGGATATAGGTGTCCTCCAAACCCTGGATCCATCCCAGTTCAATTTTGTCAAGGGCAGGTCATGCCTGCTAAACCTGGTGGATTTCTTTGAGAATGTGACCACAGCCATAGATGAGGGCAAAGTCATGCACGCAGCCTATCTTGATGTGGTCAATGCCTTTGACACTATCTCATATTTGGGCATCATTGACAAACTAACCCAGCTGAATATCAACCCCTATGTTGTCAGATGGGTTGCAAACTGGCTGACAGATTGACAACACTCAGTCAAAGTGGGAGACTTTACCTGTACCAGCAGCCATTTCACCAATGGAACAATGACTTCCATGGACCTAAATGCCATATCTCTGCTTATAAGTTGCACAACAGAATGATTTCCTCACTACCATAGACACGTGATGCACAAAGGCTAGTTTATTGTCTACTTTTGTCCCCAAGTCCCTGACTACTGGGTCAGATCTTAAGAGTATGTTGTCTATATGATTATTACCTGGGATGGATGACTTCCCAAAGGATACTATTATGCATTTCATGGCATTTAGTTTTAGTTCATGGCTCTGACACCAAGTAAAAAAACAACAAGAGTACCAAAGTCCAACACGGCAAACTGGCAAGATAAATAAAATAAAAACTTTAATTCAGAACAATAAGCACTTTCACGGTGTATCAAACCGCTTCATCAGACTGATTCTTGAAAGTACACACTAGGTTTAACTAGCTAGCATAGAATCAATTAACACCATCACTAAAAACATTTTAAAGAAACAGTCTCCAAATATAGCTTAAATAAAAACATTAAGAAAAAGCTCATATATGTAGCGCACCCGCAGGTGTAGCTGAAGTAGATATGGATTCCTCCCTTCCTGACTCTGGTGACACCCCTATAGGCCCAACACACCAAGGTGGTAAGAATGACAAATTTTATTCTTGGTGGCACATCTAATTTAAAAAACAAAAACACAATCACAAACAAATAATTTCAACAGTGCACCAGTTAGCAATAAGGCAAGGTGAGATATGCATGCAATGAAGACATACATTCACCCTCTTCCCCAGAACTCAATGGAAAATGGTCTTTACATTCAAACATGCACAAAGAAGGCAATATCAATGAGCAGTACAGCTTTATAATGCAGCAATACAAACACGGGAAAAAATGCAATGTCATTAAGCAATAAAAGAGTTATAATACAACAATACAGATATGAGAAAATGCAATATCACTGAGCAGCAAAATTCTTGAAGGCAGCAGTACTAACATGAGCAAAATGCAATGTCATTGAACAATGAAGATTTATAATGCAGCAATATAAACATGAGAAAATGCAATGTCATTGAGCAGTACTAACACCCTCAACCCCTAGATCAGTTCTAAACAGACCAACTATGAAACACTCTATTATACCCTGTTCACTGGCCAGTGACTACTTAGAGTTTTGCTGCCAGCATGATGGGGCCCAAGTTGTAGCTCATATGGATCCCAGTTATTTGTAATCCACAAAGCATTTGGGGGGGATCCACAATCTTATAAAAATATAAAATGACGGCCAAAGCTTTTCACCACTCCACCAAGAATATCCTAGTGACTAGGCATGGTTGTTCCTCTGATGAAAAAAGTAGAAAAATCACCTGCCAGAACTCTGGTAATCATCTATGGCATCTCTGTACTAGGCCCAAAAGAACTCCTTTTCTTGCTGAATCATATGCAGGCATGGAACTACTGGTTTCAGACTTCTCTCCTGATTCCACAAAATACCATCATCCAGGATTTCAGCAAAAGACAGACACAATCTGCTAACTGACTTCCTTGTCTCAAAGCACTAGGAAAGAAAACCCGGTCATGCTGCAAAGCCCTTTTTCCCTACAGCTACCAGTTTCAGTCTGCCCTCCTTCAGCTAGTATTCCAGTCTCCTCTTTCACTTTTGAAATTGTCTTTTATATCCCTGAAAAGGAGCTCCACTTTGTGGTGTAATGAAAAACTACAGTCTATTACTTCTACAGTGAAATACAGTGGGAGTTACACTCTCCCCCCACTTGAAAATCTTGGGTCCCCCCAAGAACTGAACAATATTTTTACATTCAAAAGGTACATTCCATCAAGGGTAATCAGCCTTATGCTTAACTTGGGATGGGGTGTCACCACTGGAGTAGGAGGCATAGTGATTATGGGCACAGACTCTCCGATGAGCTGTGGTCACAGGTTCCTGTGTACTATTTTCCAAACTGTTATATGCAAGTCTCTGTGGGGGCTGAATCAGTCTCTGCAGTTTTGGTTTGGAAGAGACAGCTAAGGAATTTTGCTCGGAAGGTTTGGCACTCACATCACATTCAATGCCCAGTTCTTCAGTAGGCATATTGTCTACTTCTAAGATCTCCTCTTGTATAACTTCACTTTCATTTTCCATAATGGTATGACTGTCCTCAGCACTATTTTCTGAAGTTTGCATAGCAGGGCCTCCATCAGTATCAGGTTCTGCAAGAGGTACAGAAACATTACTTAGACTATTGTTAGGTCTGGGCTGCTCAAAATGACAAGGAATGGATTCAGGTGCATTTACATTGAGATTACAGCCCATGGGGTTTTGAACGTCCTCATAAAAAAAGCCCACTGAAACCCCAGTCATTATCACTGTCCTCCTCTCCTTCAGAAGGAGGAAGCATAGGCGCTTGAATATTGGAGAGAATAGTTCCTCTCTGCCTTAGCCTTCTGGATCAACTTGAGTTAGGCTTCCGCTGAGCCATTCTAGGTTCTGGATTCCTGAGTCTCACTGATTTTGCCAAAGGCATTAAGTTGTTGCGATGTCAGGTTTTAATGGGTCCTTTTTTCCCCTCAGGGCAAACTTGGTAGACAGGGATATTAGGTAGCTGAGAACAAATTATGTAAATCTCAGATCCCCAGCGGTCAGTTCGTTTATGCTTTCCTTGTAGTCCCAAATTTTTCAAAAGAACTCTGTCCCCTGGCTGCAAATCATGCATCTTTACTTTTTGTCATAGTGAGCCTTGTTTTGCTGATGTCTTTGTCCTGTTGATTTTTCAGCAAGTTCATAAGCCTGTCTCAGGTTCTTCTTGAGTCTCTCCACATAACTGCCATGACATTGCACTGGTGTATCATCAGCTGTGACTCCAAAGGTGATGTCAACAGGAAGACAAGCTTCTCTTCCAAACATTAGGAAGTAAGGCAAGAATCCTATAGCATCATTTTTAGTACTGTTGTAAGCATGCACCACTGTGGCTACATGTCTACTCCACTGACTCTTCTTCTCAGCAGATATTGTCTCCAACATGTCTAGTAAAGTTCTGTTGAAACACTCAGGCTGAGGATCCCCTTGAGGATGATAAGGAGTGGTGTGGCTTTTTTGGACTCCCAACAGAGTGAGTAGTTCATGGACAAGCTTGCTCTCAAAATCACGCCCTTGATCAGAGAGTATCCTTTTTGGCAGGCCATAGTGTACAAAGAACTTCTCAACTAGTAGTTTTGCCACTGTAATAGATTTCTGATCACGATTGGGAAATGCTTGAGCATGCCTGGTATAGTGGTCTGTCACCACCAGCACATTACTGATCCTGCCTTCATCTGGTTCAAGGCTCAGAAAATCTATACTGACCAGTTCCATGGGTCCACTACTTTCCATTTGACCTAATGAGGCAGCTCTGGTTGGCAGAGTCTTTCTCTGAATACAACGAAGACATGTACAACAATAATCGTCAACATCTTGCTTTATGCATGGCCAGTAGAACCTGTCTCGTACCAGACCCATAGTTCTGTCATAACCAAGATGACCATGTTCATCATGCAATGACCGGAGTACTACTTCTCTATACTTCTGAGGAAACAACAATTGCCATTTTTCACTGCCGAGTGCACTAGGAGATCTCCTATATACTAGTCCATTCTGTATCTGGAGTCTGTCCCTTTGGCCAAAAGACTCGCCAGAGGATGAATATCCATGCAAAGCATATTAACTTGTTTCTTTTCTAAAGCAGCTACCAACAGCTGACCTTAGGGGTCTTCTCTTTGATCTATCCTTAGGTCACTGTTACTCAAAGCTGCTAGCGATGAAGCCTGTAAAGTGACCAGATTACAGTAAGCTTGGGGTATGCTTGCTGCAGACAGACCCAACTTCTGGGCCCAACATTCAGTGTGTTGATAGCAGATTGCAATCTGACACATAGCTCTCACCTCTGGCGCTGAAATTTCCACCCATTCATTGTCGGGGTGTAAATCTCCCTGAGGTCTTCTGGACAGACCATCAGCATCTCCATTTTCATGTCCTGGGCAATATTTCAAACTGAAATTATAGTTGCATAGAGCTGCCATCCATCTGTGGCCAGTAGCATCTAGCTTTGCAGTGGTCTGGATGTATGTCAGAGGATTGTTGTCAGTCTGTACTTCAAATTCAGCCTCATAGAGATAGTCATGCAGCTTGTCCACTACCGCCCAGTTTAAGGCAAGGAATTCCAACTTGTGTGCAGGGAAGTTTTTTTCTGTGGGGGATAAACTCCTGCTGATAAAAGCCACAGGTCTCAGCTTCTTGTCATACTCCTGGTAAAGGACTCCTCCTAAGCCATCCCTGCTAGCATCCACATGTAAAGGTTATGGCTTTGCTGAGTCAGCATATGCTAACACAGGGGCATGTGTGAGGCAATACTTATGCTGTTCAAATGACTCTTCACACACAGGAGCTGGACAATGCTCGATGAGTTCTTTAGAACCTCTTGGTCCCTTAGGTTATTTCACAAGGATATCTTCATCTGTTTCATCTGCTTTCTTGTCATTTCAGAGCAAATGGTTGAGGGGTCTTGCTATCTTTGAAAATCCTTCCACAAACCTTCTATAGTAACTGCAGAACCCCAGGAATGATCACAGCTCTGTGATAGTTTTGGGTCTGGGCCAAGATGTCACCACTTCAACTTTGCTGGGATCTGTGGATATTCCATTTGCAGACACTACATGTCCCACATAGGTCACTGAAAGTTGGAAGAACTTGTATTTGTCCAATGACAACTTCAGGCCTTCCTTCTCAATCCTGTCCAATACCTTTATCAGTCTTTCTTCATGCTCCTCTAGGGTCCTCCCAAAGACAATGATGTCATCCAGGTAGACTAAAACTTCCAGGAGATGCATGTCTCCAACTGTTCTTTCCATGATTCTCTGGAAAGTTGCCTGTGCATTTGATAAACCTTGAGGTAGGCGATCAAACTCAAAAAATCCCAAAGGGGTGATGAAGGCAGTCTTCTCTTTATCTTCTTGGTGCATAGGGATTTGATAGCATCCACTCCTTAAGTCTAGCACACTGAACCACTTACTGCCCACCAGGCAATTTAGAACATCTTCAATCCGGGGAGTTGTGTACTGGTCAAACACTGATTCAGAGTACGATAGTCAACACACATGCGAATTGACCCATTCTTTTTCCTGACAATGACAATGGGAGAGGCATATGGACTTCTTGACTCTCAAATTAAACCTGTGGCTTTTAGTTCTTCCAAAATTTTTTTAAGTCCTCCAGGTCTCCTGGAGCTACTCTTCTGGAACATTCCCTGAAATGCCGGTCCTCTTTTACTCTTATTCGGTGTTCTGCACTTTTTGCACAGCCCACGTCTAGTTCACTAGTAGAAAAACAATTTTTCTTTTTCATTAATAGCTCTTTAACTCTGGTTAGCCACTCAGGGGGCAAGAGACCACCTCCTATATCAATATCTTCCAGCTTCAACTCGTTGGCCCTGCTCTCATTCCTTGTCAACACAGAAGCAGTTAAGGGAGTGGCAGCATAAACATTTCCCAAACGCACTTGTAAATGCAGGACAATGGGAGTGCTTCCTTTATTCTTTAACCCCACAGGCAAAGTATCATAAGCATGCTTTAACTTGTTTACAGGCCAAACCTCTGGGACTAGTTCCAGCCCCAGTGGCAAGTCACTTTCTGGATCCGTTTCCATCATGAGATGAGACAAAACTGTTTGTCCACACATCCTCACTTTGACTCTCAAGCAGGTGACCTGACCAGGATGAATTATATGCTCTTTTCTAGACAGGGTCCATACATGACCAATTTCATCTTTCTTACTATCCTTCTCCCGTTGAAGGGCACAGAAAACTGGTCTCAGGAGAGGATATAGTGTTGGTTGTTCCTTGGTCAACTGAGGCATTCTGACGAGGTCAGTATTTTTCCCCACTAAAATAGATGCTGAATCCTTTCCTTTTGGCCTGGGGCACACAACAGCGAGTGTTTCAAAAACTTCTGTTGACCCAACAACTGAAGTGGAAAATTCTAACTTGGGTGAGACATAACCATCATAAGGGAACTTCATGTCACTTAGCCCCCAGATCTCCAAATCTTTTAACTTTTCAAGTGGCAAATGCTTTAAGTACTTTTGGTAGAAGTCTCTGTACAGGATGGTAATTTGTGCACCAGTATCCAACAGTGCTTTACTATACACTCCTTCTATTTTTACTGACACGACAGGGGAAGGTTCCAGTAGGTTATCGGGTAGTTTCTGTTTCCGGTGCTGTTCAGCTGTATGGCAGTCAGCATGTGGTCAAGGTACCACCTGTTGACCTCGCCATTTTAACGGATAAGACTCTTGCTTAATAATGCTTTGCGGTCTCAGATGCTGAGATTTCGGCTGAGATGGCTTTTCAATATGGTTATTCACCTCAGATGAGCTAGAAGTGTGCATAGTAGGTAGTTTCTCTCCCCTATTACAAGGGTGTGTGTGGAAAGGAGATCCAGGATGATGTCTTTTGATGTTAGATTTTATGGAGCTCTTTGTAACTGGGCACTCAGCTGGCTCCTTCACTGAGGCTCTTTGAAGTTTCCCTGCATTGCACTAACCAATAATAGTTCATTCACTTTTTTCAAGTTCTCTGCATTAGGACATTGGCACTTTATATGCCCTGCATACCCACAGTGGAAACAAAATCCAGTAGGAACTCTGAACATTGCTGATTCAGTTCTTCCCTGAGGCCTTTCATGGAGGATCTAGCTGATGTATTCCTCCCTTCAGTTAAAGTTACCATGGCTTTCGGCAATTCTGCAACTGTCTTGGTGACTTGAGCTATGGTGTAGGTCAGGGAAGACACCTGCATCTGCAAATGTGACATCTCTACATTGTAGACAGTCTGGGCTATGACTTCTGTTTGAGTAGTGTGCATGGCTATAGGCTCCTGCTGGTGTTCTCTCACTGTTTTATTTGCTGTTGAGCACTGAGATTTGGCTTCCAACAGGGCTTCCTCTTCCCTCACCTTTTTAACCTACTAAGAATAAGTTAGAGTCTCTTCCCTATTTCTCATCCTCATTTTCCACACAATGGGGTCCATAGCTTGAGCTCCCTGTAAAATTTGTCCGATTTGTACTTGGTCAGCTACTTTTGGATCCACCCCCTTCTTTAGGATGATCTGGTGGAGCATTTTATCTAATCGCTTAATGTAATCAGTTTCTCACCAACTTCTTGGTAGGTATGTTCAAACTGATACAGTAGGTCAGCAGCCCTCTTGGTCCTTCCAAACACATCCTGCAGTACTCCTAAATAGTCCTTGGCCGTGCAATCTTGCTTACCCATCCTTAGGTTGTGTATGGTATCTGCAGCTAATCCCTTTAGACTATCAGCTATCCGCTGCTTCTTCTGAGATTCTAGGATATCCCACTCCTTTTAGGCTTAAGAAGCCTGATCCATCCAGGATTCAAAATCTTCCTCTCCCTGAGGTGTGGGTTGTTTGCCAGAAAAGAAACACAATTTGCAGTAGCCAAACCCAGTGAATGGCTGTGTAGGCTTTAAGCATTTTTATACAATACTTCTCAGAGCATCCAAAACTTCAGGCCCTATAGTATTTATGGGCAGTGAAACTGCAGCTTCTGGTGTAAGGTTCTGACCTACTTGGATAGCTTCCACAGGTATTTTCTCTGTTGCTGAAGTAGTGCACTTATCAGGGATTACCACACAGACTGCACTCTCACCTAAAATTTGTACACTCGAAGGGATGTGCTCATACACTAAAAGACTTTTCCATTCTAATAAGGCCAATGTGCTCTGCTCAGTAGGGTCCATAGTGCTGTCTAATAAAAATTCACGCCCTACAACTGGTAATGATCCTGTGACTTGATGTATTTGCATATCAGTCCATGTGACCTCCCCCCCTGGCAACACCAGAACTAAGCAATGCTATGACTGAGCATTGTGCCATTTGCACCACTTAGTGGCTACTTCTGGGTTTGTGTTTCTGCTGGATTTGCTTTCCACATGTAGAGGGGAATAGGGTGGAGTCCAAGGCAGTAGAGGTCATCCCAGATGGGCTCCCAAATGTAGTGCACCCGCAGGTGTAGCTGAAGTAGATATGGATTCCTCCCTACCTGACTCTGGTGACACCCCTATAGGCCCAACACACCAAGTTGGCAAGAATGACAGATTTTATTCTAGGTGACACATCTAGTTTAAAAGGCAATAGCACAAACACAAACAAATAATTTCAACAGTGCACCAGTTAGCAATAAGGCAAGGTGAGATATGGATGCAATGAAGACATACATTCACCCTCTTCCCCAGAACTCAAAAGAAAAAGGTCTTGACATTCAAACATGCACAAATAAGGCAATATCAATGAGCAGTACAGCTTTATAATGCAATAATACAAACACGGGAAAAATGTAATGTCATTAAGCGATAAAAGAGTTTTAATACAACAATACAGATATGAGAAAATGCAATGTCATTGAGCAGCAACATTTTTGAAGGCAGCAGTACTAACACAAGCAAAATGCAATGTCATTAAACAATGAAGATTTATAATGCAACAATACAAACATGAGAAAATGCAATGTCATTGAGCAGTACTAACACCCTCAACCCTCTTGATCAATTCTAAACAAACCAGCTATGAAACATTCTATAATACCCTGCTCACTGGCCATTGACTACTTACAGTCTTGCTGCCGGCATGATGGGGCCCAAGTTGGAGCTCATATGGATCCAAGTTATTTGTAATCAACAAAGCATTTGGGTGGGGAATCCACAATCTTATAAAAATATAAAATGATGGCCAGAGCCTATCACCACTCCATCAAGAATATCCTAGTGACCAGGCACTGTGGTTCCTCTTATGAGAAAAGTAGAAAAATCACCTGCCGGAACTCTGGTAATCATCTATGGTTTCTTTGTACTAGGCCCAAAATAACTCCTTTTCTTGCTGAATCATATGCAGGTGTGGAACTACTGGTTTCAGACTACTCTCCTGATTCCACAAAATACCTTCATCCAGGATTTCAGCAAAAGACAGACACAATCTGCTACTTCACTTCCCTGTCCCAAAACACTAGGAAAGAAAACCCAGTCATGCTGCAAGGCCCTTTTTCCCTACAGCTACCAGTTTCAGTCTTCCCTTCTTCAGCTAGTATTCCATTTTCCTCTTTCACTTTCAAAATTGGCTTTTATATCCCTGAAATGGAGCTCCACCTTGTGGTGTAATGGAAAACTACAGTCTATTACTTCTTCAATGAAATACAGTGGGAGCTACATATATTAAATAAAAACTGACAGAAATACAAAACATTTAAAATCTCAGTGGTTAAATGGTCTTGCCTTTAAGAACGGTTTTAGTGGAGGGGCATGGCTAGGATGCTGAACTGACAGCTGCACTTCATTTCAGCTCTCTTACCTCATTGCTATTCCTGACAGGAATTTTACAAAAACATATTTAATTTGAAGAAATATTTACTACTAACTTATTTTTAACAACTTCGGGCATCTACAGAAGAATTTTCATTGTCAGAACTTTAATAATTCCTGTCAAATTAACTGCTGGCAAATCAGCACCAATATCAGCTTTACAATATGAGTCATCTTAGGAATTCAGCCCAAGACTCTTCTCTCAAAAAGGATCTACAATTTCTTATAACAAATACACAGAAGCTCACAATTAAAATTGACAAGATGGACAATAAAATAGATACTTTTAAAAAAAGGTGCTCACAACAACTAGAACAACTTCAGGAAATGTTTACTCAGCAGAAAGGACAGATATCACTTATTGAACAGTCACTAAATGACATTGACACCAGAGTCCAAATAGAAGAACAACAAACTGAATTCTTATTACAACAGAATACATATTTACTAGAAAAGATTGATGATATGGAAAACTGAACAAAAAGAAATAATATCCGAATATATGGTCTACCAGAAAAATCTGAAGGAGACAATATGATAAACTTTCTTACCACCTGGATACCAAATGAAGTAAAATCACCTGAAACTCTTTCATATGGTATAGAACGTGCACATAGATCACTATATAGAAATACTTCTCCAAATAAGAACAAACCGAGCTCCATAATTGTGAGACTTTTTTCTACACAAGATAAAGATCTGATATTAAGAAATGCTTGGGCAAATTCTCTCATCAAATACAATGATACATTAATCAGATTTGACAACGATTACTCTATAAAGGTGGTTTCAAAAAGAAAGGAATTTCTACCAATAATAAAAGCCTTGAAGAAGAAGCAATTCAAAACCCATTTTTATTTCCAGCAAGACTGAGAATTTTCCTACCAAATGGAATAAAAGTCTTTGAAACAGTAGAGTCAGCAATAAAATACCTTACCAACAATAACATTCTAACAAAAGAAGAATCTATGGACTGGGCAATTAGTACTCCAAAGAGAAATGCTGAAGTAAACAACTGGAAGACTGTTGAACAAAAGAAAAAAAACTGAAGGACAAATAATCTTATATGTTTTATATTCTGTAAAAGTTTAAATAATAATAATACAAACAACAAAAGAAAAGTCCTTTATGTCTTCAACTCAATCTGAAACATGTACTGTTTTCTATTATACTTTAAATGTTAAAGTTAATATAAATTCAAGAACATTTAAATCAATCACTCAAGTATATTAAGCATAATTTAAATATTCCTTCATTTTTTATTATTTATCCATCTAATATATTAATTTTCTTAAACAGATTAATCAACACATAGCAAAGTTCTCAATTTTTTTTGTTTGTTTTCTTCTCTCTTACATATAAAGTCTTCATTAACATATCATATTCTATTTAGTTCATAGTTGTATTCCTTAATAGATATAGTAAGTCCTGTTGTAAACTTTGTTATCGGTTATATCTCTGACTACATATTTTTCTAAAAGACAAAAGTGTTCTTGTTTGGATAAACAGCAGAGATGGGAGGGAATGTGTCATGATTAATACGAAGTGTTTCAGTTTAGCATTATCATAAGACTAATTTAAATAGTCTTAAAACTGTTTTGTTTTGGTTCATTTGTCTATGTTGATGTAGAGTAAGGCAGAATTTGCTCTCCGTGGTGTTTTGTGGCTTCAAGCCGAATATGATGTGGTTCTGGACATCCGGAGTTTAGTGACAGTTCTACCAATGCTTAAATTTCCTGTTATGTTCTGCCCTGTGATAGTGTATATCATAGTATGCTTGAAATGCAGTTTCTGTAATGTGAAATCTATAGAGCAGGTTAGAGCAGTCACGTGAATAGTAGTTAATCTTGCCAGAATTAAAAAAATAAATAAATAAAAAAATAAAACACATACCCTTTCCTGCTTGGTTCTCGAGACAGCTTTACAGTCACGGATGGTATTAGAAGCACAAGCTCCGTATATTGTTGATGTTTTTCATGTTTTTGCTTATGTGCATCATCCCCTGGCTTTATCTAACTGCCGCTCATCCAGGAAGCATGCTTGTTTCATTTTTTAAAATAACATGACCATTATTTATACACCTATGACCACAAGACATTCCTCAGTGCTTTTCCGTTGTTGGGGCAACGATATAGTTGTGGCACTGCAAATTGTCAGGAACCACATTGCTTTTATGTATTACATGTTTATATTAAGTACTTTCCACCTTATTTTACAAATGCAGAGATGCACTAATTTCTTAACTGCACAGAGAATAGCATTTTGAGAGAAGTATGCAGTTTTAAAACAAATGCAGAGATATATGCATTAGTAAGACAATACATTTTTAAACTACAATCTCGATCTTCATAAATTAGCGTTTCCTTAAGCCTTTCTTGAATTGTCCATGTTCTGGATGACACTAATATTGCATTCTCTCTGCATACTTTCATTTTAAACTCCACCCTCACTCACCACCCAGATCGTGTGTTCATACTATACATGTTCCTTTCTCCTCTAATTTTAATGTATATATGATAACTTTTTATTACAAAATTGGTCTGCTAGCTGCTGTAACATTTTTATCCCTTCTATTCCCCTTCCCCTAAATTGCCTCAGTAGTTATCATAAAGTTGCAATAGATGTATATGCATACAAGAACACCTGAGGGAGACTCAATTCATTCTGCTGCTGTAAGATGCTGTAAATGTTTTACTTCACCAATATAGAGAATTAAAGCAATCTTCACTGACACTAGATATGGGGCTGAATAATGGGTTTATTAAATGAGCCTGAGAAGCAGCTCAAAAGCTGATGACTTTCTGTGTAGCTCATTTTACAGAGAAAAGCAACAGCAATTTAATGTCACTCAGCAGAAAGGAAAGTAATGTTGGCTTGCATATGAAATAACAAAAAAGTAGATTTCACTGGTTACCAATGAATAATATATACGTCTTTATTTATTTGTGTTTTGTTAATTAATAACAAATAAAGTTTTAGTTAGTTATGCATATATGTCTGCATCTATGTTTGTATATTTATATTGTTTTTTTGACAGTGAAAGTCTAAATGGGTAGAACCCCCCCCCTCCTTTTTCAATGTAGAAAAAAAAAGCTATGATTTGACTATCACTGATTGTTGGAATCTGCCAGGTCTTTTCTTCTGATGACTAGTTTAGCAAATTCAGTTTAGTTACAGGAGTTGAATGGGTGATAGCTCAACTGCCTTCTTCTTTCACATGTCCCAAACATTCAAAAAATAAATTCTCATGTTAATAACATGACTATAAAATGTTGTATTTGCCTTTCACCCAAGATGTTCTGGTGACACGTTCATTAAGGAACATCCTTTTCTCCAGACATATTTGTTAAGCACAGTGTATGACTTGCACAGTAGATATCTGGAAATTCAGCACTGGTGTTCAAATCCTGGGGACTACTTCTCCCTTTTATACATTAAACATACTCTACCTACCTAATGGTGACGTGGTTAAATCCAAAAGATGAAAATATAATGGGGGCATTGCAGGCTTTTCTTGTGGGCTCATTCCATCCCAGCCACATTAATTCTTCCATAAAGCTAAATAACTCATAACCTTGCTATCATTCCTCTTCCTCCAGTTTTAGGACATTAATTAAACCTTGCTTATTTGATTTTGTAGTCAGAGACTCATTTATATGTCAATTGTTCAGATTTTCACAGAGTGTATAATTCTACATATTTTTTTTTTGTAAAAAATATTGTTGAACATGAGAAAATGTTTATTAATACTCTAAACTATTTTAAAATTATATTACCTTAGTCTAAATGTTTGTACCTTTTTGAAACCTGATTAGTAGCAAGTATTACTGAATTACAATAATATAAAGAGAAAAAGAATATACTTATATATTTTAGCTGATTATATTATTTTCATATATTATTTAAGTGTCTTTATTTAAAACTAAGAGGATAAGAGAAACTGATCTAAACATTATTTGTGAGGGTAGAAAGTTTGTTTGGTTAGATTCACTAACGAAACAAAGAGGTATATTACATCATAGTGATAGGGAATGGTTTTTAAGATTAAGAATTACAAGTTCAGATGTTTTATTGTTTTTAATTATCCCTTTGGTGTCAGTCAGAAACATGCAAAAACTATACAGTAAAAACATTTTTAAATTCTTCATCCAAGATAGAATAAAAAATAAACAATATTTACATAAAATCACATATAAAACAAACTCAAAACTTGGAAATGAAATGTTTATCCATAAATGTTAATGGTCTGAATAATAGTAATAAAAGAAGGAGCCTATTCAAATACATAAATTTACATAAACCACAAGTAGTCTTTTTACAAGAGACACACTTATTAGATAGAGATATAAACAACTTAAATATCAATAATTACACAGTATTAATAAGTTTGCAATATAAAACAAAAAAAAAGAGGAGCAGCTATACTACTTCGCAATACAATTATAACACCTAAAATAATTACTACACTTCAAGATACATCCGGTATGTTTTGTCTAGCTTCAATAGAGTTAAATAAGAGAATCTATACTTTACTAAATCTATATTGGATTCCAGGACTAGGATTAAGAACAGTTAAACAGCACTTTGAAGAGATAATTCGTCTAACTAAGGGTAGCCTGATATTGGCAGGAGACTTCAACTGTATAATAAATGAAAAAGATACAGATTCTAAATCTAAAAGAAGAAAACAACCTATCTCCATGGCGCTTTTAAATTTTATAGATACACTATATTTAAAAGATATAAACGAATTTGCAGATCCAGACTCACTAATCTTTTCATTTTATTCTCATAGATATAGAACTAACTCTAGAATAGGTAGAATATATGTCGCCAATGACCTAATAACAAAAATTGACAAAGTCAAAATTATAAATTATCCCTTATCTGATCATAATGCCATAGTCTTTCAGATAGAACTTACTCCTTTTCATTCAAATCCCATTACTAGGATACCTTCCTATATCACAAAATTGACAGAATTTAAAGAATTTTATGAAGAAACAATCAAAAACTTTCTAGAAATAAACTACACAGAGGGTATTTCAGAAATATATGTCTGGGATTCATTAAAGGTAGTTACATATGGGAAAATATTATCCTGGTACATAAATAAAAGGAAGTCATGGAATAAAGATATACTAGACTTACAAAACAAAGCAGATGAATTGAAACTGGAAATACAAAAGGGCAATACTACTCAAGTTCAAGAACTTAAACAAATCAATAAGAAGTATGCAGAATTGTTACATCATAAGATTATGATTAACTTAGAAAAGATAAAAATAAACTAATACTTTACTAATCCAGCACACCTGAGACACTTAACTAATAGAACAAAAAAAATAAAATCTAAACAAATAAAAGAAATATTTATGCCTAATACTAACAAAAGAGTTACGGATCTAAATGATATTTTAGAAGCATTCAGACTTCAATTTAACTTTGATAATTCCCTAAACACCCAAGATACACCTACCAAGGATATAAAAAATAATTAGAAAATAATATTCATATTAAATTAACACAAGAACAAATAGACATTATAAACAAACCAATCAATATGACAGAATTAAAATCACAAAGCAAAATGCTCAAGACAAATAAAGTTCCTGGCCAAGAAAATATGCTACCAGAAATGCATAAATTAATACCAAATCAAGCCATATCCTTACTATTAAAAGTATATGATATAGCCAAAAAAGATTTGAACATACCACCGTCTTGGAAATATTCATTGATATCTTCAATTATCAAACCAGATAAAGATGAGAAGTAGTGCTCTTCATATAGGCCAATATCATTACTCAATATAGACTATAAGATGTTTATGGCTATATATACAGATAGGATCAAACACTTTCTTCCTTTCTTAATTCACAAAGATCAAACAGGTTTTATTAAAGGAAGAAACACTTCAGATAATATTAAAAGAATACTAACATTAATAGACTATAGCAAACATAGAGTCCTATATTTAAATGTAATCTTATTAGATATTAATAAAGCTTTTGATTCTGTTAACTGGAACTTTCTTTCACTAGTTTTAAAAGAATATAACTTTCCTTCTAATTTTAATAACCTTATCCAAATACTATATGAAAAATCTACTGCATATGTTAAACTAGAATCACATAGATCAGGCCCTATAACAATCAAAAAGGGAACTAAACAAGGTTGCCCTTTATCACCATTGTTATTTGGATTACTCATAGAACCCTTTGCAAATCAAATCAGATCAAGCAATAACATAAAGGCCACATGTATTAATAAAATGTTAAACCTTAAAATCCAACTTTTTGCTGATGACATACTTTTAACTCTCTCAGATGCCAATGAGTCTTTGAATGCTCTAGTTAACTCTATGAATAAATTTCAAAATATTTCAGGCCTAAAATTTAATGAAAACAAAACTAAAATTATGCCCTGTAACTGTAAAAAAATATATAAACGAAAGATTTTCCAAATATATAGTAACAGAAAATAAATTATTATACCTGGGAATAAATCTACTCAATGACTTAACAGATTCTCTAATATTTAACTATAATAAAATACTAGACAAAATAGAACAAACAATTGTTTACTGGAATAAATACATCTTTTCAACAGCAGACAGATTATATCTTATTAAAGCAATCATATTTCCCAAAATATTATACTTAATACAAAACTTTTCATTGCCACCTCCCAAATATATTATTCAAAGATACAATAAACTAATTTTAAATGTTCTATGGTTTCCAAATAAACCCCATATAGCCTTAAATAAGCATTTACCAGATTGGGAAGATGGTGGAATTAATTTACTGGATATTGATTTATATATTACCTCCTCTGTTATTAAAAATATAACACTATGGTTAAATAATTCATACACACCTATATGGAAACAAGAGCATGAGCAGATTAAGATAGAATTTAATTACAATCATATACAAGATAATTTAACTGTAATATCATCACCCCTTATATGGATGGTAAAATATTATTTTTGTAGGGAAAAAATAATATCAATAAATTACCATCAAACTATATAGGCTCTACACTATCAGCATTCAAAACATAATAAACAAAATACCAAGTTTTAATTCTTGGATTTTTCTTATTTTCCCTATAGCTTTCACACCTACTATTCTTGACACATCTCAAATTTCTAAAATGAATATATTCAAGAAAGAATCATTACTCTTTTGGCATCAGCTTATAGAGAAAGGGAAAATACTAACAAATGAACAGATAACTTACAATTATAATATAAATAAAGACTACTGGTTGCTTTTACAAAATCGAAGACATTTTCTTATAAATAAAGTAGAACAAATGCAACCTTCAGTTAGACATGAAGCTCCAAAACTCATTGAATACCTTATTCTTATCACAAAACAACCTTATCAGGGTACAGATTACTTATCTAACATCTATAAAATTGTTAAAAAAACAAAAAATTATCATGAAAAATCATACTGGGATTATTATACTTTAATAAACAACCATCCTCCAATTGAAGAAGAAAAAACTAATATTCTAAAATCTTCCAAATTTTCTACATTATCAAAATACTGGCAATTATTCACTTGGAGATATCTACACAGAAGTTTCTATACACCACATAGGCTAGCCAAAATGTTTAGTAGTGAAGATCAATGTTGGAGATGCTAAATCAAGATAATAGCAGATTGGCAGCATGTTTTTTTATGAATGTATATGTCTCAATATGTACTGGAAGTCCATTAACTATTTTTTTCAGACTGTTTATAATGATAATTTTCAATTAACAAAGTCTATAATTTTATTCAATTCTCCTATTCCAAACTGTGTACCAAAAAATACACTAAAATCCTATGGTCACTAGTGGCAATTTCACGTAAAATCATAACTATACACTGGAAAAATGTGGCTTCTCTTACGTTCAAGAAATTTATGGATTTAACATCAACAGTTGCTCACATGGAAATATTAACACTGAAGAACATAACTAAAAGATCTACTTCATACTATTACTCTTGGATGAAAGTATTGGAAATACTTGAAAAGATTGATGAAGATATATCATCTTATGTTTCTAACTTTATATAATATAGAATTTCAATGTTATTTGCATAGACACCAATGTAAATAGTTATATAATGGTGTGAAGTTAGTAATGTTTTAGAATTGTAAATATGTTATTTATCTATATTTCATGTAATGTTTCTTAAGACATCTTATTTGAAATAATAAAAAATATTTAGTGAGGAAAAAAAGAACGGTTTTAGTGAAACAACCTCATTTAAACCTGGTTCTTTGTCTGCATTCAATGACAAAATCCATTTCTGTTCAGCAGATTCTGTCCTGTTCCTAATACCCCCCTTAAATTCTCTGAAATTATTTCCAGCACCAGAAAGCTAAAGGTATGGTCAGTACCAAAATTCATTATATGTTTAGCAAGGGCATTCATATCTTTCTTATTTTTAATGTCCCTCTGATGTTCCAAGATTCTATCCTTAAGCTGTCTGATACTCATACCTATATAAAATGCAGGGCATGTAGCACAATAACTAAGATATATTATGTTTCTGGTGTTACAGTCAGCATAGAAATCTATTTCTACCTCAGACTTATTATGTGAATGTGCATAATTCATACCTGTATGAATAAACCTACAGGCCATACATTTCCTACATTTAAAAGTACCTTTCCTAGTCAATGTTAAAACTTTCTTAGTAGTGGATGCATTATAGCACAGGTGCCTCTTCAATGATCTATTATTTTTAAAAGAGAAGTGTGGCACTGCATCTATAACACTTCTTAGTTCATCCACTGTATCTAAAATGTCCCAATTATGTTTGATGCTATCACAGACTCTATAGATATCTGATGAGTATGTTAAAGGAAATCTAAGGACCTCTGTTCTTTCATGTATCTTTGTCTCTGTTTCAATGCATCTGTTATGCATCTATCAGTTTCATTTATTGAATACCCTCTATCTAAGAAGTCTTTCTTCAGAGACTCAAGTGCTAAACTAAGCTGTTGATCTTCATTATGGAGTCTCGTGACCCTAAGTACTTGTCCCTTAATCACGTTCTTAGGAATATGCCTGGGGTGCATACTACTCTTATGAAGTAGACAATTCCTCCAAGTGGATTTTCTATAAATACTAGTCTCCATGTGGTTAAAGTCTGATTTCTTCACAATAACATCTAAAAATTCAATTTGTTCCCAGGAATACTTAAATGTAAATCTAAGAAAACCTGTTGATTGATGCAAGAACTCTACAAATTCAACAAGAGTCTCAGGTGATCCATTCCATAAAAGGAAAATCTCATCCACAAACCTAAAATACCATAAGATGTGGTGAGAAAAAACTGTAGCTTGTACTAATATCTACCAACTGACCCTGGACCCTAACCCCTAACACTAAAGGTCTCACTACTCACACCACTCCTGACCCGACTCCTAAACCCTAACTCACTTAAAACTAACCCCCCTATTTTTGTTTACTATTGCATTATACTAACCTAACCTGCGCCTACCGCTCAAAAAGCAACTAACTTAACACACTAACACCAAAAAACTTACACACACTCACACCACACCTAACAATATAGCCCAACAACAATGCGCCAAGTATGTCATTAATGTTTTCAAGGTGTTTTGATTTTTTTTTTTTTTTTTTTTTTTTGATTTTTTTGGTTTCAGTCTATAGTTTTCAGGATTTTGACAGTAAAAATACATCTCTCTCCCATTGTACTAAAGCCAGCTGTGACACCAGTTGTTTGTCTGTGTCAGCCTTGACTGGAAAACATTTGTGTTGGTGGGTGATTCAATGACAGCTCCTAATTTGCAATCATCAGTAAATGTAGTCAGCCAGAGGCCATTGACAATGGCCTTGACTTAAGAGAAGTAAATGCCAAAAATGAGTAGTCACAGGACTGATCCCTGAGGTACTCATCTTGTAACTCGCCTCTTTGTAGGGGTGGACTCCCCAATTCTAACTTCCTGGGTCCTGTCTATGAGCCACCTGGCTATCCACTGAGTGATATAAGTATTTGTACCTATCCTCTTAAATTTTTCAACAATACCTAAATGTGGTATTGTGTCAAATGCCTTGACCAGGTCAAGGTAGACAGTGTGAACCATTTTGCCTTCATCCATTGCTTTGGTGACCTTTTCAAAGACGTTCACCAGGTTGAGTAGCCATGACGTTTCTTTGATGAAACCAAATTGGGTTGGGTTCAGTGTCTGGAGGTTTCCTATATCGTTATTGATCATTTCCATGATAATTCAATCCATTGCTTTACATATGTGACTAGTGAGACTTATGGGTCTGTAGTTTCCAGGGTCTGTAGATGGCCCACCTTTGTGCAAAGGGATGACTGCTGCTGTTCTTCATTCATGAGGCACGAAACCTCTTTGGAGGCTATAGTTAAAAATAGCATTTCCAGAGGGCCTGATATGTCCTGTTTCATGCTAATTAGAAGGCATCCTTGGATATTGTCAGGAACCATTAATGCAGTGCTCTTGGCCTTAAGGACCTGTTTCCTAGTGACAGCAGGAGGGATTATATTTGATGGTATTTCCTGAGGGAAAGTTGAGGGGGGGGAGGGGTAAAGTTGGAGCTGAAGTTGTCACCCAGTAGGTTTGCTAAATCTTCTGGCTCAATATAGGTTGTTCCATTTAAAATGAGCTATGCACACAATTGTGTATTGCCTTTGAGGTTGCAGGCATAGCTAAAGAATTCCTTTTCATTGTCCTTGGCCTGGAAGGCCACATTTACATAATATTTGGTTTTAGTAGACTTTATTTGTTCTCTGAGTTTTTTTAGTTTGATGAGAGTGCTTTTATCTTGATGGACTCTACACCTCCTCATTTTGCCATGATTTTCATCCTTCTATTATACAGCCTACTGATGTTGTGATTCCACCAGGATGGCTTGTTTTTTGAGTTAGTTCTGTACTTCCTCCTGGTGGGTACAGCTGCCTCTATGCAGCTGTTAAGATGCTTGTATAGGTTGCTGTGAACAGTTATGCATAGGCAGCTGTGTTCCCAGGGTTTATGGGGCTTGAACTTTTGTCAGGTTATCACTTAATAGTCAGAGGTTAGCCTTAGAGTAGTTCCTGAATATTCCAGGATTAGCTGGGGTTCCAGGTTTTATTTTTACTTCAAAAGAGACCATTTTGTGGTCTAACATTACCAGGGAAAACATTACACTGGGGGGTGTGCAGCACTCTCCCATATGAGTGAGTACCAGATCCAGTATTGTTGCACCCCTGGTTGGTGTATTGACAATCTGATCCAGAGAGTTTTCAAACTCCAGAAATGTATGCCCTGTACATTTGGTGTTGTATATGATTCCTAGCTAATAGTCGGGTAATTAAAGTCACCCCTGAATATGGTATTAGGTTGGATGGTGAGTGTTTCCAATAAGTTTAAATCCATGGTATGGGTTTCCTGGCTCATAGAGGGAGACCAATAGCTTGCAAGGAAGTGGTATTGGATTTTGCATGTGGTGGTTTGAATGTGGAGAAGCTCAAGTACATTGTCCTGTGTGACCAGCCTTGAGGCATATTTATTTTTGAAGTAAATTGAGACACCTGCACCTTTAGCCCCTGTCTGTGTAGTAGCTGGTTTAAGTATGTGGAAGGCATAACCTTGCACTGTCAGTGTGCTCTCTGCAGATTTAAGCCATGTCTGAGTGACCACACAGATGTCAGCATTCTCTAGGGTGAAGAGAGCTTCTAGGGAGTGGAGGGTTTTTTTTTTTGTTTAGACTCCTAGCACTGAGCAGTAATACCTGTAGATTTTCTTGGTTTTGATTTGCTATGTCAGAAGTACTTCTAGTTTGGCATCGCTTAAAAAAGGTGCTATGGGGGTGGATGGTTTACTATCAAAATTTAGATTGGCACTTATGCAAAGCTTAGAAGGTCAAAAGGCTGTTTTCAAGTTTGCATAATGCCAATCCAGAAAATGTTCGACTCCACATTAGTGAATGGTAGTATGCATTCGCTAATGTGGAATCAACATTCTGATAACAGATTGCACTACAGTGGGGATTGGGAAATGTACCGTTTTCTCACTGTACTGCGATCTCAGAGTTGGAATATACAATATGCAGGGGGTGTGGGGGCATTACCAGTAACACTGACTTTTGACATTGGAACTTCCATTGTTCAAATGTCGATTCCATGTTACCATTTCTGAAATTTTGGTAATTCATTATGAAATTCGTCAAAGTGGTTCATTCAAAAGGCAGAAAATTACTTTGATTTTCCATATTTTGATAGTAAATTGGGGAGGACAATGTTTTAGTTAATATTCAAACTCCTAGAAGAAAGAGGTGCAGATCATCCCTGGAAAAGCAGCATTGTCTTTTGACCATCTACTTCCATGCTGACAAATATTGCACCCACTTAGAATGACACAACAAACTAAGCCAGTTATTAGAGTCAGTCATCTTTTACTCTTATTGTGACATCATCCTTGGAGAAGGTAGACTGCTGCTCAGTGCTAGGCTCATACAAGCCTGGGACACATATTCTGAGAGCTCTATGATGTCTCTCTTCATATAGGCTAAGGAGGTACCATCTTAGGTCATTTACACCCACATGGACTATGACTGAGTCATACTGGTACTTGTAGTCCAATGACCTGAGTGCATGCGTAATGTGGCATATCCTGGCCCCTGATAAGCATCCTGGCTTTCTCCTTACTCAGCCTGGTGAGGGGGACATAAGTGTGTCTCACAATGGAGTCTCCAATGACCAGAATGCTGGATTGTATGGAGTCTTGCCTTATGGGCTTAGAAGTAGAGGCTCCATGAGATGTGGCTCTATGTATTGTTGTAGGTGTTGTTTTGAAAGAGTGCATTCAGGACTGCTGAGGATGTTTGCTATGTGTACTTTGTCTAGGAGGTCTTTGGGGTTTAGGAAGGTTACATTTAAGTGCCTCAGCAAGTGTGCATCTATGTATCTGCTTTGAATTGTGCATGATGCGTGCAACGTATGTACTACTGATATTATTGACATTAGGAGTGATTTTATGTGAGAGCTTTGCCTCCACTGAGATTGTGCAAATACATCTCCTACATACCCTATCAGTTTGAGAATTAACAGGTTGTCACTTAACATGAGGCAATTTCTACATTATCTTAGGATGCCCATATACATCAAGCTGGCAACAGAGATAGTGAGAAAGTTCATATCCATGGCAACAGACCCCTTTTTATTGATTACTTTATATTCTCACTCCAAATGTCTAATGCCTGGAGTATCTGGTTTGCAACTCTGGGCCAGTGCTTGTCACTGCAAACTAGCTGTACTGTGTGCAACTAGGTATTGCTGAAATTTCAATGGTGCTTTTACAGGAAAAATGTCAACTCAAGGTGTCTGTGGTTATACAGGACACTGCCAAACACTTAAGGGGAAAATAATAAGTACAGCCTGATGATTTATGGATGAAGTATTCTGGCAGATATTCTGAAGTCAGAAGCAAATCAAGCCATACTTACTAAAAAGAAAGAATTAGGTTGTCAAGAATGATGAAAAGAGGGGAGTCACCTGAATGGCTACTGCCTGGCTACTACTAGTGTTGGTCTCACCACAGCTTCAATCTGCTGGGATACAATGCTCCATTGCTTCTTCTCTCACCAGAAGTAAAAGAGTGGCACCAATCCGAAGATGTGAAGCAGGCCACAGCTTGTTTTGGTGATCCACAGTCATATCCCAGATCATGCAAGGTCCACAGGCTTGTAGTAGCCTTTTCCTGGTAGATGCCTTGAATAGCAACCAGACCAATCAGGAAGGTCAACACAGGTACTCACCTCCCAACCAGAAACAGTCAGGAATTTTTGCACTCTACTCCTTCTCTCACCAGGAGCAGGCTATAAGCACAAATTCCAAACTGACACCTATGAAGCAGTTATTAGGCTTTCTGGTGATCAACACTCCTCACAAAATAATGTCCCTATGCTCCTTCTCTCACCAGGAGGAAACAGAAGCACTAATCCCAAAATGACTACAGAGAGACAGAATGTGGGCTTCCCAATAATTGGTGGTCTTGCAGATTTTAAAGGTAAGACGGAAAAATGTGTTAATATCCTAAGAGCTGCAGTGTACACTAAGAGGGGTAGCTTAATCTTTAGCTATCTAAGTGGAGAGCCCCTAATTTTAAAAGAGTAAGATAGATTGGAAGGGGGTGGGCACTTTATATTCTTTTTCTATGGAATACAGTGGGGTAGCCAATTAATTTAAATAGTTGAAGGGGGGTGATTTCACAAAATGATAATTATGTGCTTACTCAAAATAGCCAATGAAAGTGGAGAGGAGAAGGAGTTATGTGGTCAAATTAGCATAAAGGACAGGCAACTAGACAGACAGTTGAATTTAAAAACAGAACAGTGCCAGCGTGGGAGAGTGGGGAAAATTTTAATTTCTGTGTGATTCACAAGAGACACAGCTATGGTCTCTTTTTTAGTTTAGATATGCAATTAAAAGCAGAATACAAGTAAAACTGGAGAAGTATAGGTAAAATAATTATCAGCTGTGGAAGGTATAAACTTACAGTTTTAAACATATTAAGATATTAAGAAACACTACAGTGTGAGGATAATTTTTAATTACTGTATGTATGTATATATGTTTTGTTAACTTGTGTTATAGATGTCAGAATGTGTTATGAAAAGGTTTGTGGGTTTCGTTTCTGCCTCCCCAATTATGTTTGATGGTAAGTTTTGTAGAAAGTGTTAGGGGCATAAACTGTATATTCATCACCATCATTATCACCCCCCTTTTTTCCCATTTTCTACATAAAGTCAGGGTGTTGTGTGAACCATCACCATCTCTCTCTATTCAATGGCAGTCTGATGCCTTCTTTGATACTCATGCCTGAGTGTTGCAAGTCTTCTCTCACACAGTTCATACACCTCTTTACTGGACACCCACATTTCCTCTTGCCTTCTTCCTGTCTGTCCTCAATCTTCTTCACCAGATTGTTTTCTGCTTTTCTGCACATGTGTCTGAACAACTGTAATCTGTTTTCTTTGACCTTTTCTGCAATTGGAGCTCCTTTGGCTTCTGCTCATATATCCTCATTTCTTTGTCTGTCCCACAGTATGCATCCTACCACCCATCTCAAGTACTTCATTCCCAACACCTCGTATTTCCTCAACTGCTCTACATTTACTGCTCAGGTTTCTGTACCACACCATTGTTTTGTACACCTTACTTTTCAGGTTCTTTAGTATTTTTTGTCATACACTACATTTGACAGTCTGTGGCAGTTGGCCGCAGCCCCTCTGATTCTATCATTAACCTTCTGATTCAGACTTCCCTGCTCCTTAACCACCCCTTTCAGATACTTGAAGCTGTTAACCTATTCCACTGTTTTCCCTTCTATCTCAGTTCTCATCTTCTTCTGATCCCCCCCCCCAATTTGCTGCCATTACAACTGCCCTATCTGTACCCAGTTTCACCCCATGTGCTTTCAATTTTGCAATCCATTCCCATATCCTTTGCTGAAGTTCTTGCTCAGAGTCTGCCTGTAATGCCACATTGTCTGCATATAGGAACTTTGACAATCTGCCCCCTCCGACCTGTTTACTGATGTAATCCATGACCAGTATGAACAGCAGTGCGCTCAGAATCCTGATGCATACCCACTCCCACTGGGAACCCCTCTGAGGGAATGAACACCATTCGTACTTGAGTCATTGATTCCTTATACATAGCTTGCATTAATTTTGCCAATGTTTCTGGGATTTTGAACAACCACAGGATGCACAAATCACCTTTCTTGGGATCTTGTAATATCCTTTCTGTAAGTCTAGGAATACCTAGTTGGAATCTTTTCTCATCTCTAGCTTCTTCTCTTCAAATGTTAATGAAAAATTAACTCTATATGGGACTAGAAGCAAAAACATTTTCAGGTCCTTCCTTTAATGAAGTGTGGATTAGTGCCTTGTTATGCAGGATTTACACTGTTAAAAACATGAAACAATATTCAAACAAATAGACATGATATTTGTAAGAGAGATATAAAAAGGATTTAGGAAAAAGGGTTCCCAAGCAGTTACCATAATGGTGGAAGTCATAGAGTCAGTCTTAAGGGTAAAATATGAGGGCTTATACTGCTAATAAAGTTTGTACAATAAAGCTGGATGATAGTCTACTTTAGTAAATTTACTTGAGATTAACGTAGATGAGAAACAGAAATTACCACAGAAATTTACAAGGCTTCTTAGATATTAATATTGATATATGGTCCTGGGTTTCGCAATTACCTCAGTATGTAACCAATTCAAAGAAGTTTAAAATATTTGCATGGAATATTTGCACAAATATTTGTATGCACTGAATAAATTAGGATAGCTACACTATCTTATTCTTTATTTTAATGGTTGGAGTACTCAGGAAAAGGTCTGGGGGGTTGTGAACATGTTTTTGGCCACATTCAAAATTAGAGGACTTCAAATTAGTTTGGGGTAATCTTTATCAGGGGTGTTATAATGAAAAGAAATGCTTTTGCAAATTTTACTTTTCTTGAGCTATGAAATGCAAACACAAACCTCTACAAGTGAAAAAGCTATTCTGTTTGCTGTTACGTTTATCATGAAGAAATCTTTAAATAGAAGAGGGAAATTAATTTCTGCACCATGTATTGATAATGTTGTTTAACTGATGGATGAGCCAAGCCAAAGAGAGGCTGATGAAGTTTTGTGGACTAAACCTGTTAGCAAATATTAGTATAAGGACAGAGTAACTGCATGAGATAGGTACAGTTTTAAGGAACAGACTTGGTATAGATAGAGTGATGTAGCTATCCAGGTATCTTAATGGACTGAAATATATTCAATTTGGATTTAGAGTGCACATTTTGTTGATATTATCTTGAAGTGGGGTATAGGTTCTAATGTTTTCGGATCTATGTGCAAATCTGTAAATATGTTTAAATGCAGCTCAAATTTAATTTCTTGAGTTTTGTTACCTTTCATTTTTGATTATTAGGGGAAACATCTCTTTATGGTTTATTATAGGGTCATTCATTTTGAGGTAAGTTCAGCACAAGTAAGCCAGACAAATGATTTGTCAGTATTCCATTGTATAATATAGGTCTTCATTTTATTGCACTTGCAAGGTTACGGTGTTCCTTGGTTTTACTGAAATAAAAGCTGTCAGAATAGATGCTCATCTGTAAGATATTGTGTCACAGTTTTATATCCGTGTAACACTGATGAATTGATTTGCTTGGTATTTTTCATTTTTGAATACCAGCAAAGATCTGTCTGCGAGAAAGTTTATAAATAGTACAAAAGAAAAAAAAAGGCAAGTGCAAGTGGGACTTATAAAAAAAACACTTCAGATGAAGAGAGGGAGGTGAGTAATTTAAAAGGAAATTATATGAATTTATTTTCCTCTACTGAAAAACATGGAATGGTTACAAAAAGAGGTTGTATAGCCAGACCCAGTAAACTGGGAAATTATTTCATATGCTTAGTATGGGATGAAACAATATTTGTGTTAATGCTGTGGCAGGACAAGTATTAAGGAAAGTATTATCTTAAAGAAGGCATGCATCTCTTGTTGTAACACATCTAAGTACAAATAATTTGATAAGGTTATTTTACAAAATATATAATGAGAGTGTATAAGCCATGTGACATGAGACACACCTGCAACATTTTTAGAAGTAATGCCAAGAAGTATAGTAAGACTACAAAAATTAATTAACTGTTTGTTGTTTTTTCTTTTCGGCTTTTCCCGGTTAGGGGTCGCCATAGCGGAACTCCAGTCTGCTAATGATTGGCAGTAGATTTTTATGGTGCTGAGTTGCCAGCCCAACGCCCAACCTTCAGCAAAGGCACACCCATTCACGCTTGTCTTTCGGAGGCCACTCGACCGCAGGGAGGACATGCAGACTCCACACAGAAGACACTCCAGCCGAGAATTGAACGGGAGAACCTCTTGCTGTGAGGCAACAACGCAACCGCTGTACCACCTCGGCTTCCCATCAGTCTAATTCAATGTGTGAAAAAATGCTTTTGTTTGTCTGTTTCATTGGTTGCTTGCTTGCTTATGCTTGGGTATAGTTTAATTGGAGTGCAGGGTGATGTTTGAGATATGCATCTGAGAGAGAGTAAAATATGGGCATTGTCAGCACAGTAGTGCATCCAGACCTGTCTTTCTAATGGCATCTTTCCAATGAAGTATGTTCATGATAAACAGTAGCAATGCTAATCACAAGATTTGCAGAACGTCACAGTAAAAGAGTGCTATCAAGGAAGAATTATTAGAGACACAAGACTGTAAATGGCCTAAGTGAAAAGAAGCAAACTATGTGTGTTGTGGCATAAAAGTGAAGAGCAGGTTCAGAGACATTTGGCTAGGAGTCTCCTGGTCCCTATGTCCAAGGCTGTTAAGAGATCGAGGGGGCACCAAGATGCAATATAATCACTGTTGTTATGCCACCGGGTGGTACATTCAAGATCTTAGCCGTGTTGTCTCAGATCAGTGGCAACTCCAAAAACTGAGCTGATGGCAATAGAATGAGTAATGAACCATTAGAAAGGAACTGAGCTATACATCTACCACATTCTCTAAATCCTCACATATAAAGAGAAAAATATGGTTATAGCTGCAACAAAACCTATCCATTTATCCATTCAAAATAAAAAAAATCATTTCATGACAATGAGTGCGACCAATGTAATTGTCAAAATTAAAATAAACAAGCTTAAAACATTGATGAAGTACTCTAGCAATGAAAACAGAAGGAAACAGAAAAAGCAAACAAAAAGGAAAGTACTAAACTTCAGGTAAAAAGAGTCACATCAGTCAAAGAGTGAGATAAAACTGGGCTTACTGCAAGTGCTCATGTACCATTAACTCACACATAATTCCTTGCAGCCACATACTCGTGTTAAGTGCCTAACTACCACTAACTCAAGCCTGTGAACTTACTAAATCTAAACTCCATTATAGAACACTTACCCTAACCTGAAAAACTCCCATTAAGTCCCTAAACCTAAAGTCCCAATCATTCCATAAACCTAAAATCCCCCTCCTGTCCCAAATCCTAAGATCCCCGTCTATCTAATCCAAACCCTAATCTTTTGATACCTTCTGACCACGCCCTAACCATAAAATTCTCCTCTCCTCCCTAACACTAATTTTCTGATAATTCCCTAAACCTAAAATGCCCCCTCCCTAAATTACTCCTCCCCATTTCCATTCCCAATAACCTGGTCCACTGTGAGCACTTGCTTGCATCCATCTCCCACAATGGAAATAAACAGCCAGTAGCTGCATCACTGAACTCACATTCGAGTTCAATCATGAGCAGCTAGGCAGTCAGGGTTACAGTCATTCATGTCCCAGGCTACGTGTTAGCGGAATTTAAGCAGCTGGGGCTTAAGTGGCTGTAAGAATCCCAATAAAACCATTTTACATATCCAAAAGAGAGCAAAGAATAATTAAGCAAGGAAAAATGAAGCTAAATAAAATGGATGGAGGAGAGATTCAAAGATGGCTGCCATTCTGTGAACACTACTAATCTACAGCTCTTCATACAATCAGAGGAAAATCTAACCCTGAGGATATATATAATGTTCTTTTTCACAGCAAATCTAAGGAAAAACAACTATAACTTCAACCAAATATCATACAGGAGGTGATCGGAACTGAAACACGTACTAATCAGGCAGGATTATAACAGATCATTTGTCTCTGAAGAGAGTCTCAAACAAAGGAACCGTGTGCTCAGGAATATTGGCCTAACTACTCTGTTCTTACACCAAGTTTCTTTGTTGATCTATGATGTCGAAAGATGAAAAACATATGGACACAACAACTTCAAAAACTAAACTTTCTGAACTTCTATCGCCGGAGAAAGATTTAAATTCGAAAAGACAGAAAATTACAAAACAACTGGAGCATTTAAAACCAGGAAATAAAAATAAACCGGAGCAAATGGCAAACATGGAGGATATTAAAATAGCTTTACTTCCCATGCCAGAAGCGATAAAAGAACTATCTAATCAAGTGCAATCATTTGGAATTTCTTGCAGTCAAATTTTGGAAAGAATGGATAAAAATGACACAAGAATTACTGAGAATGAAGATACAATAGCATTGCTAACCAAAAAATCTGAGGTACATGAACAGGACATTCATTCTATGCAAGCTAAAATCATTGACCTAGAGACAAGGTTTAGGAGAAACAATATAATCATCAGAGTAATACCGGAATCTGTTCAATACAATGATTTAATTCCATCAATCATGCAAATATTCACAGCATTATTCAGTGACTCAGTAACTGCACAACAAATAACAATAGAGCAAGCACACAGAGCCCTGAGAGAATCACAAGTTTCTATCATACCACGACCTGTTTATGCAAAAATTCTAAACTTTCAAGACGTCAATAAAATATTACTAACTGTAGAAAAAAATGGGGGCTCTATTATGTGGCAAAACAACAGAATCTCTTTGGCTCAAGACTTGCCTTTGCAGATTAGGCAAGCCAGAGAGCTATTATTTCCCTATTGTAAGTTTCTCATTGAAAAACAAATCAAATTCCAAATGAAATACCCAAATACATTAATATTTACATTGGATGGGACTAGACATTCAGTCACAACAAAAAAAGAAGCAAAAATGACTTTTCTGGCAATTTTTAAAAGCTTACCTGCTTCTGAGTGAACTTCCGATGGGCCTGGCAGGGCATTCGAGGTCGGATCCACATTCTACTGTATGTCGAGGTCTTATCTTTGCTTTGTTTGTCTTTTTTTTTTGCTCTAGGCCATTTTTTACAACAGGTACGACCTTCTTTTGGTGTTATCTACTTGTGCTGTGCCATTTCCGAAGTTTTATTGCCTCCACGATGTCAAAATGTCCCACGAAGGGTCCTGAAATGGTTTTGCTGCTTCAGAGGGCATTTTATTGATGTGGCACTCCCGGAAGTCCGTCGGAATAAAGGGTCCCCCTTCGCAAAGCTGTCAGTCGCTCTGGAGTCCGCAAATTCAACGAAGAGGTTCCAGGACTGTTAAAATGCGAAAATTAGTTATATTAAACGTCTTTAGTGCTGGTAATACCTTAATACACACAACACTAGCCCCTTATTACTCCCTATGTTTAGTAAACACCAAGTTAAATATATAATGTGTTCAAATACACAGATGACATAACTATAGATATAAAACAGATCTGAGTTTGCAAGACTTTCAGTAAGAGGAGTTAGGGAACTAACTATATTAATCTACCTAGCTATAATCACATATTTTATTTTAACCAGTACACATATATATTTTACATATATAGGTTTAATCTCCCTTATATTTAATCCTTGATATTAACCTTGTTACAGGAATATATATTATTTGGACTACTTAATAATGGGCTTATATTTTGAGATGTTTGGGAATTCTCTGTGGTGACATTTCTTCCTTATTACTAGATTAAAGCATAAGAGTTAACCTAAAATTGCTAGAGGTTAAAACAGGCATATAGATTTTTGATAACGTGTTTCATAAGTATAGTTGATATTAAGTTTAAAAACACCTTCTGAAGAGTTGTTTATTCAGGTTTAGGGTAACTGTCAGGACCATTCAGGCTGTCTGACTAAATATTTAAATGTTTGTCTATTTGCACGAGTTTAGATTTACTAAAATTGTTAAGATTTTTTCTACGAGTGGTAGAAAGTTTTTCCAAATGTGAACTAATTTGTTTAATGTTAAATATCTGATGTTAATGTCTCAATCTGATTTCTTGGCTGAAGTGTAGGTACACATATAAACTAAGGTAAAACAAGCTCATTAGTTATTTCAGGAACACTATGGTTCATTTATCTGAGAACACATGTTTTATTGTGTCCCAAGTATTATTGCCAGATAAATGAGGGTGTTCCTAGGGAAGCAAAGGACAATAATTGTATATCTTGTTCTTCAGTTTTGCTCTGTCTCTCCTTTTTAACTATAATAACAAGAGGTGTGGAGGAATAGTGGTGTTTTAAAGGGAATGGGTAGATTAGGCTTTGTAGACATAGTTGTTTTGTGTATAGGTCCATTCCATGTTGTATTCTTTTTATATGTAAAGTTCTTTAATGTTTACCTGTTAATACCACAAATTTTTAAAATGTTTAACTTCGTTAAAGACCTATACTATTCCTGCTCCAGTGGGTAGGCACTGGTATGGGACGGGATCTCAAGAATGCTTTCACAAAACATATCTGTTTAACACTAAATTGCGAGTGCTAGAATACCAACATAAAAGAAATTTATTGGAATGTGGGTAATAGATTCATGGAATATTAAGGGGCTCCAGAACTTGAAAAAGAGGAAATTGTTGCTTCATTTATTTTTGCAGGCTAAGGCGTGTTTTATAATACTTCAGGAAACTCATTTGACTAATGACCAATGGACAGAAATAAAGAAAAAGAAATGGATAAGAGAAATTATTGCCTCGGAAGGTAAAACTAATAGTGCGGGAGTTGCGATAATTATAAAAAATCAATATCAAGATAAAATTTTAGATTCTAAAACGGATAAAGAAGGAAGGTGGTGCTATGTGATTCTTTCTTCTACTCTTTATGATAAACCCATCATACTCCTCAACATATATGCACCATGTAAGAATCAACAGTCATTCTTAGCATCACTGTATCCTATTTTAAATAAATATACTAGTCACTACATAATTATAGGGGGAGACTGGAATGCTTATCAGAATCCTAAGTTAGATAAATCAACCCCACAAAGGCCATTTAATAGTCAAGTACTATCAACATTAAGTGAGCTCAAACATGACTTTAAATTATACGACCCTTTTAAATATGTAAACAATCTTTTTAATACAAATAGTTTTACTTTCTACTCAACTTGTCACAAAATGTGGTCTGGAATAGACTTTTTTTTAATTTCGGAAACTTTGATTAATTATGATCCTGTAGTATACATACATGCTTACTATCTATCAGATCATTCTAAAATTTCATTAAGTTTTGCCAAAATCTTAGAAATAGTCGAATACACAGGAGTTATAATTGGTCCTTAAATCCAAACATGTTAAATAAAAAAGAAATACTCAAGGAAATTCAAGAAATTCTAAATTCCTCACTGGATAGATTAGTCAAACAACAACACATACCTGATATTGAATGGGCGGCAACTAAAGCTCAAGTAAGGGGGGTTTTCCTTCAAAAAGCCTCTTATTATAAAAAAATTCAGCTCAAAGAAGAACAAATCTTAGAGGCTAAAATTAAATCATTAGATCACGAATTAAGGCAAAATCATAACACACAAACAGAAACAGAATTATTTAAATGTCAGAAAGATCTTTTCCTGAGCCAAAATAATAGGTTAGCATTTCATGAAACCAAAATGCTTGCAAGATATGCTAATCATATTCAAACTCCATCAAGGTCTTTAGCTCGAATTATTAACCAATCTAAATCACCCTCTCAAATTACTGAGATACTCTACAAGGATAAAATTTATACAAAATTTGAAGATATTATTAATACCTTTGAATTTATTTACTCTCAAATTTATGGTGAGTTAGATGAGTCATGTATAAATGAGACTCATAATGATTTTATTCAAAAAATTAATTTTCTGAAATTAGAAGACAATTTGCATAAAGATTTAACCAAACCAATTTCCACCGAAGAAATATCAACAACAATCAATAAGTTGAAATCACATAAAGTGCCGGGCCCAGCTGGTCTTACTTCTGAGTTTTACAAAACATTTAGTGATACGATTCTTAAAATACTAGCATATACTTTTAACTATATTATTAACAATAAAATGAATGACCCTCATTTTAATGCATCCAAAACTATTTTAATACTCAAGGAAAATTCAGATCACCAAAACCTGGACAATTATAGACCTAGTTCACTCTTAAATATCGATACTAAAATTATGACTACTGTTTTAGCTAACACCACAAGGAAGACACCAATCCAAACTACTAACAAGTTGACAGAAAACACCATGAAGGACCCTGTTGACCAGAGACAGTAGAGTCAAATATACAGATCAGATACACAAATTTGACCTAGGTTTCATCTTTATTATACAGACTTCTTCAGAATATGAACATATTTAACCATTCCATTGATGTTATATACACTCATACACTACAACAAATACATCTCACCCCTTCAATTACCCTATCAGACAAAGTTCAATCTAACAAGCATATCCTAAATCTAACTTCATTAACCCTTCGAAGTAAAAAAATATACTTTCAATCCATCTCCACAATATTGTGTTACATATCAAAATGTGTTAAATACACAAAATGTAAATGTAAAATAAACATTTTCATATACAATCAACTAAACATTGTTAATGACACCCAATGTTCTTAAATTGCATAACAAAATAATGTCATAATGTCTAAAAAACAACAATAATAGTTAATCATATAAAAAATATAAAATTAACTTTCACGAATTTTGTTAAGAAATTTTAAACATTCTTTCTGGAAAACACCATTCCATAACAATAAGAAATAAAAAAAATGTTCTTAAAATCTTTTTATAAATAACATTTTCAACCCAAGATGTGTTTTAATTTTAATAGGGGCAATATGCTTATGCTATCATTAATTCCTGGAAATACTGTAGCATTTAATGCCAATTGCCATCTCATTTCACAAATATCAAGATGCACATCTAATACTGCACCCTGACCATCCTTTTTTATTTGCTGTATTACACAAAATCTAAATCTGTGCTCTGGATGTTGCTCTATGTGCCTAAGTAGGGCATTAGTATTTTTCATGTGCCTAATATCCAGGATGTGTTCACTAATTCTATCCCTGAACATCCTACAGGTTTTCTGTATATAAAAAGCTGGACAACCTTCACATTTAGCCATATAAACAACATTTTTAACATGACAATCAAAATGGCCATGTATACCAATAACCTTTCCCACAATAATAATTTTATCACATGTAACAAGAATATATTTACAAACACTACATCTACCACACCTAAAATTCCCTTTACTCCTGTGTGAATTAACATTCTCCCAACTGGAGTTTGCAGCTGACTCAAGCAATCGTTTAAAAGACTTCCCTTTCCTATATACGATTTTTGGGGGGTTGTTCAATTTTCTCCATACATTACTATCCAATTTTAATAACTTCTGTATATTTGACTCTATCGTCTCTGGTCAACAGGGTCCTTCCTGGTGTTTTCTGTCAACTTGTTAGTATTTTAGCTAACAGACTGAAGAAAATAATGAAGTTAATAATTTCAAATGAACAAATGGGTTTTTTAACTTCTAGGCAAACTAGTAACAATACTTTAACTCTGCATACGTTAATTTCTTATGCCAATCAAAAGAATTTAAATTTGTATGCACTCATTATTGATGCACAAAAAGCCTTTGATAGAGTGAACATAAAATTTTTATTCCATATTTTACCATTTTTTAACATACCGCAAGAATTTATCAGGACATTACAATTATTATATAATAATCCATACACTACCTTATATATCAACAAGATTTTCTCCAAAAGAATACAAATTAAAAATGGAACCCGGCAAGGTTGTCCTCTATCCCCTTTATTATTTAATTTATATTTGGAACCTTTATTTTTACATATTAAACAAAATGTATATCATAATGCCCCAAATACTTCATGGTACCAAGATTTCTATGGCAGCTTTTGCAGATGATCTTAATGTATATTGTACAACTCCAGTTACAGATACCAAGAAATTATTAACAGCTGTCGAAAACTTTGCAGTAATATCTAACTATAAAATAAACCTTACAAAAACCAAGATATTTCCATTAAAAACTCTGAAACCCTTTTCGCTTTTACCATTGGTAGGGCAAGTAAAATCGGAAGAAAAGATTAAATATTTAGGTATCACATTTTCTACAGATAATAAGGACTTTTATATTAATAATGTCAAATTAATTTGGGATCACATTTTATCTGACCTAAGGAGATGGAATAAACTAAAATTACCACCGTTAGCAAAGGTTTCAATTATTAAAATGAACGTATTACCCAGATTATTATATATCTTCAGATCTGCTCAGGTTTTAATCCCGAAGAAGTTCTTTAAACAAATCCACACGGAAGCTGCTAAATTTATTTGGGAACCAAGGAAAACTAGAATTTCATATGATAAATTGATGACCCCAAAAGACAGAGGGGGTTTAGAATTACCCAATTTCGAAAAATATTACTTAATTGTAAATGCCAGTAGAATTTTAAGAATTGCTAATTATGATACACATAGCAAGAATTGGTCCCTGAACTGGTTAAAATTGAATCATAAATATGTAGAGAGTCTGAAAATTAATCCTAAATCATTACCTTTTCTAAGGAAAGATACGTTGAAATCACTGGCTTTAATGGAGCATATTAAAATATATATCACATTATTACAAAATCTCTTCACCTCATTAAATCTTACCCAACACCTTATGATTTTACAACCTTTTCATAGGAATCCAAACCTGAGAATTAATAATCAATTAATCGACCTAAAAAACTTCCCACTTATTATTAATTTAACATTACGGGATATATACCCTTATTTGAAAGACTCGCCTCATGAAGTAAGACAGCAATGGAACCTTCCCAAATCATACTTAATAATATTGAGACAGATCAAAGATTTATCTATAAGTTATTTTAAAGATTTAAAAATTAATGAAGAGGATTTAACAAAATGTACAAATTTATGGCAAGTCCTCCTACAAGAGAATAAATATATAACATCTGCATATAAACTAATAAAATAAATTAAATATCAAGATCAAGTCCTTTTATCAAATTATTGGCGAGAAAAAATACATTTGATTGAAAATAGTAAAATATTAAAAGCAATCAATTTAACTAGTAAATCAATTTTCCTCCAAAAGTTAACTTTTACTCATCTGATGATTTTTAATAACGCTTATTATATGCATCTTAGCTTGCATAAATTTAACTCTAAAAACTCTCCTAAATGCCCATACTGTAAAAATGAAATGGCAGATCTTCATATGTTCTGGAGCTGTAAGTGTATATATAAACTATGGAATTCCTTGAAACTACAATTGCAGAAGGTGGGTTATCAAACTTCCACGCTTTCCTGAGAATTTACTATATTACATATTCCCCCAAATAATCTAACTAGATCCCAAATGACTATACTTATGAATATCTTTTTGTTAATGAAACTCTATATACATCGCAAACTTCATGGGACAACTTCAAGATTCTAGCGATAAAACACATACTAGCCCACAAGTTTCTAATTACTGATCATACCAAACATATTAATAATTGAAAAATCTGGGAACAAATTTTCAACATTATATGGGCTTAATGTGTGGAACCCAGGATATCCCTTGGATACTAGTACTATAAAGTAAACTTTAAGAGTGATCAAATTATTATAAGTAATAATACTTATTGTCTAGACTCTTCAGATGTCTTTTCTTGTGTTAAAATGAAAGCATTCATGTATATAATGTATATATGTTCTAGGATTTTTTTTTTTTTTTTGTAATACTGTTTGGAAACTACCTGTGTATATTAAGCTCAAATGTGTGTATGAACAGTTATAAAAATAATAAAGAATTATTATTGAAAAAAATGGATGGAGGAAAGATGTGTTTATGTGTCTCTGTGTGTTTTTCTATATATGTATGTAAAAAAACAAGAATTACTAAATGAATAATTCTATATTCACAGAAAAGAGAATGGCAGTTCACTAAATCTAGCAATACATGATAAAATAATTGAATGAAAAGTTCTTTCACATAAATGAGGTTATACAAAAGCTCAATAGCTAAAAGCATACAGGGCAATATAGGCTGATGATCTAACTAAACCTTTGAATAAATCATGAGAACAGAGTAAGGTTCCTGAAAACTGAAAGTGGATAGATCTGTGTCTGAGCACTAAGGCATTAAATCTGAAGGGGTTGTGGGTGTGGCTTTGCTATATTTTTGCAATCCAGTTTGTACTGTTACCACCCAGAGCATGTTAGTGAATTGAACATAAGAACTTAGAAGGTTTCCACGGCAGCAACTGTAGAGAATTACATCTTATACTTTCTGTATACACCTAATTGTGCATACTGGGTTTTTTAGGCAAAATAATCTTACAGCAAATAAACATTAGTATTTGATGAACAATGTTTGTGTGGGTTTTCAAAACATGATCTCCCCTTCCTCCAAAGACAATGTTTTTTCCCCATACCCCAAAGACAATAGTTCTTCCCACACCCCAAACACAATGGTTCCTCCCATACCCAAAAGATACCGGTCTATATTTCCAAATGAAAATGGCAAAACATTGACCACCGTTTCATCGACCCATAAATACTGAAGTACACTTTACGTGAATGGCCAGATCACCAAGTTTTTTCACAGGGAAAAAAATCAGTAGGCCAACCAGACACGGCACACCAATGCAAACACTGCAAAGTGGGGGGGGGGCTTTGCACCCCCAACTCCAAGATCGCACTACACTGGGAAAAAGGGCAAATTCATGGCGATGGCCAACTGATTTATTTCCCTCTGAAAAAACTCGGTGATCTGGCCGTTCATGTAAAGTGTACTTTGGTATTTAGGGGTCAATGAAATGGTAGTCTATGTTTTGCCAATTTGATTTGGTAATATAGACCCAAAAATACTTCCTTCTCCCATACTACAAAGTTGCTGATTCCTCCCACACCCCAAATAACAATATTCTAACTTGCCCATAGGAGTGTGTGTGTGTGTGTGTGTGTGTGTGTGTGTGTGTGTGTGTGTGTGTGTGTGTGTGTGTGTGTGTGTGTGTGTGTGTGTGTGTGTGACTATGTTTGTGTGCATGTGTGAATATGTGTTTGCATCCTGCAATGGACATCTGGCCAATCCAGGACTGGTTCTTTACTGTATTCTCTTTGAATGCCAGGATATGCTTAGCCCTTGCAATACTGAATAAGGTAAGGCAGGTATTACAAAATCAATAAATAAATAAGTTCTAGTAAGAAAAAAAAATAGTGACAGCACCTTTCTGCACAAAAACAATATTTGTATAAGTGTTAATAAATGTGACACAGGCCAAAGAGTATACCTTATAAACTAAAGGTGCAAAATGACTATGCCATTAGCCCTAAAAACTGTACCTGATATGGACAAAGTGGCAGTGACAATTGTATCCAACATGAAGGGTATTTCACAAGATATGCATTTTTCCATGTCACTTTTTTGTTGAAATAAATATATTTTTCAAGTATAATACATCTCTGAAAAAAGTAATATTTCTCTATTGTTTTGACTGAGATGACTTTAAAAATGATACTTCATCAGAATGCATAAACAAAAGCCACACAATGAATGTACACATTCAGAACACAACTCATAAATGCACAGACTGTACAGTAAGAGACAAAAATGTTTATCCAGAAAACAAACACACACACACACACAATAACATTTTCAATGAAGAAAGGTCATGACAGCTCTCAGTATTTATAGATGGTATTACATACTACACCACATGGGTAACACAGCTTAATCCACAGCAAAGGATTTTAGTTTCCTTCTCCACTCTTACCACAGCTAATGGCATCATGATGCCTTTTCATACACAGTCTGGTGCATTGTAGACAGAATAAATGAATGGAGAGGACTGACCAAAGGGTCTATATTAAATCAGCAAACACTTAAAATAGTGAACACTAATTTAAAGACCCTTTAAAACCAAAACCTGAAAATCCCAAAGACACAGAACAGTGATTTTTTTCCAGGCTTACCTTTCACTCTTTTTTATTTTTCTACTTATTGAGTTTAGACATGTCTTATTTTTCAGTTCAGCCTTTCTGGTCATAAAGCCTGTGATGACCCACCACTGGACCAATAATTAAGGAGCATCAATTCTCACCACTGGCATCTGTGGGGACATTCACTGGGAGGATAACAGATGCACACACAGTATTTCCAGATGCAGCTTGCTGCATCAAGTGCATTTTCCCTTAAGAGCACACAGAGACCACAGTCAGTCCAGGGGTGATTTCTCCCTCTTTTTCCAGATCCCCAATAAGACTCCCCACTGGCACAGTTATAGAGAGATGAAATCTCAGCTGAGTGTCCAAGCTAAGGCCTACAGCACCCTCTCTATCCACCCAGTACTTCGTTTCCCTACCCAGGTAGCTGATATACACACTCTTTGAGATTTGATTTACACACACACACACACACACACACACACACACACACACACACACACCTGGAAAAGGCTGGCACAGGTTTACTAGCTATGTCCACTTCTGCCCAGACCATAAGGTAGTTAGGACTGCCACCAGACACTCCTGTCAGTTACCTTAAGGCTCTTCCAAGGGTACCCAATATACTGAGTGAAATTAATATTAATACAAATGATAGTCTGACCAAGAGCAAGGCTATTAGTAGTAGCCCACACAGTGTCACCAAATCAATATGCAAGTACTGTCATAGCTTAAATATCTCTAGACAGATCAGCCACAATGAAGGGTTTAAATACATTTAATAATAAATAATAAACAAGAAAATACTGTGACTCTGTCATCAAAGTATATATTCACAGTGACATCAGAGTTCAAAACCACAAAAATATTTAAGATACTGTTGCAGGACAGGCTTAGCCAAATAAAGAAAATCAATATTTAAACCAAGCTTCACTATATTCCTAACTGTATCTAAGAGAGTTACTATACCCTAATAACTTCCATAATAGAGAAAGGCAGATGACATGGTGAGTGGTCCTTCTTATTGCTGTCAGGCCTAAGACAGAACACAGAATGCTCAGTCTCACTAAGAGACCTCTCAATAATATCTAAAATATGACTGCTGTGATAGCTTGCAGAATGACATCATTTATGGTCATATGACTTCTAGTTCTCATGCAAACCCCCATTGCTGGCAGCTGGCAGGACTTAGCACCTACCTGTAAAAATACACACACAAGGGCTTTTGCTCAGAGCTTTGGCAGGTGCTGGAAGTCATAAAACAATTGCATATCTCCATGTTTCCAGAGTAGTAATTAGTTTACCCCAAAGACAATACCGAAAGCTTCCTAGTACAGACTTTTTGTTTCTGGCTGCCTTGAAATGTATGAGATAGCATCTTTATGGCCTAGTCTATAAAGTGACTTAATTTCAGATATTTTCTAAAGTTTGCTGGACTGAGGTTAACCCTCCAGTTTCCTCTGTTAAAACAAATACATTTAAACAGTTACAATAGTGCATGTACATTTCTGTTCTCTTCAGTATGGCACACTGTGCATATATTTCAAACACAAGCACTTTACAAATACCTTTTCAACATAGATGTCTGTACAAATCAGTTTGATATACACATGGCATACAGTTCTACTACCTTTGTAACACCAGCATCTTGTATGACATGCAGTTCTAATACAGTTGTAACATAAGCATATTGTATAAATCGGTTTGATATTCACAAATGACATAATTATTTACAAAATTCCAGCTAGCTGTGCTGGCAATACCTCCTCTCATCACAAAGCCCTTCAGGTATTTTTCTCTGAAAAATATGTTTTATCTCAGACCTCTTAGGAAGAATATTCTAACCATACAGGATTATGAACTTTTGAGTAGCAATGGCTGACTGTTACAATGAGCATGCATTCTCACTCCCTTTGAACATGCTCACTTGGAAGACAGAAGCTATCCACACAACAAGCCTTGATGTGTTCTCCCCTATAGCATCTTTCAAAAGAATAGGATGGCTTTTGCTAATTAATCCATCCTTCATGTCTAAAGTGATGAGTGATAATACTTCTTAAAAGTTTCAGATACCATTCTGTTACACTCTTCAAAGCCAAGGGAAAGGGTGTAATACTTAAAGCAAATGTGGGCCGCTGCCTGTCATACCTAAAATATTATAGGTCCGATCAGCTCTGTTTCACTTGCCCAGCCTAAGTTAGATGTTCCTGCAAGTAAACACAGCATTTCCAATTGTTTTGCAATCTGCATTGTATTTTACTGCGACTCTGTCATCAAATTTGTTAAGGGTTATATTGGAGCTCAGTTTACTATAAAGCAGTTGTTTCAGCTGCTTTATTTAGAAAGCTGTCAGCTGGTGAGATTTAACAAGCAGAAAACTAGGTTTTTGTATGCATTTTTGTGAAACATTACAAATTAGATTGTCATTTCAAAGTTAGAGGAGATTTCACATAGTTTCAACCTTGTATTGCGAGGAAGATGTATATGATGTCATACCCACATTATTATTGCAAAGACAGAAATGATCAAAACTATGTAGAACAATTGTTTGAGAACTTACCATGTCAGTACATATTCATTTATTTTTGTTTACTGGATTAGTCCATTAGGCCTTTAGCCTATTTTCAGGGGAGATGGTATGTGTTATTTATAGATATGTGACTCATTTTCTATCTCTGTAGTCTTACATTCCTTCTTCCACCCTATACTCTACTCCCAGCCCCTTAATGTCCTGTTTGCTTTTGCTGTTTGGTTAGGCTTGTTTTAGTTGATGACATTAAATAGGTTTGTTAGCTGGGTTTTGTGTGGCCTTGACCCAATACCTTCATTTGTCTGTTTGATGTCATGATAAGTGTGTTACCATGGCAGTAAGAAAGGTTGCATACTGGCATTGGCTGTCATGCTTCTCTGATGTATTAGCATTGATTATGCTTGTGACAGAAATGGTAGTATGAATTCATATGTTTATGTTATTTGTGTCATGTCTTTATATGTGGACCTTGTTACCAAAAAATAGCATAACACTTTCTTTGTAGTTTTTCTAGGTAACTATCCAAGGAAATATGACTGATGGATTATTAACTATTATACCATGACCCCCCCCAAAACGTGCATGCTGATTGGCCAGCATACTAATGGAAAAGGTCCTTTCCATTAGTATAACTCAACACTGTCTCACTATGATCAATGGGTTTAACATGGCGAGACAAAGCAACGGAGATCTTGCTATGCCAGACATCCATTATTTAAGAAAAGTAATAGTTTCTTTCTTAAATAATGTCATAGACCAAACCACGCCAACCATTGCTATATCCAGTGGCTGAAAAGTGAGGAACTGGTATCCACTGTTTAGGAAATTCTGAAGCCAGTTTGAGGAGTTCAGACTCACATTTTATGACTTCATAGACATGAAGTCATAGCATCTACTGATATGGTGAATTCTCAAACAACTGTGCTTCTGTAGACCAACATATGTTCTTCTACCTCTGCCTTCTGAAGAATGTATTCTGAATGTATTTTGCTTTAGTATTTTTTAAGAAGTTGCTCATGTATATGAGCTATCGTACGGAAGCTAGGATTCTGTTGTTTTCATTTGAGAGCATTGCCCTATGTTAATTTAAATTGTTAAAAATGAAGTTTTTAAATCAATTTTATATAATCACCCCCATAGCTCTCAACTGTACAGCTTTTTGCAGAATGTACAGATTTTAACCTCATATATTGGGAATTTCTTCATATAATTTGTGGTTTTCTGCCAACTCACTGACGATTGAAGCCAGTTAAGAATCCTAGACATTTGAGTCTCAGCCCTTACATGCTCCAGAAAATGTAAACTCAAAATCTGTTATACCATCGACTTTCTATTATTGTAAGAGCACTATTTAAAATCTGTCCCAGATTTTGTGCTTTTGTCTCCCATCCTTTTTGGCTTTGTCTACATTTCTTGAGCTAAGAGTTTGAGAGGTATCACCCCCTTCCCCAGAATGGATGCAGATCATCCAGTCCATAAAGGCCCAGGTCATTCTAGTAAAGCAACATATTTAATCCATGTACAATGTTTTCAGCTATCCACTAATGGACAACTCCTCCCAAACGTCAACTTTTTCTTACTATAAACTCAATTTCCTTTTCTTTACTCTTCACCAGTCATGTAATGCACTGAAAATACATTTTAAGAATTATTCCATTTTTCTATGCCTGAATGTGCTTCTGTCTAGTATTTTATGAAATGTCATATATCATGTCAGCAAGGAGGAGTTATATGTGCATCATGAGTACATATTACTGTGAGAAAAAAGAGTACTGTACTTAACTTAGGCCAAGAAAATGTAGTTACATGGTCAATAAATGTCTTAGAAATAGGTATTTATGGGTGTGCTATTAGTAATAGATAACTAGCATAATGTCTCAAAGAGCTAAGAGCTTGAGGTTACAGTTCTCAGCCTGAGCAAAATCAAGTATTTCGTGCCTAGCACTCAGATATGCCTAACCTACAAAACTCCACCCATACACATTTTTTCTCTGAACAAATTACATTTACTTCTCTTTAACCTACATATATATATATATATATATATATATATATATATATATATATATATATATATATATATATATATATATATATATATATATCGTGCATCCTTTTTTTTTTTTAATAATGTAGTTATTTATTTATTTATTTATCTGCTCAATTCATTTCAGGGTTGTGGGAAGAACCAACACCTCTGCTGGCACTCACCAGGTACAAGGTAGAGAAACTAAACCAGGATGGGGCGGCACCAGTCAATTTCACGATGCACATGCATACACATATATATACACATGCACTCGCATACATAGATATCAACACACACAAAGCATGGAAATGTATGGGTAATTTAGAGAATTGTCAGTTCATCTATAACATATTTTTGGGATGTGGGATGCAGCTAAAACACCCAGAAATAAAAACATGTGGACGCAAAGAGGACAGACACCACTCAGAAAACATCCCAGCTGAAAACCATAATGAAAGACCAAGCACAATAAGGTAGGAATGTTAAGTGCTGCACCACTCCTAGCCACTTAGTTTTATGTCTGCATTTGCAGTCTCTCCACACATGATTGTCTGTGCAACTGTATGTTATTTATTTTCTTTTGATATTCATCTAAGCATCTGTTGCATGTATGTGTATATATATATATATATATATATATATATATATATATATATATATATATATATATAGTGTTTGTTTTGGTTAAGGCAAGTCAATGAGTATGGGGAAGGATAGCCATATCAAAGAATTGAATTCTAGCTACTGTCTCAATAAAAATAAAAAAAAAATATAAATATATATATATATATATATATATATATATATATATATATATATATATATATATATATATATATATATATCTAAAAGGGCAATAAAATATGTTAAAGGGTAATACTTTTTATCTCAGCTGAGGATAAACCATCAGTCAGATGGCAAATAGCTTACACCTTTTCTGGAAAATGTATCTTGCAACTGTAGTTCTGAGTTTGAAAAAGTAACTAACTCAGGTGTTATTCCAAAGTCAGCATTCAAATGTTCTGTAAAATGCTGTATCAGAGATGGTCATTAATAGAAATCTAAAGAAACAAGGTCAATCAAAAAGTCAGACTGATGCTCTTGCCAGTTACAGACAGAAAAGTGAGAATTAGTGCTATAAAACCTCTTGAGAGAAATAATTACTGTAAATGATCCTCTCACCATAGTGTTCTCTGTGTCACCATAAAACAAAATCACACAGACTCTTTAGGCCATTTTCAGATATAACAAATTAGAAAATAGTAAAAAAACATTTAGACCGATGTCTGGACATAACAGCAGAACCCTTTGAAATATGATGAAAGACATTTTTTCCAGTTTTGGGTATGCATAAAAAAAGTAAGGCTAATACCTATGTCTATATTCACAGGCCATTCTTTAGATGATTTTGGAAATGGCAAATGTCCTGATATTTTAGCATGAAAAATGTCTTTGAACTTCTCTAAATACTGTTCACTTGCAGAAAAGACAGTTTCCATCTGCAGCTCTAACAAACTGTTTGAGTAACAAAGAGGGTGTCAGAAAGCCAACAGGTGAAGTGGGAGTGAATGCCTCTGGACAGTTCTCCATCTCTCAGAGAGAAGGTTTGGTGCTGTTTCCTAACCTGGGTGTGACCCATCATGAAGGCTGGGGTCTCTAGCATAAATGAAAAAATGTGAGTAATGTAGGTAATTTTTGCACAGAGCATGGTGTGTATGTGACAGGACAGGCATGTAAACTGCACTGATGGCTTTAAAGGTAAGGAATATGGGGAAAAATACCCTCCCCCAATGAGTCCATACTAGATGGCATCTTTTTTTTGCTTGCTATACAGATTGAGAAAGTGCATCGAGACATGGCGGGTGGTGGAGAGCAGGCAGAAGTAAAAAAAAAAAAGAGAGAGAGAGAAAAAATATATTGCAACAACTGTATCCAACACAATCTAATATTATGAAAAATAACTACAAGAACATATGACATAATGAGTCTTAATCTTGAATATAAAGTTAAACATGGTAGCCCCTGTGATGTCTGGTCAATATTCCACTAAACCGCCACCAATAATGTGACGTCCCCTACTATCCTGGGTCAGTAACTAAGGAACTTCAGTCCTCACTACTGACTCCAATCTGAGACTGACTGTCACTTTAACAGGAGTAATATTTCACAATTTCCCCTAAGAGCACAACAGAAACACACTCTATAACCTGGGATTGGACTGTATACTTCTGTCCACTCCAGATATAACTCCTTATTACATACTACAGAGCAATGTGTCCCAGTTGTAGACCTCTTATATGCTCATGCTAAAATAAACTGAATCTCACACATCCAATCATTTCTGGGAAAGCCTGACACAGATTTCCAGCTGTGTCCCTTCCCCCAAATGATATGGTAAAATGCTGCCACCAACCAGAGCATCTACATGCCCTTTCAAATAGGTGTCCAATTATTAAAATTGAGTAATAAAACAAATGGTTGCAAATTACCTAAAGCAGCCAGGCTTTCGCAGTGGCCCAAGAATTATTAAAGCAGGTATAAGCACTCTATAATCACTAATGAATACACTGATTGATCAGCCACAATGTAAAAGAATAAAAGTATTTAATAATGATCAAAATGATTGAAAATATAAAAATGTAATTTTAATAAACAAACAGAATTCAATCACCAGAAAAATGACATTAATACTGAAGGACAGAAATCCAATATTTAGAAAAACTGACTAATTAAGCTATAATTTCCTATCTAACTGAAGAACACTGTCCCTGATCTAAACTAAATATCACAACAGAGCAAAGGCAGGCTTACAGTTCTTGGTGAGTCCTTTGGGTATCCACTGCTCAGTACAACTGTAAACTGAACAACTAATGTGCCATAACTGACTTCAACTATCTTCAGCAGGCTGTCTTATAGACTAGGTTAACTGTCTCACTGTTCCAGTTCTAATTTTCATTTCACTATTCAAAAATCAACAGGCAGCTGTTTATTAAAGATTCTTCCTGTTTTTCAATCTCTGAAAGTAAACACAGTGCAACTGGAAACATTCTGATTACATCATCTGCAGATCAGCTGACTTTGAAACAGCCTGCAGTTAGAATCACCTTCACAAACATGTGCAGTTAGACATGTAATAGAACACTGTCCAACTTTTAAAAACATCCTGTACAAACAGAATATTAATCAACATGCAAGAACTTATTTACAATATCATAGCTAGTCATGCTGGCATATAATACACAAGTTAGTCTGAAATTATGTACAGAACTTCAGCCAGACATACTATCACAGATGACAATGTCTAATTTCTTCACAGCCCATACACTGAAGGCATAGTCTCCCATGTTTCAGTAGACGTTCCCCATTCTGAGAATCTGAAAAGTGGTAAATGTATCAAGAAAAGAATCAAGTATGTCACTTGTTAATAGGAATGTGAGTATATGATTCTTTCTGTTGAAGCCAATAAAATTATGCAGATCAGTCTAGTCTATTGAAAAATATACAAAAACATAGTGGTACTTACTCAAAGAAATTCATTCAGAAGCCTTGAGCAATGCAAGATATCTAATGACATCTGTAAAACATCAAATACACACAGAATTGCAGTGGAGCAGTCAAGAAGGAATATGAAGAGTGATCATTCTAGAACTGATTCATGTACATAGCAGAATAATTACACTGACTTCATCCTCACTTGGATGCATCCCACCCTAGCTTTCCCTTTGTTTCTGAGAATTACATTAGTCAATAATTTTCTATTTTGTTGTTATTATTATTATTATTATTATTATTATTATTATTATTCATAGGTTCATAGGTTCATAGGTTGATACTAGGCTATCGGCCCTAGGGCCAATACAAGCCTAGCCATAACAATTCCCCAGCTATTTCTCCCCAGAATATTTACTTCTCTCATCCCCTGTCTAGCAGGGTGACTGACATGATCCCTGGGGGTGAATTTCCTATCTCCCATCCAGTCATCAAGGTTCCTTTTGAAGAGGGCCAAAGAGGTACTCTGCTTGACAAGTATGGGCAGTCTATTCCAGAAGATGGGGAGTCTCTGGGATAGGAACCTATCCCTCCAGCTTGTTTTGTTCATTGTGATGACCAGGTTTAGATCCTTGGAGCGTGGGGCTCTGAGGGATTGGGATTTCTTTAAGTGTACATGTCCAACAGCTCTGGGTTTGACATGGCCTTGTATGTTAAGCAGAGATTGCCTCTGAGTAGACGATATGCGACACAGTATAGCTGGAGTTTTTTTAGATGGTCAGTATAGGGCATCTGCTTTAGGCCTGTGATTCTTTTAGTGAGGCATTTCTGCAGCCTTTCCAACTGTTGCAGATGTCTTGTGAGGTACATACCAAATGGGATGTTGCACTCTATAATGGGTCTAATGAGGGATGAGTACAGTGGGACAATGACCTCTTTTTTCTGGATGAAAAGCCCTTAGTGATGAGTTGTGCCACATAGAAGGATTTCCTGACTGTTGTGGCAATGTGGTTATCGAAGGTGAGACCACTGTCCAACTGTGTCCCTAAGTCCCTTATCACACTTTCAGTGTTTAGTGTACTACCACTTATGTGGTAATTCATGGGTACATGTTTTTTCCCAAAGGGGATAACTATATATTTCTTGGCATTGAGCTTGAGCACATGGCTCTGACACCAAGCATCTGTCTCTGTAAGGCCCTTTTGTAGAATATTCACATCATTTGGGGATTCGATAATGGCTCCCAGTTTGCAGTCATCTGCAAACTTTGTTAGCCAGAGTCCCTTAGTGTTGGCCTGTACTTCAAAGAAGTAGATGCCAAACAAGAGCAGTCCCAGGACTGAACCCTATGCTTACCACAGAAATAATAGCTGATGATGCAGCCTGTGTATGAACTGAAGCATAAAGATGATATATTACCCTGCCATTATGTGATTAGGTACGCTTTGGTGAGCTAGAATTCAACTTAACAACAAACATAATATTTAAGATCATCCACAAATTAATTTATAGTAAAAGTACTTATTATACAGATTTTTTTTTCACTCAGACTAGTACTAAATGTCTAGACCAGATTATAATTTGACTTTCTAATGAAAAAAGTCAAAATGAATTATCAAAAAATTCCAGAAGTGAAGTGTGTATATGATTTACTGATTTCCTGTCCCTCACACTTGCCTTCATATCAATGTTAATACTACCATGTCCTTTCTTTTTCCATCTGACCCCTATGAAGAGCATGTAGTATTTAGTAAGTAGAACCGCTAGCCATTTAAGAACATAACCTCTGCTGAAACTGAGTTTTAAGAAAGCTGTAATTGTTCTTGTGCCACTTGTGAAGTAGCAAAGAAGTAAATATCTCTTCCAGTAAACTCATTATCAGTCTCTTCTTTTTTGTTACAGTTTGAAGTGTATTTGTCATAAAGTAAACACAACATGGTATCAAAAGTGAAGCAAAAGAAAAAAAAAATCAAAAATACTTTATACTTTACAAGTCTAGTTGTTTGTTATATTTTAAAAGAAAGGCAAAACCATTAAAATGACCACAAATATAACACCACCAACATCTTTGATCCCTGCTGGCAAACTGAAACTTCAAATTGGCCTACAAGACAATAGGACACCTTGGAAACAAACATATGGAATTTTGATTATGGGTACTGAGTTGTTTAACAAAAGGGAAGAGATGCAAATGGCTATCTTTTTTACAAGTAGCCAGACAGGAAATTATTAAAGTATATACTACATTTGAACTGTCAACTGATGATACAAATTGTTTATCTGTAGTAAAACAAAAGTTTAAAGTGTACTCTGAACCTAAAAAAAATGCTCTTTTTAAGACATTTATTTTTTGCAGAAACTGTCATATGAAACTGTTGATGCTTCATAGTGTAACTTGGGCATGAAGCTAAAGACTGTGACTTTGGAAAACCACTTGATTTACCGATAAGACATACAATTATATGTGGCAAACAGAGTGACTGTATGACAAGCAATTTGTTGAAACTCAAAAAGGTGGTAAATATATGCAGGGCAAGTCAACCGACAACCCAAACATGTAGCTACCAAAGGTGGCACCATGTGCAGTTCCACAGAATGGTGCCCCCTTAACCTCCTCAACCTAAAGTTGAGGAGAAAAAAGTAGAAAGTTCTCTGAAGATGAGAGCAAAAACAAGATATTCTAGGGTTGAGGACCAGGAATAAAAAGGTCCCACATTCCTCTAAACTGCTACAAAGAGTTTTACATGGCTCCTTGCTACAGTTACACAGGAAGTAAGCCACTGACACATATGCACATTCATTAATTTAAACAACCAAAGTGCCACAGATGTACTGCACTTATGCAAACAACACTGACAATAATGCCTGCTAACAGCTTGTACCCCGGGCAGCTGCTTTGCCTTAGCTATTGTTCTGTGACAAACATGTAATTGTTTACCAGGAAAGTCCATCTGGCAACTGAAATGTCAATTTTTACTGGAGGCCTGGGGAAGAAAAGCTCCAAACCAAAGTAGAAATAAATTATTGACAATTCAAAATAAAAATGGTCAACAAACATTATTTACAACGTATTTCAAAGCAAATGGTCAACAGACATTATTTACAAAGCATATCAGATTAAGGAAATACATGTTTTCAAGATATTGTGAGTAGAATCAAAAATGCTGTATTAATACAGTTGTACATTATCCATAGCAAACAGAGTTAGGATTGCATACTTTAAAAATTAAGTGTGGTACAGTTTATTATAGCTTATTATAATTGCCAGGTGATATTTTAGAGGATATTTGAATTGTTGCAGGTTATTTAAAATGTATAACATTATTTAACAAAGGTATCAGAATGAAAGCAAAAAAAGAAAAATAGCTGTGTGTACAAAGATATGAAGCAAACTGAAGAAAGCAAAAATTTTAAGTTGTAGTAGCTCATCATAATATGATATCGCAGTTAAAAATAAAAGTGATGAGATATCAAACCAAAGTAGAACCTGTGTGTGAGGTGTGGATAAAGTTATGAAGGTAGAGTTTGCCCAGCTTACGGGGTTACCTATGTAATCTATGGTCATTTTGCTTAAATATATAATTCTAACTAGAAATGTGCCCTTAGTATATATCACTTATTGAAAGAAGCTGTTGTAGATGCTGAAATAACTTCTTATGAAAAAAGTACATGCTTAGAATCTGAAGAGAAACTTTTGACACAATCAATATGTGTACAACAAAGAATGATTTCTTATCAAAGGCTGGAAAAAGAATGTATACTGCCAAAGTAAACAAACACTGGTCAGAATTGTTGTTGGTTAATGGCAAGAGTATGCAGACTAAACTGGACACTGAAGTAAGACGGAATATTTTAAATAAGAGTTCTTTTAAAGCTTTGTGTGCAATCAGATGTCTGTCTTGTCATATTCTAACCATAGATTCATCCCTATGGGGTAAGTGGAACTTGATTGTGTGCACAAGGTATGGTAGCACTGTAACAAGGTAGCATCTTGGGCATGTCAGTATGAAAGGAGCAGGGGATGTTCAATAAAATATATAGTGTCCAAACAAAAGTGCATATTTGTGATGCCAGAGAAATATTTAAAACTGAAGCCAAAAGTATGAGTGGTGCCAAGGTAAATACTATGCAAAGGCTGACAGAGCATGAAGTAGATAGCTGTGATGAATTTACTATACATATTTTAAAAGAAAATAAGCTAAATTGTAGGGAAAAAAATGTGCAGTTACAGAAAAAAAATGCTAGAGCAGACCAAAGTCCTGATGGACAAAATATATTAACTTGTTTGCAGGCAAAGGCTGCTAGTACATAATTAAGGTAGCACATGCCTCTAGATGTCTGCCACTGGCAGTGAAACAAAGAAGAGTGATGATGTTCAAATGTGTGGAAGAATTGGTGACTATTACCAGATAAAATTAATCAACATACTAGGTTAACAGTATAGTAATACTAGTGAAAGTGAATAAGATCCATATATGTATTAATCGGGTCTATATTACATTATCGAATGCTGGTAATGTCAAACACCACAACACCAACACACAAAGGCCAAACCGCAAACACATCGAACCCCCTAAACCGCAAATTTTCAAATCTCGAACCAGCATAGTCAGCCAACACCACCGCGCGCTACATACTACATACCCAAACATAATAAATAAAACACATACATACACAAACCAAACCCTACTTCTAACACTACACTAAACCTTACATACATTACTATCTAAGCACTTAACTTAACCCGCACCCTAACCTGAAGGTCTGTAACTATCGCACACTTACCCTACAGACATATACCCAAACAAAACAAATAATCTACACACATACAGTTAACAAAACCCTACTTCTAACCCTACACTAAACCTTACATACATTACCTATCTATGCACTTACCTTAACCCGCACCCTAACCCTAAGGTCCGTAACTATCGCACACTTACCTTACAGAGCTATACCAAAGATGGGCCAACCATCACACTTCAACATTTTGCATTTTGTGGTTTTGTACATTCGCTGTTACCGTAGTTCGCGCATTACGTGTCGGTGTTGTGGTGTTCGACATTACCAGCATTCCATAACATAATATAGACCTGTATTAATCCAGTTCCACTTCATATAATCGAAAGCTCATAACATTTAAATTCAAAACAGCGAGACCAAATGATCGGAAATCCAAAACATCTAAAACTCATAACATCGAATCTCAAAACAATGAAAACTACAAAGCAACTATAAATAACATCCCACACACTGTTTACTACATTTATGCAGGGGGGCAAGCCCCCCTGCACCCCCCTCTCCTACACACCCCCTATAAATTAAATAAACCAACTCCAAGGTCGCACTACAGTGGGGTTAGGAAATTAACTTTTTCCCCACTGTAGTGCAACCTTGGAGTTGGTATATTTAATTTATGGGGGGGGTGCATGGGGGCTTGGCCCCCTGTATAAACGTAGTAAAACCTCTGTGGGATGTTATTTATAGTTGCTTTGTAGTTTTCAATGTTTTGAGATTCAATGTTATGCGTTTTAGATGTCATGGTTTATAGGTTCATAGGTTCATACTAGGCTATCTGCCCTAGGGCATTTATAAGCCTAGCCAGAATGTGTTTGGCTTTCACCACCCATTTTAAATTTATTTTGCTATGCAAACCTTTTTCGAGGTTAGTATACTGTGCCTCTGTCTAACAGTGACACAGAAGTGATACCCGAGGTAAACCTACGATCTCCCATCCACTCATCAAGATCCCTCTTGAAGAGAGTCAATGAGGGACTCTGCCTAACCTGGACTGGGATTTTATTCCAGAGTGAAGGGAGCCTCTGGGTTATGAATCTGTCCCTCCAGCATGTCCTATTTATTTCAGTGCTGAGGTTCAAGTCGCTCGAGCGCATAGCTCGATGGGATTTGGATTTTCTGAGGTGCAGTGTGTCCATTAATTCCAGGTTGGACATGGCTTTATACATCAGACACAGATCGCCTCTGAACAGGCAGTATGCCACTGAGTAGAGCTGGAGTTTCTTTAACCGGGCAGCATATGGCATCTGTTTGAGCCCTTTGATCCTCTTGGTGAGGTACTTTTGGGGTCTTTCCAGTTGCTGCAGGTGTCTGGTAAGGTATATCCCAAAAGGGGCATTGTACTCAATTATGGGCCTGATGAGGGATGAGTAAAGAGGCACGATGACCTCCCCTGATCTAGATGTGAATCCCTTCATGATTAGGTGGGCTATATAAAATGTTTTCTAACCACTTTGGCCACGTGGTTGTCAAATGAGATTGCTATCAACTTGGGTCCCCAGGTCCCTAATTAGTTCTTCTGCACTTAATGGATTACCACCTATGTGGTAATTTGTGGGCACTTTGTTTTTGCCAAAGGGGATGACTATACACTTTTTGGCATTTAGCTTGAGGCCATGGCTCTGGCACCAGTTGTCTGTTTCTATGAGGCCCTTTTGGAGGATGCTTGTGTCAGCTGGAGAGTCGATTATGATGCCCAGTTTGCAGTCATCTGCGAACTTGGTCAGCCACAGTCCTTCCGTGTTGGCCTGTACCTCCGAGAAATATATACCGAACAAGAGAGGTCCCAGGACTGAGCCTTGTGGGACACCACTTGTAATTGGTTTGCAGTCTGACATGGCTCCAGCAATTCTAACCATGTGGGTTCTGTCCTTGAGCCAGTTTGCAATCCATCTAGTGACATAGGGGTTTATATTTAAGCTGGTGAGCTTATCTATAATGCCCAAGTGGGGTATTGTATCGAAGGTTTTTGCGAGGTCCAGGTAGGCTGTGTGGACCACCTTCCCCTCATCAATGGCCTTGGTGACTGTTTCAAAGAAATCGACCAGTTTTAAGAGGCAGGATCTGCCCTTAACAAAGCTGAACTGGGTAGGATCCAGTGTCTGTAGGTCTCCAATATCTTTATTTATGAGGTCCATGATGATCCTTTCCATAGCTTTGCAGACTAAGCTAGTCAGGCTTATGGGGCGATAGTTTCCAGGATCCGTTGAGGCACCACCTTTATGGAGAGGGACCACTGTTGCTGTACGCCACTCTTTGGGCACATATCCTGTAGTAAGGCTGAGATTGAACAGTAGTTTTATGTTTGGGTTTAGCTCTTCTTGGAGTTCATGTTGGACACAGCCCGGGACACCTTCTGGTCCCATTGATGCTGTGTTTTTTGCTTTGGAGAGGGCGGCTCTTACCTGAGCAACTGAGATGTCAGGGGGGCAGCACTCTACTGGGATAGATATTTGCCCTTTTGGTGGGGGGGGTGGAGAAGTTTGCGCTGAACCTGTCAGCTAGGATGTTGGCAATGTCTGTGGGTTCAGTGTATTTTTTGTCATTTTGGACTAATTCTGAGCATATCTGGGAATTACCACCCAGGTTCCTAACATAACTAAAGAAAGCCTTGTGATTATCCTTAGTGTCCTGTGCAATTTTTCTCTCTGTTATAAATTTAGATGTTATGGGTATTAAATGTTTTCAAGTGGAACCATTAATCCACATGACTTGAATAAGGGTATTAAGACAGAACACTGTCCCTTTAAGAATGTTGAGGAAGTTGTAGTGATGATTCTGACAAACAAATGCTTTTAACTACAGGATGCCGATTATGAATTTTGACAAGTGAAGTTACATGAAGAAAGCTCAAATCTGTTGCAGTTTAATACCCCTTTGGACAATATTGGTCCCTAAGGATTCCATTTTGGAACTCTGTCACCCCAGAAGTGTTCCAAAAACCCATTGCAAATGTTGTGGAGAGCCTGGATGGGGTAGTGACTATTACAGATGACATAGCAGTATGGGATAAAACACCAAAGGTGCATGACCTCAGACTGGCAAAGTTACGGGTAAGAAAGTGATGCAATTATGCGAAGTTGAAGGCAATGAAAATTTCAAATAGGTGTAAACTCTATAAAGTACAAGAGGTATATGCTTATGGATCATGGAATACAGTCTGATCCCGAAAAAGTCAAAGCTATAGTACAGATGGAACATCACAAAGACAATTCTGCCTTGCAAAGATTCTTGAGAATGGTTCAACATCTTTCAAGGATAATACTTAGTTTATCCAATGTGCAAATGCATTGTGAAAATTTTGAAGAAAATGATCAGACCATCTACTACAATGAGATAGTAGGACATCAACAATATAGTAGTCCTAAAAATAGACACCAGTCATTCATGACTAGGGTACTACTATTGCAGGAGGGGCTCCCTGTAGCATGAGGACCTTGAGCATTAACAGATATGCAAACATATTATGGAGAAATATTGTTGGCCATTGTAACTGTGTGTGTGTGTATATATATATATATGACCTTAAGGCTAAACACACCTGATACACTTGTAATAGGTGACTCTATCGTCAGGCACACTGACGTATCGCTCAACAGGCTGAACAAGGAGAAGGTCACGGTGAGCTGCCTGTCGGGCGCTAGGATCCGCCACATAACACAAGCACTCAGGTCAATCCAAGGCAAGTACAAATATGACTCAGTCATTGTCCATGCTGGTGTGAATGACTTGAGATGTACCTCCCTGGACTACATGAAAAGAGACATAGAGGAGCTTTCTGAGCATGTAGCCCAGGCCGGTATGACCCTGACCTTGAGTAGCATCTTACCCTCACCAAGAATGATGCCACAATATGAAGACAAGATGATCAATTTCAACAATTGGCTTAAGTATTGGTGTCATTCAAAGGGGATCCAATGCCTGTCAGCCTGGGATGACATGCTCGACAAGCCACGATGCTTCACTAGGGACGGCTTGCACCTATCACCCCTGGGCTTTCGGATATTGGCAAAGGCTCTTGCTATACCCATAGTGCCTTTTTTAGGCAAGGCTCAAAAGACAAACCCACCTCCATAGGTATCACAAGGGATAAGAAACTAAGAGTAGTGCTACTCAACGCCAGAAGTCTAAACCTCAAGAAGCATGCACTCGAAACTCTCCTTAGCATGGAGAACATCGATACCTGTGCAGTAACAGAAACCAGGTTCAAGGCTCCCGAGAGCACCCCAGCACTACCAGGTTATACCTCATACCATGCTTTTTGGCCCCAAAACTTGGACCGAACCACAAAAGGAGGGGGAGTATCAATATTCGTCAAAGATACCCAAACCTCCAGGTTGGTGGCACAGCACGAAGCATCAGAGACTATCCATGTGCATCTAACAGTGGGTAAAACTGCCTTCCAGTTTATAGCCTGCTACAGACCACCCTCCGAAACCCAGGAACTCCACTCGGCCTTCCTGAGAACACTGGAAAATATGAAGGTCTCTCCAAACACCATTATATTGGGCGACTTCAACTACCCAAACATAGACTGGGAGCATTACTCTAGCTTCAACACCCTAGCCCAAAGGTTCCTAGAATTTATAAACTCAAATGCTATGGAACAACTTGTTACCACTCCCACAAGAGGGGAAAACATACTGGACATGATCATCACCAACATGGGGACTCTATGCTCCAGACCAGAAGTGTATCCCTCACTGGTAAGATCAGACCATAAACTAATCTCACTGAATATTCACATCCCGACCCCACCCCCTGCCCAGAAAACCACAGTGAAAAACTTCTCTAAAGCAAATTTCACACTCCTCAAAACCGAGGTGGAAACCTTCAAAAACCCCGGGCCTGTGGAAAATACGGCCCAGACCACAGAATCCTTTATAAACGCATTCTATGAACACCATCAGGAATGCATGGATCATGCAATCCCAAATAAAACCAAGACCCAATCCTCCAAAGGCAGACATCCTGTCTGGTGGACTCCAGCCATAAACAAACTATACAATAGAAGGAGGAAGCTACTACATGATAGAGCAAAATCCCAAAAAGGGAAGGCATCTTTGATCAGTATTAGCAAAAAACTACGGGCACTCATAAAATCGTCTAAGGCCAGCTTCGAGAGAAAAATTGCACAGGACACTAAGGATAATCACAAGGCTTTCTTTAGTCATGTTAGGAACCTGGGTGGGAATTCCCAGATATGCTCAGAATTAGTCCAAAATGACAAAAAATACACCGAACCCACAGACATTGCCAACATCCTAGCTGAGAGGTCCAGCACAAACTTCTCTCCCCCTCCCCACCAAAAGGGCAAATATCTATCCCAGCAGAGTGCTGCCCCCCTGACATCTCAGATGCTCAGGTAAGAGCCGCCCTCTCCAAAGCAAAAAACACAGCATCAATGGGACCAGATGGTGTCCCAGGCTGCGTCCTACATGAACTCCAAGAAGAGCTAAACCCAAACATAAAAATACTGTTCAATCTCAGCCTTACTACAGGATATGTACCCAAAGAGTGGCATACAGCAACGGTGGTCCCTCTCTACAAAGGTGGTGCCTCAATGGATCCTGGAAACTATCGCCCCATAAGCCTGACTAGCTTGGTCTGCAAAGGTATGGAAAGGATCATCATGGACCTTATAAATAAAGATACTGGGGACCTACAGACACTGGATTCTACCCAGTTCGACTTTGTTAAGGGCAGATCCTGCCTCTTAAACCTGGTCGATTTCTTTGAAACAGTCACCAAGGCCATTGACGAGGGGAAGGTGGTCCACACAGCCTACCTGGACCTCGCAAAAGCCTTCGATACAATACCCCACTCGGGCATTATAGATAAGCTCACCAGCTTAAATATAAACCCCTATGTCACTAGATGGGTTGCAAACTGGCTCAAGGACAGAACCCACATGGTTAGAATTGCTGGAGCCATGTCAGACTCCAAACCAGTTACAAGTGGCATCCCACTAGACTCAGTCCTGGGACCTCTCTTGTTCGGTATATATTTCTCAGTGGTACAGGCCAACATGGAAGGACTGTGGCTGACCAAGTTCGCAGATGACTGCAAACTGGGCACCATAATCGACTCTCCAGCTGACACAAGCATCCTCCAAAAGGGCCTCATAGAAACAGACAACTGGTGCCAGAGCCATGGCCTCAAGCTAAACGCCAAAAAGTGTATAGTCATCCCCTTTGGCAAAAACAAAGTGCCCACAAATTACCACATAAGTGGTAATCCATTAAGTACAGAAGAAGTAATTAGGGACCTGGGGACCCAACTTGATAGCAATCTCTCATTTGACAACCACGTGGCCAAAGTGGTTAGAAAAACATATAGCCCACCTAATCATGGAGGGATTCACATCTAGATCAGGGGAGGTCATCGTGCCTCTTTACTCATCCCTCATCAGGCCCATAATTGAGTACAATGCCCTTTTTGGGATGTACCTTACCAGACACCTGCAGCAGCTGGAAAGACCCCAAAAGTACCTCACCAAGAGGATCAAAGGGCTCAAACAGATGCCATATGCTGCCCGGTTAAAGAAACTCCAGCTCTACTCAGTGGCATACCACCTGCTCAGAGGCGATCTGTGCCTGACGTATAAAGCCATGTCCAACCCGGAATTAATGGACATGCTGCACCTCAGAAAATCCAAATCCCATCGAGCTACGCTCGAGACTTGAACCTCAGCACTGAAATAAATAGGACATGCTGGAGGGACAGATTCATAACCCAGAGGCTCCCTTCATTCTGGAATAAAATCCCAGTCCAGGTTAGGCAGAGTCCCTCATTGACTCTCTTCAAGAGGAATCTTGATGAGTGGATGGGGGATCGTAGGTTTACCTCGGGTATCACTTCTGTGTCACTGTTAGACAGAGGCACAGTATACTAACCTCGAAAAAGAGCATAGCAAAATTAATTTAAAATGGGTGGCGAAAGCCAAACACACTCTGGCTAGGCTTATAAATGCCCTGGGGCAGATAGCCTAGTATGAACCTATGAACCTATGAACTGTGCATAGTTACCAAAAATGTTGTGTATATGGGTGCCATTAGTTTGTTTGAGGCATGTATTTATCACCTGCTGCTGTTTTTGGTAATTTTTTCACTAGTGAAAGTGGTTGCATTATAATACAGTCAGACTGCAACAGTTTGACTATAATATAGTTAATGAGTTTTCCTCTTTCTACATGATTGTGTGACCCTAGAGCTAGTATATGTAATTTCCAGGAATGTGGGGGTTGAGCCCCCCACTTCAGCAGGTGTGGTCGGCAAAGCACCTCCCACATAATAGTAATAAGTTTTTAGTTGTTTTATTTGCTCACAAATGTAAAACATTTGTTTGCAATCACTTCAGTTAGATGTTTTTGTGCTACGCCTATACTGATCGATGATGAACCTGTTCAACATATTTTTCTGACAGACATCATTAGTGATTAAAAGTAATATACTCATGTATATATAGTCTAGGTGTATACACATATACACATATAGTATGTGTGTGTGTGTGTGTGTGTGTGTGTGTGTGTGTGTGTGTGTGTGTGTGTGTGTGTGTGTGTGTGTGTGTGTGTGTATATATATATATATATATATATATATATATATATATATATATATATATATGTTTAAGGTCATTGGCTGACTGAGGTCACCTGGACTACAGCTTAGACTAAGCACCTCATTGGTTCTTTTGAGCTTTTTTAAAAAAGTTGTCTCAGGTTTCAACTTTCTGTTACTTAAAAAGTTAAGTTTGTCAGTGTTTCTGCCATTTCACACTAAGCTAATCAAAGGAAGGACACTGAGCAAACTCGGATCTATAATATATAACATTAAGTATCCTGTTTTTTTGCTTATTTTTTAGAGTTATTTATAGCACTTTGTCTACTGTATATTTTTCTAGCTAGTTTCACTGTGTGTGAGATATTAACTGGAAATTGTCCGCTTTTATAAAGCATCTGTTGGGTTGTTTGATTCTGATAACTTGTTTGCAGTTAAAAGCTTTCTCTAGAGGCTCCTTTAGCTGTTTAAAACTTTCATTTAAAGGCTCACTGCTGCTTTTCTGCCGTGAGAAACATTTCTGCAGTTTGTTTCTAAGTAGTGTGGATATTTGTAGCATTGTCCATATTCAGGCTTGTGTTTGGGCCTAGTGTTTGTGGAGGCTGTGTGTCTGAGCACATGTTCAGGGACATCTTGGTTTAGCTAAAGCCATCAGGCATTTCAGTGAGAGATAATTGTTTAAGGTCATTGGCTGACTGAGGTCACCTGGACTACAGCTTAGACTAAGCACCTTATTGGTTCTTTTGAGCTTTTTTTTTAAAAGTTGTCTCAGGTTTCAACTTTCTGTTACTTAAAAAGTTAAGTTTATCGGTGTTTCTGCCATTTCACACTGAGCTAATCAAAGGAAGGACACTGAGCAAACTTGGATCTATAATATATAACATTAAGTATCCTGTTTTTTTGCTTATTTTTTCGAGTTATTTATAGCACTTTGTCTACTGTATATTTTTCTAGCTAGTTTCACTGTGTGGGAGATATTAACTGGAAATTGTCCGCTTTTATTAAGCATCTGTTGGGTTGTTTGATTCTGATAACTTGTTTGCAGTTAAAAGCTTTCTCTAGAGGCTCCTTTAGCTGTTTAAAACTTTCATTTAAAGGCTCACTGCTGCTTTTCTGCAGTGAGAAACATTTCTGCAGTTTGTTTCTAAATAGTGTGGATATTTGTAGCATTGTCCACATTCAGGCTTGTGTTTGGGCCTAGTGTTTGTGGAGGCTGTGTGTCTGAGCACATGTTCAGGGATATCTTGGTTTAGCTAAAGCCATCAGGCATTTCAGTGAGAGAGAATTGTTTAAGGTCATTGGCTGACTGAGGTCACCTGGACTACAGCTTAGACTAAGCACCTCATTGGTTCTTTTGAGCTTTTTTTTTTAAAGTTGTCTCAGGTTTCAACTTTCTGTTACCTAAGAAGTTAAGTTTGTGAGTGTTTCTGCCATTTCACACTGAGCTAATCGAAGGAAGGACACTGAGCAAACTTGGATCTATGATATATAACATTAAGTATCCTGTTTTTTTGCTTATTTTTTTGAGTTATTTATAGCACTTTGTCTACTGTATATTTTTCTAGCTAGTTTCACTGTGTGAGATATTAACTGGAAATTGTCCGCTTTTATTAAGCATCTGTTGGGTTGTTTGATTCTGATAACTTGTTTGCAGTTAAAGGCTTTCTCTAGAGGCTCCTTTAGCTGTTTAAAACTTTCTTTTAAAGGCTCACTGCTGCTTTTCAGCCATGAGAAACATTTCTGCACTTTGTTTCTAAGTAGTGTGGATATTTGTAGCATTGTCCATATTCAGGCTTGTGTTTGGGCCTAGTGTTGGTGGAGGCTGTGTGTCTGAGCACATGGTCAGGGACATCTTGGTTTAGCTAAAGCCATCAGGCATTTCAGTGAAAGAGAATTGTTTAAGGTCATTGGCTGACTGTGGTCACCTGGACTACAGCTTAGACTAAGCACCTCAATGGTTCTTTTGAGCTTTTTTTTTAGAGGGTGTCTCAGGTTTCAACTTTCTGTTACCTAAGAAGTTATGTTTGTGAGTGTTTCTGCCATTTCACACTGAGCTAATCGAAGGAAGGACACTGAGCAAACTCAGATATATAATATATAACATTAAGTATCCTGTTTTTTTGCTTATTGTTTCGAGTTATTTCTAGCACTTTGTCTACTGTATATTTTTCTAGCTAGTTTGTGTCAGGTATTAACTGGAAATTGTCCGCTTTTATTAAGCATCTGTTGGGTTGTTTGATTCTGATAACTTGTTTGCAGTTAAAAGCTTTCTCTAAAGGCTCTTTTTGCTGTTTAAAACTTTCATTTAAAGGCTCACTGCTGCTTTTCTGCTGTGAGAAACATTTCTGCAGTTTGTGTTGGAGGCTTTGCAGTTGCCCGCCCCTACTGTAAATTTGATCTGGGACCCTCCTCCCAGTCTAGTGTCATTACCTCATTCTACCTAATACAGGGAGAACATTTGAGTAGGCCAATCAGCTTGGTTTCTGCTCTTCCTTTCTCTCTTTCCACTTAAAAAAAAAAAAAGATTTCTAAGCTTGTTTCCTGCCTTTCCCGTGGGTAGCCTAGTCTGGTTACAGATTTGCTGTGTCCAGGACTATTTGTGGGTTTCTAAGCCCCCAAGCCTTTCTGTGTTGGAGTGAAGCCTTCTAGCTTAATTTTGTTTCTTAGAACTAGCCAGTTTTTTAGTTTCAGCACTCAAGTCTGTTACTTTGAGCTCAGCACTTGTTCAGAACTTATTGTAAGCACTAAATATGCTACAAATTACTACAGCACTCAACTTTCCTCACTGTCTAGAGGAAAACAGTTTCTAGTACTTAACAAATAAGCACCTATCCAGGCATGTCTAAGGGTCAGCTCCCGGTGTTTTCTACTGTCTTCCTGATGAATCTGGGCATCTTGGGGCAATGCAGCAATTGCCTCATGTACACAGACAACCCTCTCCTCCTAGCACCCAACACTACAACCTGTGAGAGATGCACTTATATAGCCAAACTGCAAGCAAAGCTCTCTTCACCTAAGACTGGACTAGACAGTCAAGAGGAGAAGGTAAACACTTGCACCACACCACACTCAGCACATACTCCGTCAAAACCTACACCACCAAAACACACACATAGAAACACAAAACACACACATACATTTGCAGAGGCTCTCAGTAAAAACCTGCCCAAGCAACAGGGACCTCCAAAGCAGAAACACAAGCAACCTCCACCCCCAACACAACCCAAATGACACATAGCCCACAAACTCAGTGTGCCACTCAACCACAGCCCATAAGGCATAACAATGTACCCAACACTCTAGTCATAGGTGAGTCTATAGTCAGGCACACTGATGTTCCACTCACCAGGCTAAACAAGGAGAAAGTTACTGTCAGCTGCCTGTCAGGTGCCAGGATCTGCCACATAACACATGCACTCAGGTCACTCCACAACAAGTGCAAATATGACTCTGTCATTGTCCATGTTGGTGTGAATGACCTGAGACGTACCTCCCTTGACTACATGAAAAGGGCCATGGAGGAGTTGTCCAATCTTGTAGCCCAGGCAGGTATGACCCTAGCCCTCAGTAGCATCCTGCCATCACCCAGAATGATACCACAGTACAAGGACAAAATGATTGACTTCAACAATTGGCTAAGCTTCTGGTGTCATTCTAAGGGGATCTAGTATCTGTCTGCCTGGGATGACATGATCGACAAACCACGATGCTTTGCCAGAGATGGCCTGCACCTGTCACCCCTGGGATTTCGGATACTGGCTAAGGCTCTAGCCACCCCTATAGTGCTATTTTTAGGCAAGGTTCAAATGACAAATTCACCACCATAACAGGTACAAGCAAGAAGAATCTGAGGGTATTGCTACTCAATGCTAGAAGTCTAAACCTCAAAATGCACTCATTCGAGGCACTCCTTAAAATGGAGAACATCGAAATCTGTGCAGTGACAGAGACCTGGTTCAAGGCTCCAGAGAGTACCCCTGCATTACCAGACTATAATTCATACCACACCTTTCAACCACCTAACATGGACCAAAACACTAAAGGCAGAGGCGTGTCCGTATTCATTAAGGATATCCACACCTCCAGGCTATTTGCTCAGCATAATGCATCCGAGATTATCCAAGTGCAACTAACTCTGGGCAAGACCACAATCCAAGATGTAGCTTGCTACAGACCCCCCACCATGCCCCAGGATTCCCACTCCTCATTTTTTGATACACTGGAAAATATTAGGGTACAACCTAACACCCTAATAATGGGCGATTTCAACTACCCCACCATTAACTTGGAAAACTACTCATGCACCAACTCTTGTGCTCAAAATTTTCTGGAATTCATAAATTCCAATGCCATGGATCAACTTATCCACACCACCACCAGGGGCAGCAATATATTAGACCTGGTTATTACCAACATGGGCAACCAGTGCTCCACACCAGATGTCCATTCCTCGTTGTTCAGATCCAACCCCAAGCTTATCACCCTAGACATCCACATCCCTCCCTCACCCCCATTAGGGAAACCACAGTAAAATAATTCTCCAAAGCCAACTTCACGCTTCTTAAAAAAGAAGTGGCAACACCCATGCTGATGGACAATAGAGGTATGACTGCTGAATCTTACACAAATGCACTTTATAAACACTTACATGAGTGCACGGATCGTGCAATCCCTAACAAAACCAAGACGCTATCCTCCAAAAAAAGGAAGCCAATCTGGTGGTCCCCTGCCATAAACAAACTCTACAACAGAAGAAAGAAACTGTTGCAAAAAAGAGTAAAATCCCATGATTGGAGAAACTCCCTGGTCAGCCTCAGTAAGAAGCTAAGATCCCTCATAAAATTCTCCAAAGCTAGTTACAAAAACAAAATCGCTACTGACTCTAAAGACAACCACAAAGCATTCTATAGCTATATCAAGAATCTCAATGGCAACACTCAGATATGCTCTGAGTTACAGCACAATGGCACTAAATATACAGAACCAACTGATATTGCCAACATCCTGGCAGATAGGTTCAGTGCTAACTTTACCCCCCTGTCATCCCCTAAAGGGCCCATATCTATACCAGAAGAATGCAAAGTTCCTGTAATCATGGCTGCACAGGTAAAAAACACACTATCCAAAGCCAAGAACACAGCATCCATGGGACCTGACAACATCCCAGACCGTGTTCTACATAAACTGCAGAACGAACTGGTACCCCACCTAAGTACCATGTTCAATCATAGCCTCACCTCAGGCTATGTGCCCATTGAATGGTGCACAGTGACGGTTATCCCGCTCCACAAAGGGGGAGCCACCACAGACCCTGGAAACTACCTCTCCATTAGCCTAACAAGCCTGGCCTGCAAGGCTATGGAATGTATGTATCATCATGGAACTCATAAACAATGACATTGGTAATCTCCAAACTCAGGACCCCATCCAGTTTGGGTATGTAAAAGGCAGCTCATGTCTCCTAAACCTGATAGACTTCTTTGAAGCAGTCACTAAAGCCGTAGATGAGGGTAAGGTGGTTCACAGAGCCTATCTAGATCTTGCCAAGGATTTCGACACCATCTCCCACTCTGCAATTATAGATAAACTCACTAAACTAGGTATAAATCCCTATGTCACAAGATGGTTTGCCATCTGGCTCACTAACAGAACCCGCACTGTTGAAGTAGCAGACTCCAAATCCAACTTCAGACCAGTGACAAGTGGATTACCACAGGGTTCAGTCCTGGGTCCTCTCCTGTTTGGTATCTACTTCTCTGAATTACAGGCTAACACCTAAGGTCTTTGGCTAATGAAGTTCGCAGATGGCTGCAAACTAGGAGCCATAATCAAAACTCCAAAAGATGTGGACATCCTACAAAAGGGTCTCGCTGAGACAGATGCCTGGTGTCAAAGCCATGGTCCTAAGCTCAATGCCAAAAAGTGCATTGTCATCCCTTTTGGTAAAAACTCTGTACCCATGAACTACCACATAGGCGGTAGTATACTTAACACTGAAAGTGTGATAAGAGACATTGGGACACAGGTGGACAGTAGTCTCTCCTTTGATAATTACATTGCCACAGTAGTCAGGAAATCCTTCTACGTGGCACACCTCATCACAAAAGGTTTCTCATCCAGGAAAAAAGAGGTCATTGTTCCCCTCTACTCATCATTCATTAAACCCATTATAGAGTACAATGCCCTTTTTGGTATGTACCTCACAAGACATCTACAACAACTGGAAAGGCCGCAGAAATACCTCAAAAAGAGGATTACCGGCCTCAAACAGATGCTTTACGCAGACCGTCTCAAAAAACTGCAGTTTTACTCCATCGCATATCGCCTACTCAGAGGTAATGCCTAATACACAAAGCTATGCCAAACCCAGAGCTGTTAGATATGCTCCACTTAAAGAAATCCCAATCCCTATGAGCTACACGCTCTAGGGACCTAAACCTTGTCACCACAATAAACAGAACATGCTGGAGGGATAGAGTCCTGTCCTAGAGACTTCCCATACCCTGGAACAAACTACCTATCTATATCAAACAAAGCTCCTCATTAGCACTCTTCAAGAAAAATCTTGATGATTGGATGGGAGATAGGAAATTCACCCCGGGGATCACTTCTGTGGCTCTGCTCGACAGTGGCACAGGAAAATAATTTTCTTGGGTGGCGAAAGGCAGGGTACCTTTTGGCTAGGCTTATATAGGCCCTAGGGCCAATAGCCTAGTACCTGCCTATGAACCTATATATATATATATATATATATATATATATATATATATATATATATATATATGGGTCTACCTGAATTTGTCAAAATTCCATATTATGGAATTGCAGTTTGTCAATACTCAAAATATCGAAATCCCACTTCATCAAAGCAGCAGAATAATGAAGATCTTCCCAGGATAAGTAACATGTTGCGAGAGATGGCGAACTTTGCCCTTTTCTCAATTGTAGTGCAATTTTGGAGTTGGAATATTTAGTTAGTTGGGTGTGAGGGACAGACCCCCCACATTTGGGGTGAGGGGGGTACAGCAACCCACCTGGGTGGGTTGGGGATAGTGAGGTTTGGGTTTTGTTTCTTTTTGGGTAAGTGGTTACTTACCCTGGGTAGATCTTCATTGTTCTCCTGGTTCGATGATGTAGGAATTCAATATTTTGAGATTTCAGTGAAGTCAGGTAAATCCATATATATATATATATATATATATATATATATATATATATATATATATAGAGGTATAGAGCTAGATATATAGATAGATGTGTGCATGGTTGCACTAAATTCTGTTGAATATGGTTTTAATCAACAGAGTTTACTGCTGCCTTTTTTGTCAAAGGCAGCCACATCTGACTGCCAAAAATATCAAAATTAGGAACACTCAGTGTTCCTTTGTTCTGTGTACTGTGGTATTGTGAAGTTGTGCATGCTAATGTTAAAACTTTTGGTTATACAGAAAGTTTTGGCATTACCTGTAACAGTGTGTGTGTGTGTGTGTGTGTGTGTGTGTGTGTGTGTGTGTGTGTGTGTGTGTGTGTGTGTGTGTGTGTGAGTGTGTGTTTTTCTAGGTTAGGGTTAGAGTAAGGGTGATAGAAGGAGGTACATTTACCATTTTGTATGTCTTCATGTTTTTAAGGAATGTGTTTCCAGGTTAAGGTTAAAATAAAGGCTGGGTAGGTAACAGCTTTAGGTTTTGAAAGTTTGCTACTGTATGTGAAATGTGAGTGTGAGTGTCTTGTTTAGGGTTGGGGTTATGGGCAGTGGCAGGGTTAGGGCTAGGTCAGCACGGGGGGGCTTCCCCTTACTATTTGACTCATGTGTGCTAACCCTAATCCTAATTCTGACACTGCCCCAACCTCAGCCCTACACATTACCTTAAAAAAAACTTTCCCAAAACTACCACTATTCAGATAAATTGTGTCCAAAAGGATTATCGAGGAATTTTTTTGCAACCTGAGCATGAGTAGAACTGAGAATCGATGCAGAGAAATCTATGTAGTATGCATCAATGTTTCTGCATATCAATTCTAGGGGAGCATGCAAACATAGATAGATAGACAGATATCTATATCTGTGGAAAGACTTGCTAAATAATGATCTGAAGTAATATCAGTACCCCATTTCTCTCCAGTGTCAGAATAGAACCAGAGATAAGTGAAAATGCAGACTGAAACTGATGAAGATGCAGCAGTTAAATCTTAAAAGGATGATCTCAAATAAAAAGAAAACTCCTTTATGCTGTACAAACTATACTTTACCTTTCATGATTAACTGTTATATTAAGACTAGTATTTAAAGGTAACACAGTGGTTGTGCCTGTACATGTGAGAAAACATGCTGATCAGGATTCATGAGACAGATTTATAGATTGTCAAGTATAAAGAGCAACAAGAGACATAGCTTCATAGGTTCATAGGTTCATAGGTAGGTAATAAGCTATCGGCCCAAGGGCCTATGTAAGCCTAGCTAACAAGGTTCCCTGGCTTACACCACCCAAGAAAGGTATTTTCCTGTGCCACTGTCGAGCAGAGACACAGAAGTGATTGCCAGGGTGTATTTCCTATTTCCCATCCACTCATCAAGATTTTTCTTGAAGAGTGCTAAAGAAGAACTTTGCTTGACATAGATGGGTAGCTTGTTCCAGAGTATAGGAATTCTCTGGGACAGGAATCTATTCCTCTAGCATGTCCTGTTTATTGTGGTGACAAGTTTTAGGTCCCTAGAGTGTGTAGCTTGGAGGGACTGGGATTTCTTTAGGTGTAGCATGTCCAACAGCTCTGGGTTTGACATAGCTTTATATGTTAGGCAGAGATCACATCGGAGTAGGCGATATGCTATGGAGTAAAGCTGGAGTTTTTTGAGACGGTCAGTGTAGGGCATTTGTTTGAGGCCAGTAATCCTCTTTGTGAGGTACTTCTGTGGTCTTTCCAGCTGCTGCAGATGTCTTGTGGGGTACATTCCAAAAGGGGTATTGTACTCTATAATGGGTTTAATGAGTGTCAAGTAGAGGGGAACAATTACCTCTTTTTTCCTTGATGAGAACCCTTTTATGATGAGGTGTGCCACGTAAAAGGACTTCCTGACTACTGTGGTGATGTGACTATCAAAGGAGAGACTACTGTCCACCTGGGTCCCAAAGTCTCTTATCACACATTCGGTGTTAAGCAGATTGCTGCCTATGTGGTAGTTCATGGGGACAGAGTTTTTTACCTAAGGGGATGACACTGCACTTTTTGGCATTGAGCTTGAGGCCATGGCTCTGACACCAGGCATCTGCCTCACCGAGGCCCTTCTGTAGGATGTCCACATCATTTGGGGACTCGACTATGGCTCCTAGTTTGCAGTCATCTGTGAACTTTGTTAGCCAGAGGCCTTCTGTGTTTGCCTGTACTTCAGAGAAGTAGATACCAAACACAAGAGGTCCCAGGACTGAATCCTATGGTACTCCACTTGTCACTGGTTTGAGGTCAGATTTGGAGTCTGCGACTTTTACAGTGTGGGTTCTGTCAGTGAGCCAGTTGGCAACCCATCTTGTGATGTAGGAATTTATACCTAGTTTAGTGAGTTTAGCTATAATTGCAGAATGGGGGATGGTGTCAAAAGCCTTGGCGAGGTCAAGATAGGCTGTGTGAACCACCTTACCCTCATCTACGGCTTTGGTGACTGCCTCAAAGAAGTTGGTCAGGTTCAGGAGGCATGATCTGCCTTTTACAAACCCAAACTTGGTGGGATCCAGAGCTTGGAGGTTGCCAATGTCTTTGTTTATGAGTCCTATGATGATACATTCCATGGCCTTGCAGACCAGGTTGATCAGGCTAATAGGGCGATAGTTCCCGGGATCAGTGGTAGCTCCCGCTTTGTGGAGTGGGATAACTGTTGCCATGTGCCATTCAGTGGGCACAAAGCCTGATGCAAGGCTATTATTGAACATGGTCTTAAGTGGGTGAGCCAGTTCATTCTGAAGTTCATGTAAAACACCGCCTGGGATGTTGTCCGGTCCCATAGATGCTGTGTTTTTCGATTTAGAGAGTGCAGCTTTTACCTGCATAGTTGTGATTACAGGGACTCTGTAGATATGGGCCCTTTAGGGTGTGAGGGGGGGTAAAGTTAGCACTGAACCTATCTGCCAGGATGTTGGCAATATCAGTTGGTTCTGTAATTTCATGCCATTGTGCTGTAACTCAGAGCAGATCTGGGTGTTGCCATCAAGATTCTTGACATAGCTATAGAATGCTTTGTGGTTGTCCTTAGAATTAGTGGTGATTTTGTTTTTGCAGCTAGCTTTGAAGGATTGTATAAGGGATCTCAGCTTCTTACTGAGGCTGACCAGGGAGCTCCTCCACTCATGGGATTTTACTCTCTTTTGCAACAGTTTCTTCCTTCTGTTGTACAGTTTGTTTATGGCAGGGGACCACCAGATTGTCTTCCTTTTTTGGAGGATAGCATTATGGCAGGGGACCACCAGATTGTCTTCTTTTTTTTGGAGGATAGCATCTTGGCTCTGTTTGGGATAGCGTGATCCATGCACTCATGTAAGTGCTTAAAGAGTGCATTTGTGTAGGATTCAGCAGATGTAACTGTGTTGTCCATCTGCATGGGTGACATGAAGTTCACCACTTTTGTCTTAAGAAGCATGAAGTTGGCTTTGGAGAATTTTTTTTACTGTGGTTTCCTTAATGGGGGGAGGGGGCGGCATGTGGATGTCAAGGGTGGTTAGCTTATAGTTGGATCGGACCAATGAAGAGTTGACTTCAGGTGTGGAACACCGGTCACTCATGTTGGTAATGACTAGGTCTAGGATATTGTTGCCCCTGGTGAGGGTGCGGATAAGTTGATCCAGGGCATTGGAGTTTATGAATTCCAGAAAGTGTTGAGCTAAGGAGTTGGTACACGAGTAGTTTTCCCAGTTAATGGTGGGGTAGTTGAAGTCGCCCATTATTAGGGTGTTTAGTTGAACCCTAATATTTTCCAGTACATCAAGAAAAGAGGAGTGGGAATCCTGGGGCATGGTGGGGGATCTGTAGCAAGCTACAATTTAGATTGCAGTTTTGCCCAGAGTTAGTTGCACTTGGATAACCTCAGATGCATTATGCTGAGCAACTAGCCTGGACGTGTGGGTATCCTTAATGAATACGGACACACCTCCGCCTTTGGTATTTCAGTCCAGGTTACTTGGCCGAAAAGTGTGGTGTGAGTCATAGCCTGGTAGTGCAGGGGTGCTCTATGAACCCTTGAACCAGGTCTCAGTCACTGCACTGATATAGATGTTCTCCATTTTAAGGAGTGCCTCTAGTGAGTACATTTTGAGGTTTAGACTTCTAGCATTGAGTAGCATTACCCTCAGTTTTTGCATAAGATCTCACATTTTAGCCTAAGATCTCTAATCAAATGGAAGAAATGGTCAGTTCTTGTTCTGTATGTAGTATCCTAAATAAGATCATTCCTCAACAGGAAATGACAGCACAAGAATTGCAGGCAATTTGGGTAAAATTTGCAGTAAATCTGTTCCAACATCATAAAATATAAAACTTAGTATGCACTGACTACTACTCAAACTAACTTGGGGTATCCAAGCTGACGGTGATGACAGCCCAGACATGAAATATTAGAGTTTGTTATTTTTCTCAGTGGCCCATAATTTGAAAACATATTTCCAGAGGTTTGCTTTGGAATGCAAATTCTTCCAGATTAACACAAGTCCAAAATATCTGCAAATCAATGATTGAGTTGAGAAGGTCATCCAAGCAGTAGAAAATATCTCATGAAAAGCTATATCTTAGATGCGAAGGAAAATTGCCACCTTGCATTACTGGAATTTTGGAACACTCCTACTGCCAGAAGGGTTGTTACCTCTTCAGGCTTTGATGGGATGCAGTCCTCACCCTTTGCAACATATTGTACAACCTCAAGGAACAATGGAAACATGCCCAGTGCATCCAAAATGATGACTAGGATAAGAATGCATAAAAACATCCTTTAGCCAGAGATATTATAAGGATATTAGACCCAGTGGACAAAAAAGAAGCAAGCATCAAGAGGCCATTGCAGTACAAGCAGCTAAGGCACTATGCCCATACATTTTTCAAACTGTAGAAGATGTGTTGATCATATAGAACAGATGCCATTTATATAAAACAATCCAATCAAGACTATAAAAGGTCCCTCTGTCAAAAAGAGAACATGACAAAAAGAAGATGATGCACAATTTCACATGGTTGGAGAAACACCATAAGGAAGTCATAGTCTTCAGACATGGACCCTGTTCTAGGGGACCCCAACACATGAAAACGATACTTCATCCTCCTAAGCTGGTAATAACACCAGAATCAGCTATTTTCCAAAGACAGAGATATGGCAGAATGATTAAGCTATCCAAGAAGGATTTATGAGAAATATCATGAAATATTCATCAATTTAAGCACATCATGAAATATTCATCAATTTAAGCTTTAGACTGAAAAACATTATTGCTTGTTTGTTTAGCAAATGCTGCAAGTAAAGCATTTTTGCCAGGCAAAATAGCTCATGATACTGCTCCTAAAAGTTTTTTTTTCCAGCTAAAGAGCTTTCAAATGCTAATGTGTTTGAATGTAACCTCACCTAGTAGGAACTGTTATCCTTAATTAGAACATAACTCTAATACTTGTTTCCCTTGTACACTAACTGGACTTTTCTTGATTGGATTTACTTATACACAGATCTGTTCATTTATATATATATATATATATATATATATATATATATATATATATATATATATGCATATATGGATTCACTTTATAATCTCGAAATACTGAAATATCGAATTTCAGTATTTCGAGACTATAAAGCCGAAAAACCAAAACCTCGAAACCCCAAACCATGACTGTTAAAGCACACATAGAAACACAAGTACACCTACCTCCGCACAACAACACAAACACACACACACCCTGCACTCCCATGTGGGGGGGGATGCGCCCCCACACACCACCCCTTATATATACTAACTCCGAGGTCGCACTAAACACGAACACACACAAAACCCACCAATATACATTCCACACCCCCTCACACAAATACACATCACACAAATACAAACAACACCAAGCTCAACACTGACACACTCACACTCTCACCTATGTACACTAACCCACACCTAACACTACTCGACACACTCACAAACCCTCCCCAAAACCCTTAAAAACACCACACTTACCTAACGCGCTGTCAGTATCGCAGTTTTGACATTTCCGGGTTCGATATTCTGCAGTTTTCCGCATCTGCAGATTCAACACTTTGGTCTCAAGATACTGAAATTCGCCATTTCAGTATTTCGAGATTCCAAAGTGAATATATATATATATATATATATATATATATATATATATATATATATATATATATATAGGTCTATTTCAAATGATCGAAGTACCAGAATACCAAAGACGTATTCATTGAGACAACATCGCTGATTCTTCACATCGAACACCCGAAACAGGGAAAACTAATCCCAGGAAAAGAACCACTTGGCCACCATGATGAACTTTGCCCTTTCCCCACGGTAGTGTGATCTTGGAGTTGTATTTAGTTAGGGGGGATGTTGGGGGTCAGGGCCCCCCACATCGTGGGTTGGGTGACAAAGCTCCCCACTTTGGAGGATTTTCTTGCTTCATTGTTTGTTGTGTGGCCCTGCCGGTCAAGTGGTTCTTTTCCCGGGGTTAGTTTTCACTGTTCTAGGAATTTGATGATGTGAACATTCGGCAATGTTGTCTCGATGATCTTGTCTTTGATATTCTGGTACTTCAATCTTTTGAAGTAGACCCATATATATATATATATATATATATATATATATATATATATAAAATCATAGGAGGTTACTAGGCTAATGACCCCAGGGCCCTTACAAGCCTAGCCAAGTTCAACCCGTGTTGCCAAGGGTGTCTGGTTCAAGCAGGCACTAAAATCAGCACCTATTGCCCCTGTCCAAGAGGAACACAAGTGGAACCCCTTGGAGAATTCTGGTTACCTTCCAATTGTCCAAATTACACTTAAATAGGGCCAATGAGGAGCTTTTTTTTACATGAATAGAAAGCTTGTTCTAAAGACGGAACAACCTCTGTGAAACAAATCTGGCTCTCCAGCAAGTTCTGTTGATATCACATACCAGGTTAAAGTCCTTTGAGTGAGTGACTCGTGTGCCATTTGACTTGAGAATGTGCAGCATTTCCATTAAAGCTGGGTCAGAGATTGATCTATATGCAAGGCACAGGTCAGTACTGAGCAGTCTGTATGACACAGAGTAAAGTGACAATTATTTCAGTCTGTCCACATAAGACAGATTGAAGACCCTGAATTTACTTTGTAAGGAACCTTTGTGGTCTCTACAATTGTTGCACGTGTTTGGAAAGGAACATACCAAAGGGAGAGGTGGGCTGTATTATTGGGAAGAGTACAGGTGATTTATAATCTCCTTTTTCTGGAGGCAATGCCCTTACTTATTAGGTCAGCAATATAAAATGCCTTTCTTACCACTGTGGAGACATGGTTATTGAAGTTAGGTTGCTGTCAGCCTGTGTGCCCAGCTCTCTCACCACTAACTGTGTGCTTAGGGTATTGCTATTGATGTGGTAGTTTGCAGGAACATCACCCTTGCCGATGATAATGCATTTTTTGCATTAAGTTTAAAACCATGACTTTGGCACCAATCATTAGTCTACTTAGCACCTTCTTGCAGGATGTTGACATCACTAGGAGTTTTAATGATTGCTCCTAGTTTGCAGTCATCAGCAAACTTTGTCAGCCACAGTCCTTTAATTTTAGCCTGTACTTCAGAGAAGTAGATTCCAAATAGTAGGAGTTCATGAACTGATCCTTGTGGAACACCACTGGTTGCAGGTCTGCTGGAGGAGATGGAGTCTATCTATATCTGTATCTATACATAAGTATACATAGATCTAGATCTAGATCTATCAACGTGTATGTAGGTGTGTGTGTGTGCGTGTGTGTGTGTGTGTGTGTGTGTGTGTGTGTGTGTGTGTGTGTGTGTATGTGTGTGTGCGCGCGTGTGTGTGTTGTGTGTATATATATTTTTTTTTGACAGTAGAGAACTGAAATATATTACTTAGGACACTGTTCCTTTAAGAATGATGAAAGTAGGCATTCTGGAGGCTGCATCTGTTCTTTTGCTTCAGAGAGAGTAACTCTAAAAACCAATGTTGCTTAAATTAATCTCTGTTTTGGTCTCTTTGTTATTTTTGTAGATATAATTGTATATATTTTATGGTCGACACATACCTCTCAACCTCTTAGTAGAAGAAATCTAGGCAAAGCCTAAAAAAATGGTGGGGTGAAGGTCCCATAATAGGGTCAGATTTAAAATATTGCTCTTATAAAGTCATCAAACTAACAGGATTTGTGTTCATGTGTTTTCTGAAGGATATGAACTCTGAAACTCAAATGTGTGTCATTATTTAATAACTTCAATCTTCACTGATTTGCCAGAAAACCATAAATTTTATTTGGACAGAAAAAAATTTGAGGTAAAAAATTAGACATTCTGTGAAAATCTGGGCATTTGAGCAATATGGTAAATACCACATAGGACTCCAGGAAGTCTGTTGCCATTTTGTCAGAAATATATGATGATTATGGTAAAATATGTCACAGAGACATTTTTTTTATGAACAGTAAGTATATTTAGTCTATGTGTTGCTTCAGGATGCGGCTAATGGATAATATCAGACAAAAAAGAGAAAACCATAAGTAGCTCATGCATGTAGAAAATGCGTGTTGAAATGTACCCTTTTAGACCACATGAAAAATACATCCCCCACAGTCAATAATGTCCAGTAAATGACACAAAAAAGAGTAAGTGCAGAACTTAAAATGCAAACTTTAATTGAGGGAGTGCTTTGCTGTTTAAATCTGGCTTGTAACTTCCAAGGATGGCCAAACCACAGTATATGTTTTTAAAGTATGTCTTTTTATACAGATACTTCAAACATCCTTCAGACATTATTCCTTTTTTACACAGTACCACATAAATGGAATGAGTTGATTTTGCTTTCTTCTACCTCTCTATATACATAGAATGATGGCCAGAGAAAAGAAACAGCTAGTAAAAAATGTTCAGCATATCATTTAATCTTACCTTTTATCCTGATACCCACAGGGTTGGTAAGTAATGCAAACAAAGTATAAACATATTAAATTGATGAAGATACACATAAAAGAAGTAGAAAAATGCAGAGAAAAGTAAGTAATGTAAACAAACACAAAATACTGAATTAATGAACAGTAAAGTGATGCAGTAGTAAAGGGGTAATAACCTCCCACTACCACATATGTATAACATTACAAACACTGTTTCTAGTACATGCTGGGATTCTTTTCTACTGTTATTTTTAACAATACAAGGCTCTCATTTGAAACAGAAATACTCTGAACTGCATATAACAAATTGAACATTCACAGAGGTTCCTCACAAAAAGAAAATAGTGATTAAACACAATGTCCTATGCAGATTGCATCAGAGCCCTATCTCTGTACTCTGCTTCCTACAGACTGCTGACGGGATTTATGCTTGGTATGCAAGCCATCCTTGGATCCCACTTTGATGGACCCTACTCAGTAATGTCTGCAGCAGTGGAAGAATTATTTTGTTGTTGTTACCCCGAATGCTGCAGAAGTGTGCTAACGTGCTTGCTGTTTTTGCTCAAAAGTATTTTGCAAGCACAATAAAAAAGGGGAGAGGGGTACAACTATCTGTTTTTGAATTGCTGTCAGGAGATTTTTTTTCTAAACTGGGGCACAAATTTTCCCACTTATGTTACGCACAGTCACCTGTCTCCCAAAAATTTATCCTATCACCCACCTAAGACCCCTTTTTCTTGCTATTCATTCAACCTCAACTTCCTTCCATTTACTTCTTTACTCTCTTCCTCCATCTACCACACATCTTAATACTCTTCCACACTTTGTTTTATCCTGTCCTTCCTATTTACCTACTTCTTAACACACCTCTCAATCAACCAACATAACAACATACTTATCACCCTTACTTTCTCCTCTACCCCTCACCACACTATGACTGTTAAGTTCCATCACTATAACCACCCACACCTTCTTCAGGTACTTTTACCTGCTTATTACACTATTCTTACAGAGCCTGCTTTCAACCTACAAGCATATATACTTTGTCTATATATAACCAATCACAGTCTAATCACTTACTGTATATGTTTTCTTGTACCTTCATTTAAATGCTTTTGTCCTAATTATTGTTAAAATATGTATATCAACATATGTTTACTTTAATATTTATACACATATATGTATACCTTTATGTGTATATAATATCCATTTACAATAAATGTATGTTATATGTATGTATTTTGGAGCTTTACTCACCCGGGCCGCCGCTGAAACTGGGTTATCTGACCCAGTTGGATTTTCTCGATTACCAAATGTCAATAAATAAATAAATACATTGCTATCCCTTAATTTATATTGCAGCATACTGACCATGTCATCACAACCACAATCCTTGAGCATGACATCAATAGTTCTGTGTATAAGTCTAACACTTTCTAAACAACTGTTGCAGTTACAGAAAATACCACTTACAGGTGGATCACTAGACAAATATGTAGCCAACTATTAGAGTTGCTGTCTTTTTTAATGTCCAACATGGGTTAATCTTACTGAAACTTGTGATTATAGAGGACAAACCATGCTATCATCAAATGAAAAATAATTATTTATTTTCATCTTTCATCTTGTTACCAAGATAAAGGCTCTGTGATGTACAATGTTAGTTGTTTATGTGATGTCCCTCCTCTGAGCTACTAATCAAGCAGCCTCAATCCTCACCACTGACACTGGTGGGGACCGTTCACTTAGAACAAAGATAGATACACACAGTATTTTCAGATGCAGCTCTCTGCACCAAGTACAATTTCCTTTAAGAGCACACAGGGAGCACACTCCAGACCTAGGGCTGTTTTTTTCTCTCCAGGCCCCAAATAAGACTTCACCTTTCTCTCTCTGCAGAAATCAGTGCTATGTGTCCCTGTTCCAAGTAGCTGACACACACACACTCTTTGAGATTTGATTTTCACATTTTCACACACGCACACACACACACACACACACACACACACACACACACACACACCTGGGAAAAACTGGCACAGATTTACCTGCTATACCACCTTCACCCGGATTATAACATAGATTCACTGTCAACAGCCAGCTACTTTAAGGCTCTTACCATGGTACCCAGTTACTCTCAGTAAGGTTAATACTTATACAAATGATAATGTTTGGCCAAGCAGCAAGAATTTCAGGAGCATGAAACCACAGTGCCACCAAGTATATGCAATTACTCTCAAAGGTTGAAATATTTTCTAAAAGACCAGCCACAATGAAAGGTTTACATATATTTAATAATAAATAATAAAATAGAAAACATGAAAACACTGAATATCTATTTACAATAAACAACAGAGTTTCAATTCACAGGAAATATAAAAACCAAATGCAGATGGAAAGACTCAGACAGATACAGAAAACAATATTTTGAGCTAATCTCACTATTTCATAACTGCCTGAAGAATTACTATTCCCCAGTTAAGTTACTTACAAAAGCAAGGCAAGATGAAGTGGATGAGTGTCTTTGTTGTCAGGTCCAAGACAGAGTGCTGAGTGTCTCTATCACATATTTCACTAATATTTAACTATAGTTTCAGTACTGAGTAGAGAATGGCATCACATCTGGTCACCTGACTCTGTGGTTCCCATAGTACCACCCTGACTAGATGTTGAACCAGGATCTAGCAAAGAGGTGTCACAATACACACCTAGGACTTTGCTAAGACATCTGGAGACTGTAAAACAATTCCAATACTTTCATCCTTCTGCACAGACTAACTAGTCATTCTCTGGCACTCCAAGGTAGCAATTAGCTCACCAATAAGGTGAATAAGAACACAGGCCTTTCCCAGACATTGTGTGTCTATCTGCATTTAGGCCTGTGAGAAAAAATCTTAATGGTCTAAACCAAGTCATTTAATTTCTGGCTATTTTTCTTAAGGTAAGCTGAGCTGAGTTTAACCCTTCCCTTCCAGCATCCTCTGTTAATATATATACATTTCATCAGTTCCAGCAGTACTGTCTAATATAAATGTATATTTCTTTTCTGCCCAGCAGGATCCACTGTTGATGCATTTTTAACACAAACAACTTTACAAATACATTTTTAACACAAGCATGTGTACAAATCAGTTTGATATACAAATGACACAAAATTATTTACAAAATCCAGCTAGCTATGCCAGCATATGTTACACATGCACTGCATACTCTCTCTGGCATAGCTGTCAGTACCTCACATCATCACAGTTTATACTACTTTATACATTAAGATGACTTAAATATAATATCAAAAATTTATGTGACATCCAGAGAAAAGTCATAAAATATTTTATACATTTGCCATTTTTATGCATCCCCTGGACAGAACTGCCCAAATCAGGACTGCTCTGCAGAATGCAGAAAGAGAGACAGGTGGCAACCTGATAAACTGATTCTGTTACTAATCCTGTCTGCATTAAAGACAATGGAAGACAGTTTCTCAGCTCTCTGTTTTTTCTGTTTTTTTTTTTGGTTGTTTTTTTTTCTGACAGCAGCTGCTGAGCTCCTGATACCAGCATGACTAATTGCTACATAGCAGTACCTGATAAGCTAAGCTACAGATATCTGTATGTCTGTAGTATGTCATGCAGATACAGACAAATTCCGCTGCAAGGTATGCGAGACATTAAGCTTAAAAAAGTAGGTGGGTTTTCCTTTCCTTTGATTCCAAGGTAAGGAAATGAAAGTTTTATAACATACAAGCAGATTTCTGATAACTACATGATACTGGAACCATATTGCATGGAGAAAACCTACCTAAGGTGTTGGAGACTGGTTTAATGGTTAAGGTGTTTACTTCACAGTCCCAAAGTACAGCATATGATTCTCAATTAAGATAAATTGACTAGACTTAAAATGACCCACAAGGACAGCTAGCCTAGTACTTATCTATGAACCTATAAGGGTTGAGTTAAACTGTATGAGCAGATTGTGTTTTCCTTTAAGCACTGCAAAGTCTCAAACATTCAAGGCTTACAGGCATCTTGGATTATAGGATCAAGCAGGGGCTAGTCCTTCAAGACTGCTATGTACAGTCCTGATAAAATAATTCAGATCTTCTTCAGTAGGACAAAAGTCACACAAGCATCATTTAGTCAAAGGAGTGTAATATGCAGCTGATCAGTTCTTGATTTCATCTCTTGAAGTTCCTAACCCTATACTTATGATACCTATGAGTAGTGGTAGCTTTGGCTGTAGATCCAGTCACAAATGTTGCATGGTTGATCACTAACAAAGGCCATAAGCAATTACATCACCTGAGTGTGAAGAAGCACCCTATAGAATACAGAGTATATCATTTTAAAAACTAATGAGCAAGCTACAGGAAGCTGTGAGTCATGTTGTACAGAGTATTCAATCCAAAAATAGAGATAATGGAGGCTAATCAACATCCACAGTGTAATTGTACAAGTTTTTCACCATCTTGACAAATCTGTAGTTACCATTGTGTCAGAATAGATGCATAAATCTGCAGAAGTAAATAATCATATTTGCTTTCAAGAGTTTATGTGTTTAGATGTGAAGAAGAAAAATAATCCACAGTTAGAAAAATGGACCAGTTACAACTACCAGGAATCCTTTTGCCTCATGCAGATTTGGCAGAAAAGCAGAAGCTTTGAATCTAGAAATTTAATTTATTCTTCAATGTAAATTGATTAACTGAGAAGGTACAGTATGCTAATGTTATTGCATGTTTGAGGAAAAGCTTCATTGATAAAATTCACTTACTTTCTTAAAGAAGAGAAAAACAAAACAGCAGCACTTGGAGATCAGGAGTTTTTGTAAGCCTAGAAAGAATTTGCCACTTATTTACAAATCATTCTTTACAACGGCACAATATGCAAGAGAGAGACTGTAGATGATTATGTTGTAGAGCTGAATAATAAAGCCAAAGACTGAATTTGGTGACCTGATAATTTATTAATAAAAATGGAACAGCCTGTGGTATAAGAAATGATGATGCAGGATAATGTTATTAAGAAAAACAGACCTAGACTTATCAAAAGCTATGGGTGTATGGTAAGGGAAAGTACTAATCTACAGCTACAAAGACATATTTGTGCAAAATAAAATGTGAGTCAAAAATTACAAATAATCTAAGGATGCATGTCAAAGTAATGGGTATTAAAAACAGAGTGTATGTGTGGAAAAAAAACAACCATGAAGCACAGAAAAATCCATATGCAATTAAAATTAAAACTTCATGCTCTATGTTTGGATATAAGCTTTCTTCCACTTCTAACAAATATTGTACAATCAGGGCTAGAGAAGGACTTTAGTTCAAGCATGTATAAAAGGAAACAAGTGCATTCCAAACAATTTATATGATAATGAACAGAAATACAAAAGAGTTGTTTTGTGTTGCTAAAAGTGAATAGATTTGATAGAATAAAGTCAAAAACGCTCTGAGGCACTGAAACAAAAATGTAAGACAGCTTATTGCCAAGAAATGCTGAGAATTGTTAAGAAAACTGTTGAATTTAAACTAGAAATAGGTGCTAAGTATAATATTTTATTTGAGAATACTTTTAAAGTACTGGTGTAAAAAGGTAACAAAGACAGAGCTGTGTGTACAATGTTAGCATATTTCACACACTGGGTGGAGCCATTAGATCAAAAGCTACTGACAATAACATAAAACTAGGAAGTGTAAGATATGCAGACGGTGCAGTGGTTAACGCTGTCGCCTTACAGCAAGAGGTTCGCTGGTTCGATTCTCAGCTGGGGTGCCTTCTGTGTGGAGTTTGCATGTTCTCCCTGCGTTCGCGTGGGTTTCCTCTGGGTACTCCGGTTTCCTCCCACATCCTAAAGACATGCTTCTGGAGCATTTCACCCCAGGCCTCCACTTTAATTTCATTCTATATGTAGGTGTAGGTGTGTGAGTGTGTCTGTGTGTGCGCGTGTGTATGCACCCACACACACATATATATATATATATATATATATACGGATTCACTTCAAAACACTGAAAACACATATCATACATATACTGTATATATATTCCACCAAGTGTAAGCAGGGGGGCAAGCCCCCATGCACCGCCACACCCCCTGCTATTTAAATATATCAACTCCAAGATTGCACTTAGTGTAGTGAAGTGAAATCTTGGAGTGTATATATATATATATATATATATATATATATATGTAGCAGGAGGTGTGGGGGGGTGTAGCCTCCCACATGGGTGGTGCATACACTTGGTGGAAAGTGCTATGATTTATGTTGTTTAAACTCAGTATATGTATGATATGTGTTTTCAGTGTTTTCAGTTTCAGTATTTTGAGTTTTCAAGATTTAGCAGTTTCAGTGTTTCGGTTTCACTGTTTTGAGTTTCAGTGTTTTGAGCTTTCAGTGTTATGAAGTGAATCTATATATATATATATATATATATATATATATATATATATATATATATATATATATATACACACACACACACACACACATATATATATATATATATATATAAATATACATATGTGTGTGTGTGTGTGTGTGTGTGTGTGTGTGTGTGTGTGTGTGTGTGCGTGTAGGTAGATAGACAGACAAACTTAGAGGGGAATGTAGACTATAGGGCATTCTGTTTTAAATGTTAATGAGCTTGTACATGAAGGAGCATGATATGTAATATACTTTTATCCAGAGAGTTTGCTCTGAATATAGACCTTGTGAAGGTCAATCACATAAGTGATGTATGTTATTTACTCCCCCTCCTGACTGAAAAACAGACATCACAGACCCAGATGATTTGCTTAATTTTCTCTTCACTTACCAGTAAAAGTAGGAACAGGGATCAGCTGTCCTAGGCTGTAGACTTGTAAGTGCTTGCCTTCTAGGTCAGATATACCAGAATACCAGACAAAAATTTCTGAAACACAAGAGTTCAGCACTGATAATTTCATTATTTAAGGTAATGTATCCACCAAGAAATTACTGAGGGAGAGCTATAGATGGTCCCATATTGAAATTATTTGTAGGGACCTAAGGTTACATTAATAAGCATATCTCTACCTTTACTTATAGAACCTTGAATGCTAAGCATTCTTGGTGGCATCTCCTTTTTCCAGATTTTTTTTTTTTTTTGGAATCCATTCTCTTTGAAAAAGTTACAGCCATGAATGCTAACTTCATAGCTAAGAATATGTGACTTGATCCATGTTTATCCTTTCGTTACTATGCTTAGGACAAACATACCTCTCAACTGTACAGATTTTCGCAGAATATCCAGATTTTTGCATCACATTTCTGGTCTGAGACTGTTCACCATAAAATCTGTGGTTTTCTGGCAAATCACAGAATACTGGTCACTAAATAATGAACAAATAATGACATATTTGTTTCAGACTTCATTTCTTTCAGAAAATGCATGTGAACATAAATCCTGTTATTCTAACAGTGTTCTAGGTTTATAAAAGCAATATTTATTATATATTTAAATTATTAATTAATAAATTATTAAATATTTAAATAATTTATGCAGACGGTACAGTGGTTAACACTGTCGCCTTACAGCAAGAGGTTCTCTGGTTTGATTCTCAGCTGGGGTGCCTTCTGTATGGAGTTTGCATGTTCTCCCTGCGTTCGTGTGGGTTTCCTCCGGGTACTCTGGTTTCCTCCCACATCTTAAAGACATGCTTCTGGAGCATTTCACCCTAGGCCTCCACTGGAAACAGGATCTGTGGAACCTAGTTGAACTTTCCCAGTCAACAAATGTTAAATAAATACATAAATGTAAAATCTGTCCCTATTTTTGGGCCTTTGCCCCCCCCCCCCCCATTATTTCAGGCTTTGTCCAGATTTCTTGTGTTAAGAGGTTGTGAGGTATGGAAAGGTGCCTAACATGTAGATGTTTGCTATAATGAAAGGTGTTTAAAATAGCAACTACATGCAGGAAATCATACTATGCACCATTTTGTTTGTCATACTAGGTTAATTGCCTTTGTGGGTCATTTTAAGCCTAGTCAGTTACTCATATGAGAATCAAACTTTGCACCTTATGGTTGGAAAGTAAATACCTTAATCATTATACTAACCTTCATTAGTGTATGCACATATTTCAGTTGCAAGAGATGAGTATATAAGAGAAACAGACTCGGTAAAGAGTGTTTGCTTATGACTAAACTGGAAAGGAAAAGTGAAAGGTACAGGATGAGATTATGGGAGGTAACTAGTATTTTTAAGGAGTGATGTGCCTTTAAGAAAAAAGACTGGGAGGTTGATTAATTGATTCTGTATAAGTAAAGACCTTTGGGCTAGTTAGGAAATACAATAGATGTTGTTACCATCTATACCTAGAAATGCTTTTCCTGACTTCTTTTACTCCTGTTTTTTCTATTTGCATGACAATAGCCTTGCCTTAAAAGTTAATTCTTTAAGTAACAAATTAACTGTGCCCTTTATGTAATAAAAAATATAACCTAATAACAACTGCATGCAATGTGCAGAAACATTAAAAAGACAACGTTGAAAGTGGTCACTGAACTGCAGTTCTAGTTTTTAAATAATGCAAGTAAAGAGCAGTAGAGAGCAATTACAATAACTTTTGGACTGTGGGAGGAAGGGACAACAGAAAAACTTTAGAACTGATGAAACCTTAAACTACACATAGCTGGAAGATTTTCTATGTGCATCACAGAAACATGTTTTACTTTTAAGTTTCATTTATTAGACAGTAGTACATAAAATGCACTTCTACTAGTCTTTAAGAGTTTTTGTTCAGGAGAGAACCTGCAGCAGAATAAACATTGTAAAGCTGTTAAGAAAGAGGGAGAGATAAATAATAAAATTAAGAATGACATACCCCCAGATTCAAGAAACTCCATGCAAGAATAACACTAATCTTGCATGGAGTGGTTCGTGTTTGTTTAGAACAGCAGCGTGCCTTGCATATTCATGAAGACATTCTGCTGCTTAATCTACACGGACATGAACCGTGAACGAGTATAGGGGGCATGTCCAAGTAGTGCACGGACACTAAACACACCCCCTGCACTCAGAAAGTGCGGTACAGCACTTTCTAAGCTAAACTGGAATAATATAATAGCTTTGCTCTAATATTATGCCATTATTTCAGTGTCCTTAGACACCGAAATGAAAAAATGATCATTTCTTTGTCCGCGGACACTGAAATAAAAATCGACAACAAGAAAGCAATGCAGGGGGTGTGTGACAGGTTCTGTGACACACCCCCTGCATTGCTAAAGTGCTGTATGACACTTTTGCAACTTGCTAAAGCAGGAAATGTGTGGAAATGCACACATAATGGGGGATAAATCCCCCAAAAGTGAAAAAGCACAAGTATAGCCCCACAAACATAGAAAGTTGATAGAGAACAGGTCATGCATCAGCATGAATCACGTAAGGGTAGAAGTCTGAAAGCAAATATTTCTTGAAATACTAAATTCTCTAGAACCACTCCATACTGTTAGAATTAAATCCAAGGTATCCCCACGGCTGACCAAAACAACCCATACCCTTATGCAAAATAGGGACAGGCTATGGAAAACCTGGAAAAAATACAAACTTCCATCTGACTGGCAAAAATACAGAGAACTCAGAAACCACTCAAAAAATACATTACTAAAGACAAAAAAGAATTTCATTTCAACCCCCCTACTGCTTTAAAATCCAATCCCAAAAAATTCTGGAACTCAATCAACCAAATATTACATCCTGATAACATCTCCTCCCCTAACCCCCACCCAAATAAAACACCAGAAGACACTGCCACCATTTTCAACTCTTTCTTTGTAGAAACTGTATCAAAGATGGTTAATGCAAACTCACTTCTACCGAATAAACCTAACCCCCCTGCCAGACCTTCTAGCTCCGACTCCTCTAATCCTTTCTCTTTACAGCCTGTTTCTACCTTTTATATCAAATCTTTACTCTCCAAATTAAAACCATACTCAACCTCTGCTGACAACATCCCTTCCTACTTCCTCCTCCACCTAGCAGCCAATACTCTTGCCTTTCCTGTATCCATACTGATTAACCGCTCTGTCACTGAATCTAAAGTTCCATCTCTCTGGAAAAATTTTACACTTTACCAATTCACAAAGGAGGACATTCCCTAGACATCTCTAACTTTAGACTTATAGCTATCTTGTCACCACTCTCCAAACTACTTCAAAAATGCATACATAGCAAACTTTGCAATATCTAACACAGGAAAACTTACTTACTCCTACTCAGCATGGTTTTTGCCCAAAACATAGTACAACCACTGCCTTAATCTCCTTTACTAACGCCATATCCCAGGCTTGTGACAATAACAAACTTGTCTCTTGTTTATTTTTAGATCTTTCTAAAGCCTTTGACACTGTTTCACACTCATTACTTCTGACTAAACTGACTAATCTAAACTTCTCTCCCTTCTGTCAATTGGTTTTCTAGCTATCTCTCTGATAGACTACAATCTGTGAAACGGCTCTCTACACTCTCCCATCCTCTTCCCATAAAGATGGGCATCCCTCAGGGTTCTATACTAGGTCCACTGCTATTTAACATTTTTACAAACCAACTCCATACTTCTTGCTCCCAGTCTTCTCTTATACAATACGAAGATGATTCCACTGTGATTACCATCACTGATTCTCCCTCAGATCTCATCTCCAAAACACAGGCAGCCTTCACCTCCGTTGAAACCTGGCTCACCAATAACCAACTAATACTTAACCCTAAGAAAACTAAACTCCTGCTCTTTCTCCCCAAAACTATTACCCATCTTAAATCCACTTTTACCATGCTCTCTCTCAACAAACCCCCTATAATAGCTGATACAAGCACCAAATTCCTGTGTGTCAAAATAGATGACCAACTTAAATTTGACCTGCACATCAATAACTGCATCAAGAAGGCCCATCAAAAACTAGGACTCCTATACAGAAAAAGAAAGTTTCTTACTTACAAAGCTAAAGTTACCCTATCACATTCCTACTTATTACCTAGTCCACTATATGGCTCTCAGATTCTAACAAACCTTAATAGCACACTCCTAGCATAACTCAGCTCTACTTATAATAAGATAGCCAGATTCTCTGCTCAACATACTTTCAAAACTTATCACTGTGTCTCACTTCTACACCTAAACTGGCTGTAATTACCCAATTTGCTTCTTCTCTCTTAGCTCCAAATTATTCAATCTTTACTACATCGACCTCTCTATTCACTTAGCCTATCCTCCCTAATATCCCACTACTCTAGTACTTCGTAGCTCTGACCAAGACTTGTTATGTGTATACAAACCTAGGTTTAAAATGGCTAGCAACCTTTATATCTATCACCCAACCATTGCATGGAACAAGCTTCCATATCAAATTAGACCAACAAAAAATCCAAAACAATTCAAAGAAGCAGAAAGAGTACACCTAAAAACTATCTGTTCATGCTCCTGTACTCACCCTCCATAAACTGTTACCTTACCCATATGTTAATCTTCTTCTGGAACTCTACTCCACACATTAATCACTACTCCCTTCTGTCTGTAGCACATCTACTGCCTCCAGGCCTTGTCTATTTCATTTATCACCCTAAATTATTTATGTCTCAGAATAGCCCTCTTTCTCAACTTCCTCTCCAAGAGCATCCCCTAAAATCAGTCAGTGTCTATAAAGAACTAATAGATAACTAGTTGCAATACTTCTATCTCAATCTTTCCCATGGCCTCTATTACGAATTATTATGTGTTTACATTTGAAACTTGAATAATGTTTTGAAGATAACCAAAGTGCTGCTGTGATCTGTACATTTTGTTTATTTACTTTATTGTATAACTGTCATTGGAGCTTCTCTCCCCGGGCCTCTGCTAAAAAAGGGCTACATTACTAGCTCAGTCAGACATTTCCTAGTCAACAAATGTAAAATAAATAAATAAATGTATGGCAATATTCCCTCACAGCGGTGCATGTTAACAAAGGCACAAATGATGGGGGGAATAAATACTACATTAGGGACATGCCTGAAAAATTGCCCTCACACAATTAGAAAGTTGATAGATAACAGGATATGTATTAGCAGGTTCCCTGAAGGATAGAAGCCCAAAAGCCAAATCAATGCCAGTATTTCATGACTGCAGTCCAGAGTAGTTGTCAGAACACCACAATACACAACTATATAACCTAAAACATAATTATCTATACTTTTTTTAATAGTCTAAGGAATATTTAAGTGTAGCTAAGATAGTGTGCATGTTATGCCTGTCTGCTTAGCATAGCTTAAACATCCCATAGGAGCTAAATGCAAATAGACAGGTGAAATTTCCAAACCAAGATAGTGTAGTGGTTAGAGTTGTAGCTTTACATGCAGGTGTTCACAGCTTGAGTCCGAAAACAGGTAACTTATTTTCCTATGTGAATGTAGTGTTAAAATTATTTTAGCAAACTTAAATTATGTAGCAACTTGTTTTTGTCAACCAGGGTAGTGTAGTAATTCCAAAAGTGAGATGTCAGTGTAGATAAGATTTGAAACCCCCATATAAACACAAGTGCCCCATACAGTATAGTCACACAAGAATATAATTTAATGAAAGCACATAGGGGGATGCCATGGAAAGTAAACATAAAATTATAATGTGTATATAAATATCATTTTATAATATAAAATTAGAAGTATAATATGCTTAAATGTGGCTTAATCACTCTGTATCCATCAGATCTTGTTCTGCCCAACAACAAAATAATCAACCCTGCCAAGTCTTGAGCCCGGGATGCTGTCCTCTACAACCACAGCAAAATACTAACACACCATCTGAGCTGTGAGATTCTGTAATGCTTTAACAAACATATCATGCATTCCAGTCTTGTCCCAAGTGTCAAATCCATGACCCTGAACACTACAGCCAGAGAAATGTACCACTACACCATCTGAGCTATAAAAGTTGATGTTAATTTTTCAAACATATCATGCAATAGAGGCATACAACATTAGGGAGAAAGCTTTGTGGAACTATTCATGTGCTGTATACAGACACACACACACACACACACACATATATATATATATATATATATATATATATATATATATATATATATATATATATATATATATATATATATATATAAATATATATATATATATATATATATATATATATATGCCTGATGATGCTTTGAGCAACCTATCTTTCCCTGGAGGAGTGGTTTCAGCCCAGAAATTAGTAGTTTGTTGGCCATTTTGGGCTAATTTCTATCTCTTTCATTTCCCTGCTATAAAACCCGCATTAGCACAATTTTACGCACCGGGCAGCACCGGTTAGTTAGGGTATAACTATTCCCGGCTCCACAAAGTTTACTCTTCAGTTTTTCCCTTGGAACTAGAGAAACTTTCAACTTAAGCACTCAAACCATTCTCAGCCTGGCACTTGCTCAAAACTCATAGCAAGCACTAATAAACCTTAGCACTAACCCCCCCCCCCCATAGTGTAGAGAAGGACAAGGCTCTCTATTCGACCTTACCAGCCAATCAGTAAACCAGCTCACTGTACCTATTCAGGCATGTCCAAAGGGCTGTTTCAGGTGTACTATCCAGTCCAACTGGTGAATCTGGGCATTTTGAGGCAATGTTACAACTGCCTTATGTACACAGACAACCCTCTCCTCCTACCACCAAACATTAATACATGCGAGAGACGCAATTATACAGCCAAACTGGAGGCTAAGCTCTCTCAACCCAAGATCCAAAATGAAAAAAAGCCAGCACCCAGGAGAATCTGAATTCAATTTCTTTATTTAAACTGAAACTAGAACTCTCTCAACCCAAGACTGGACCAGACAGTCAAAAGGAGAAGGGAATTAATTGCATCACACTACCAGTCTCACATAGAGCTATGAAACCAGCACCGGCAAAAAACATGCATAAATACACAAAAACATACTCAGAGGCTCTAAATAAAAATCTGCAAAAGCAACAGAGACCTCCAAAGCAGAGATCCAAGCAACCTCCACCCCCCCAACACAAACCATGAAACACATACTTCACAAAACCAGTGTGCCATGCAATCACAGCCCTTAAGGCAAAATGACATATCCAACACACTAGTAATAGGTGACTCTATAGTCAGGCACACTCACTAGACTGAACAAGGAGAAGGTTACTGTTAGCTGCCTATCGGGTGCCATGATCTGCCACAGAACACAAGCACTCAAGTCACTCTAGAACAAGTACAAATACGGCTCTGTCATTGTCCACGTTGGTGTGAATGACCTGAGATGTACCTCCCTGGACTACATGAAAAGAGACATGGAAGAGCTCTCTGATCACATAGCCCAGGCTGGTATGACCCTGACCCTGAGAAGCATCCTGCCCTCACCAAGAATGATACCATGGTATAAAGAAAAAAATATAAATTTCAACAATTGGCTAAGCTTCTGGTGTCATTCAAAGGTGATCCAGTGTCTGTCAGTCTGGGATGACATGATCAACAAGCCATGCTGCTTCGTTAGAGATGGCTTGCACCTGTCACCCTTAGGCTTTCAAATACTGGCCAAGGCTCTTGCCACCCCCATAGTGCCTTTTTTAGGCAAGGCTCAAAAGACAAACTCACTGTCATAAATAGCACAAGTAACAAAAAAACTGAGGGTAATGCTACTCAGTGCCAGAAGTCTAAACCTTAAAATGCATGCACTCGAGGCACTCCTCAGTATGGAGAAAATCAGTATATGTGTAGTAACAGAAACCTGGTTTAATGATCCAGAGAGCACCCCAGCACTACCAGGCTACAACTCATACGATACATTTCGGTCACAAAACCCAGACCGAAATACAAAAGGCAGGGGTGTATCCGTATTCATCAAGGATACCCACACCTCCAGTTTAGTGGCACAGCACGATGCTTCAGAGATCATCCACATGCAACTAACAATGGTCAGAACTGCATTTCAAATTGTAGCTTGCTACAGATCACCCACCATGTCTTAGGACCCCCATTCTGCATTTTTGGAAACACTGGGAAACATAAAGGTCCTACCAAACACCCTGATATTGGGTGATTTCAATTACCCAAACATTAACTGGGAGAACTACTCAAATACTAACTCCCTTGCCCAACATTTCCTAGAATTTATAAACTCAAATGCCCTGGATCAACTGGTCAACACCTCCACCAGAGGGGACAACATATTGCACCTGGTCATCACCAACATGGGCGACTGGTGTTCCACACTGGAGGTCAACCACTCACTGGTTAGATCTGACCATAAACTAATCACTCTGGATATCCACATTCCGCTCCCACTTCCGGTCAAAGAAACCACCATGAAAAACATTTCAAAAGCAAACTTCACATTACTTAAGACCAAGGTGGAAAGTTTCAAATCCCCCATGCTAAAGGATAACGCTGCCCAAGCTGCAAAATCATTTATTAATGCTCTCTACGGGCACCTACAAGAATGCATGGATTGTGCTATCCCAAGCAAAACCAAGACTAGCTCCACCAAGAAAAGGAAACCAGCCTGGTGTACCCCTGCCATAAACAAGCTATACAATAGAAGGAGGAAACTAGTACAGAAAAGAGTAAAATCCCAAGAGGGGAAGACATCCCTGATCAGTATCAGCAAGAAACTACAATCCCCTCATAAAATCATCCAAGGCTAGCTTCGATAGAAAAATTGGCAAGGACTCCAAAGATAACTGCAAAGCATTCTTTAGCTATGTCAAGAATCTAAGTGGCAATTCCCAGATCTGCTTGGAGTTAGTGCAGAATGGCACAAAATACACTGAACTGACCGATATCACCAACATCCTGGCAGACAGGTTCAGTGCAAACTTCACCCCCCTTCATCCCCAAAAGGACCCATAACCATACCAGAAGATGTTGTGCCCCTGAAATCACAGACACTCAGGTTAAAACAGCCCTCTCCAAAGGCAAAAATACAGCATCAATGGGACTGGATGGTGTCCCAGGCTGTGTCCTACATGAGCTCAAAGATGAACTAACCCCTCACCTAAGCACACTGTTCAAACTCAGCCTCTCCACAGGCTACGTGCCCATTGAGTGGTGCACAGCAATGATTATTCTGCTCCACAAAGGTGGAGCCACAACAGGCCCCGGGAACTATCACCCTATAAGCTTGACTAGCTTGGTCTGCAAGGCTATGGAGTGCATCATCATGGATCTCATTAACAGAGACATTGGGAACCTCCAAACACTGGACCCTACCCAGTTTGGCTTTGTTAAGGGCAGATCATGCCTCCTAAACCTGGTGGACCTCTTTGAGACGGTTACCAAGGCTATAGATGAGGGAAAGATGGTCCACACATCCTACCTAGACCTTGCAAAGGCCTTCAACACCATTCCCCATTCTGGTATTATAGACAAGCTCACCAGCCTGAACATAAACCCCTATGTCACAAGATGGGTTGCCAACTGTCTCACAGACAGAACCCACATGGTAAGAGTTGCGGGAGTTAGGTCTGACTCTAAACCGGTTACAAGTGGCATTCCCCAGGGCTCAGTCCTAGGAGCCCTCCTGTTCTGCATATACTTCTCAGAGGTACAGGCAAGCACAGGAGGACTATGGCTGACCAAATTCACAGACGACTGCAAACTAGGGCCTGTAATTGACTCTCCGGCTGACAAAGACATCCTCCAAAAGGGTCTCACTGAGACAGATACCTGGTGTCAAAACCATGGCCTCAAGCTAAATGCCAAAAAGTGCATAGTCATCCCCTTTGGAAAAAACAAAGTACCCACAAATTACCACATAGGTAGTAGCCCCCTAAATACGGAAGACAAAATAAGGGATCTGGGGACTCAAGTAGATAGTAATCTCTCCTTTGATAATCACATTGCCAAAGTGGTTAGAAAATCCTTCTATGTGGCCACCTAATCACAAAAGGGTTTGCATCCAGATCAAAAGAGGTCATTGTGCCCCTCTATGCATCACTCATCAGACCCATCATAGAGTACAATGCCCCATTTGGGATGTACCTTACAATACACCTGCAACAGCTGGAAAGACCACAGAAGTACCTCACCAAGAGGATCACTGGCCTCAAACAGATGCCCTATGCAGTTCGACTGAAGAAACTACAGCTGTACTTGGTTGCATACCGCCTACTCAGAGGTGATCTCTGCCTGACATACAAGGCCATGTCCAACCCAGAATTCATGGACATGCTCCACCGAAAGAAAACCATATCCCCTTGAACCACACGCTCTAAGGATCTAAACCTCACCACAACAATAAATAGGATGTACTGGAGGGATAAATTCCTGTCCCAGAGACTTCGCATGCTCGGAAACAAGATTACAATTTACATTAGGCAAAGCTCCTCACTAACACTCTTCAAGAGAAACCTTGACGAGTGGATGAAAAACAGGAAGTTCACCCCGGGGATCACTTCAGTGGCTCTGCTGGACAGAGGCACAGGGAACTAATCTAAGGGTGTGGCAAAAACCAACACATTCCGGCTAGGCTTATAAATGCTTTTGGGCAGATAGCCTAGTACCTACCTATGAACCTATGAAACATATATATGAAAAAGTAGAGTCCTAATATAGATATAGATATATAAAAATATAAATGAAGGGGGAATATATATATATATATATATATATATATATATATATATATATATATATATATATATAAAAAACATGCAGTGCAGTTGTACCACAGAACCATCCATCTCAGCCTGTTAGTGCAAGAAACCTGTACAAAGGCTGTAAAAGGGGGGGATGGGCCACATATAGGGACATATTTCAAATATTGCTGTTACAAGTGAAGACATTTGTTACAGCAACAGGGTGCGTTTCAGCAGACAATTACTGAAGGATATGAGAATGGAAACTGAAATGTTATGTCATTATTTACTGACATAAATCCTTGGATAATCACCATGATTTACCAGACAAATACAAATAAATTGTGGAAGTGAACAAAAGTAAGGGACAAACATCCGGTCATTCTGTGAAACTCCTGGCAGTGGAGAGGTATGCTCAGAACCCCTTAGTACACTGAATCTGGACCAAGCCTGACAAAGTGGAGGGACAAAGGCATGAAAATAGGGACATAGCCAAAATACGTCAGTAGATAAGCTGAGAAAGTTGATGTAGTAACACTGTATGTCCTAACATATATTGTCTGAAATATCACAATTCCAGGACTCAATTGCTTCTCATTAGTTACTGACCTCAATCCCCACATCATTCCACTGATGCTTCAGGAATACACAACAGTTATGGGGACCAGACCAAAGATATCGGCCAAACAACTGGACATTCTACAAATATGTGGACATAACACAACAGAAGGGAAACTACACTGAGCTACCGAGTAATGTCCAAACTACAATCAGACAATGAGACTGACATAACACTACTCAAGCCCATCTCTGGGCTGTACACATGCATTAGCAAATATAACAGGCACTACAGGGATGTAACACTAGTGGAAAATAGACACTATTGTGAAAGTGCATACCCCAAACAATTGCACCATAGTTACAGCAACATACCAGTAAGCAAACTGAACACTACAGTATAATGACGGTGTGAGCAACAAAATCCTGTTTGCCACTCACACATTACCCCTACATATACTGACCCAAGTCACAGTGTAGTGAGAATCATGTGGTGTTACAGGACATGTCACGGCCTGCATGTACAAACATATGCACGTGATAGGGAACCAGAAACTGGAGCAGCATGCACAGTCAGATAGAAAGGGCCCATGACACTCACATGTACTCCCTCCCTACACAGCCCAAATAACATGTACACACTATACTGCTACACAATCCTGACAGTTTTCTAACAATGGGCAGACATACACAGACCTCTCAAATGTACAGTTTCCCCACAGAGTGTATAGGCACAGCACTCATATCTATGGCCGCTTCCTTGTTACATGTCTGGGGGTCTATGACATCACTGGGATGGTAGCAGGAATGAATGCAATAAATAATGATACTACATACCTCTGAACCTCTTAGTGCATGACATCTGGACAAAGCCTGACATAATTGGGGACAGAGACCCAAACACAGGGATATATTGGACATATTGCTGTTATAAATGTAGACAGTTGCTAGAGTTACCGGCTTTGTTGTAACATATCTTTTCTGAGGGATATGAAGTCAGTAACACCAATGGATGTTAGCATTTAGTGACTGCATTCCCCAGAGTATCCTACCAATTAGTTAAGGACAACAACTGTCTGGGGAACAGATCAAACATATGAGCCACGCATCTGGACAGTGTCTAGGCCTCTGGACTGTGTAGAGATATGATTGCAGTGATGTAACAGAATAGAAATCCCCTGACAGCTGCCAAACATGTCACTCAGCACCTTATGAAGCACAGTAAGACCAACATGACACTCTCCCACATCACCTCTGGGCAATTACCCATGTATATTCAAATATAGCATGCACTACAGGGATGAAACTGTAGCAAAAAGCAGAGAGTGGTGCAAAAATGTCCACCCAAATTAATTTGCACCACAGTCACAACCAACACACCAGTACCCAAAATGAACTCTAGAGTAGAACGACTGTCTGAACAAACATCTCCTGATTGCCAGGCACACATTACACCAACATATACTGGCCCAATTCACAGTGCACTTGGAATCCTGAGGTGTTACAAGGCATTTCACAGTCAACCCCTACAAGCATACAGACATGATAGACCAACAACAGCTGTAGCAGCATGCAGAGTCAGATAGGTAAAGGATGTATGGTACTCACATCTGCTACTCTCCCTACCCAGCCCAACAGACATCTACACAGAACACTGCTACACAGTCTTGGCAGTCTGTTCACAATGGCCAGACAGACATAACTGTCATATGTACAGATTTCCACAGAATTACCAGGGTGTGGAACCATAATCCTGGCCACCACTGCATACCATGGCCAAGAGTCTGCCAGGTCATTGGCATGATAACTGGAGTGCAGTTGGTAATTAATGATATACCATACCTATGCACCTTGTAGTGCAGGACATCTGGACAATGCATGACATACTTGTGGGACAGGGGGCTAGAAAGAGGAGCATATCACACATAATGGTGTTACAAACTGAAACAGTAGCTGGTGTTACATGTGTTGTAACATAACATCCTTGAAGGATATGGATGTCTGGAACACCAATAGATGTCAACAGTTACTGACTACAGTTCTCAAATTATCCTATCAACCCCCACAAAAACAGACATTGTTCAAGGAACAGACTAAGCATAACAGGCAAACATTTGACCAGTCTGGGACAACATGCCAGTTGAGAAGTATGTCAGAGGCATATCACTGTCAGATGTCAAGTCACCCAGTAAATGCATGTCCAGATGAGCCCTGTCAATCTAGCAACCCTCCATGTGTATAACAGCACTAATGACATACAATCTGTACCCAATTCTGGAGCTTTGTCCCCCATGATATTGGGCTGTTTCCACATGTCCTGTCCTGTGAGGTATTTCCACCTATTATCTGTAAAGCTGTAGCCCTCACACTGCCATGATGACCCCCACACAGGCAAGAAAAATGGCAAAGGCCCACATGAAGGGCATCCCATATGTTGGAACTAGCAGCAGTGTCCAGGCCCACACCACAATACTATGTGGGCACCTAAATAGCTTTATGGCCTCAGCAATACCTGACAGGACAACATCAACCCACTCAAGGTAGGCTGAATGCCTGTGGTGGACAGCAGCAATACACAGCTACCATCATAGATGAAAATAATCGCAGGATGGGCCAAGAAGGGCAGGTGCCTCATTGGAAGCCATGTCACCTTGTTCTGCACAAGCAAATAAGGTCACAGGTGATGTGCCCTAAGGCTACCTTTGAGGGCAAACTGGAGACATCCACCAAGGCCAATCACTAGGCCTTCCAGACGTTTGCCTGCAATTCCAGAAGCAACACGCATATCTGCTTTGTAGTGGTGGTCAATAACACCACATGCACATATGCCATGAATATAGGCAACTGGCTGCAGATAGGTGAAATGTAAACATCACCCCACTGTCCCCCCATAGGTACACATGTGCATGTACAGCACCTGCCCTCCTCCCCTCATGATCAGGAAGCAGGTCTGTAATGCCCTTACAAAGGCAACACACAGAGGTCTCCATAGGCCTGATACCATTCCTGGCTGCATCCAGCATGAACACAGGCATGGGCTCTCAGATCCATTCTGCAGTGTTGTCAACCACAGCCTAAGCACTGGTGTCATAGGTTCATAGGTTCATAGGTTCATACTAGGCTATCTGCCCAAGGGCATTTATAAGCCTAGCCCATAGTTATTTGGCTTTCGCCACCCCTTTAGTTTGAATAAAACTATGCCTATTATTTTGCTGTGCCTCTGTCAAGCAGTGACACTGAAGTAATCCCTGGGGTATATCTGCGATCCCCATCCATTGGTCAAGATTCCTCTTGAACAAGGCCAGCAGTGCTCTGCCTCACATGTACCGGATTTTGTTCCACAGCATAGGAGTCTCTGGGTGATGAATCTGTCCTCCAGCACGTTCTATTAATAACCGTGTCAAGGTTTAAGTCTCCGCCCTTGTGGTTCTGAGGATCTAGATTTTTGAGGTGAAGCATATTCATCAAATCAGGGTTTGACATGGCCTTATATGTCAAGCACAGGTCACCTCTGAGCAAGCGGTATGAGACTGAATTGAGCTGGAGTTCTTTCAGTCAGGCAGCATAAGACATATTT